>NC_049902.1:28834889-29147058 GCF_001411555.2 Juglans regia | reverse complement strand
AAGAAGTCGCGCTCCTCTCCTTCTTACTGAACATATTCTTTTAGTTTTTTGCCTTTGGTGGCGAGCTTTCCCCATACCTGGCTAACAACTACTTGGGAGTCTGTCCTGACTTTCACTTCCATTGTTCCCAAAGCTCTGGCTGTCGCTAGCTCGGCTAGCAGTGCTTCATACTCGACTTCATTGTTGTTCGTCTTAAAGGCAAGCTTAATCGTGTAGTTGTGTTATTTGTCGGCTCCCGTGACGATCTACACTCCAACACCCCCGCTAGCCTGTCAGGATGAGCCATCGACGTAGACCTATCAAGGCTCTTCTACAAGTGTTATTGGCACTTCTTTGGGAAAGCTGGTGAACTCAACCACAAAGTCTGCCAGCACCTACCCCTTTATAGCAGTGCGAGGGGAATACTCCATGTCGAACTCGCTCAATTCAACGGCCCAGTTCAGCAGACAGTCCGAGGTGTCCGGTCTCTACATGACTTTTTTTAAGGGAGTGTTTGTGAGAACTTTCACGGGGTGAGCTTGGAAGTAAGGCCTCAACCACCTGACAGCAATCACCAAGGCGAAAGCCATCAACTCCATTAACGGGTATCTTGCCTCTTCTGAACACGCGACTTATATAGTAAACAGGATGTTATTTGCCCTCTCTTTCTCTAACCAAGATTGCCAACACAACATGTGGCAACACTGATAGGTATGCCAGCAAATCTTCTCCCGGTTCTGCCTGGTAAATGAGCGGCATATAAGTCAGGTACTCTTTTAACTTCTTGAATGCTTGGTTGCATTCGTCATTCCAGTCCTACACTTTCCTTGGCAACTTGAAGAACGACAAGCATTTATCGTTGAGCAGGAAATGAGAGTGGCCACTCACCTGGCCAACTTTTGCACCTCGCTGTTGTTCATTGAGAAGCCATGTTCATTATCACTGCAACCTTTTCCAGGTTCGCTTCAATTCCCTGCTCCGATACACTGAAGCCAAGGAACTTTTCTAAATCCATTCTGAATGCTCATTTTAGCGGGTTGAGTTTCATTTTATATCGTCGAAGGACCGCAAAGTCTTCTCGTACATCGTGTAGTTGTTCATGGGTTCTTTGCTCTTGATTAGCATGTCATCCATGTACACTTCCATGTTGTGGCCTATTTGGTTTTTGAACATTCGATTAACCAATAGTTGGTAAGTCACTCCCACATTCTTCAGGCCAAAGGGCATGGCCCGGTAACAATAAATCCCTTAGTCGATGATGAACGTAGTTTTTCTTCATAGTCCTGGTTCATTCGAATCTGGTTGTACCCCAAGTAGGCATCCATAAAGCTAAGTAGATGATGACCTACGATGGAATTGACAATTAAATCAATGCAAGGTAGCAGGAAGCTATCCTTTGGGCAAGCCTTGTTTAGGTCAGTGAAGTCGATGTACATTCTCCACTTCCCATTTGATTTCTTCACCAACACGATGTTGGACACCCACTGGGGTTGTGGGCCTCCCAAATAAACCCCGCCGTTAGGAGGTGATCAACTTCCTCAGTTATGGTAGTATACTTGTCAGCACTGAAGCTCCTCCGCTTCTATTGGACCTTCTTGGCCTTAGGGTCTACACATAGTCGGTGCTTGATGATCGCACTATCAATCTCGGGCAACTAGAAGCTGCTTCATGGACTGTCTCACCTCGGGACTCATCATGATCTTGATTCGCACTGTGTTTCTCGGTTTCGAGGGATCCATAGGAATTAACTCTAGGGGCTCATTCGACTCAGCCTGCTGAAGGATCTGTTCATCTTGGACCTTTTCATCCTAGTCGTTTAGGTTAGGTGGCGGTGGAGCCCCCACGACACCAACCCATTCGCCAAGCGTTCGCACCTCCTGTCCCCCACCTCTTAGCTCCTGTGCGTAACACTCCCGAGCAAATAGCTACTTGCCATTAACTTTGTCAACTTCTGACTGGGTGGGGAACTTGATCTTGAGGTGGTAAGTCAATATGATAGCCCTCAGGCTATTCAGCGTCGGTCACCCCAGTATTGCATTGTCAGTCTTGTGTTACGAGCAGTACCGTTGGCCCCTCTGGCCTTATTGGGCAATTTCTTGCAGGATAGTTTCCCGCCATGTGCCTGGGCCGACTTATTGCCTTCTTGCCTAACGTCCTGTGAATCTTTCCTGACTATTTCACAGGCCTTCCTTTTTGCCAACCTGCTGGCCTTCTTATCGACTTGCTCTAGCTCAATTTTCTGGGGAGACGTCAGGTCCCGCAGGATGTCATTCGCGTTGATGAAGCTCTCTACATGGTCCATGAACTCAGCGTCATGGGGGTCTGTCGCCAGCGTCATGGGGGTTTGTCGTGCCAACTCCTGCATGAACAGGTTCCTCGACTAGACTCCTCCCTGCAGGGCGACCATGGTGATTTTCTCATCTTGGTCGTCCTTCCGACTCTTGTTGTCGTGTTGCTTGACAATTTAGAGGTACGATGCCGGCCTTCTCCTCTTCCTGCTTGCCATAATTTGTGTCAGGAACAGGCAAGCTAACTCTTCAAATTCGTCGACAGATCCTAGCAGTAGCGACCTGAACCACCCCCTCACCGCGCCTTTCAACATCATGGTAAAAGCCCGACATGCAATCTCGCCCGAGAACCCATGAAGGTTCATGTGGGACTTAAAAGTCTCCTGGCGTTCGAGGGGGTCCTTAGACCCATCGCACATCTCCATCAGAGGAACCTTGAACTTGGGTGGGAGCGATGGCGCCATGACTTTCGCGTTGTACGGTAAGTTGGTGATAGTGAGCAGTTGATTCACAAAGGATGATGTGCCCATCTTCTTGGCCATTTCCGTATATTTATCCATGAGTTCTCGTAACTCATAGTGCATCTGTCTTATTTCCACTTTTGACGCGTCAACCTCTGCAGCGCTTAGTGACTCGGAATGTTCATTCGGGCTTGCCCTACATCTTCCATAAACTAATCATTTGCCCTTCGCAAGACTTTATTTTACAATCAGAAGCTTTTTACCTCCATGGCCAGCTTCTTTATCATGTTCTTCATCTCGACCATCCTTGCCTCCATATTTCTAGACGATTCTTCCTATCCGTGTGTGATTTGTGAATGCGTTGTTGCCGGCATACAAATGTCACGCTAATCCGCAGATCCCATAGACGGCGCCATTGTTGATGTGGTGTTTCGCAGGGGTGAAAACTGACTATTTCGGTTCAGTTTCGGTCCAAAACTGAAATCGAACTGGCATCTTATATACATGTTTAAAATCGGCCAAATTCGACCAGTAAAGAGGGCGAAAATCGGCGATGTCGGTTTTGGTGTGATCCCAGTTTGTCGTCAGTGTCCCTTCAGTGTCGCAATGAGATAGAAAACTCAGAAAGAGAGAGAGAACGGTGTTTCGTTAGCATCGGTGTCGTGATGAATGTGAGAGAGAGAGAGAGAGGGGAGGTGTGATGAGAGAGAGATGCATGGCAGGCGGTAGAGAGAGTGAGATGTGCCACTACATGAGAGAGGATAGAGAGAGAGAGAATGAGAATCAGGAGAAAAAGAAGAAGGGAAGGGGGTATTAAACCCTAAATTGAAACGACGTCGTTTGGTGTATTAAACCAAACAGCATCGTTTCATTCTAATTGTTTTTCTAAACGATAAGTATAAAACGACGTCATTTCACTTAAACGACACAATTTTACCTAATTTATATATATATATATATATATATATTATCAGCCTATTCGGCAGTTTGAACCTAGTTCAAACCGAGACCTAACCGGCCTACGTCGGTTTCATCCATTTCCTACCGACGGCCGGCCAATTAGTTCTCTACCGATTTCGGTCAACTCCAAACTCCGGCAATTGGTTCACGTCGACGACAGCCAATTCCATCTGTTTCTAGGCAACTTAGCGATTCTTCCGCGAGACCAGCAAGACCCAAGGAGATGAGGGCTCGGAGTGGTGTAGGACACCTTCGATGCCTAAGTCAGGATTATCTCTTGGGGTGTGAATGTACAAGGAGAGTGTTCAAAGAGTTCTACCTGAACCCCGAACGTATTCATATACCCGGTCTTGGTGGTCCCTACCCTCTGCTACAAGATCATGGAAGAGTGTACGGGACATTGTGCTAGTGGCAGGCCCCTATCATGTCAATCGTCGCCCTGCCACGTTGTGCGTGGGTCACTAGTATGTCCCCTACGACAGGTGAGGGGTGGGAGGTGCGCGCATTACATTGTCCAAGGTGGTGAGTGGACGTCTAGCTCTGTCGTTGCATGTTGGGTTCCCAAACCATTTAATGCGGCTTGCCCGCTTGTCCGACGATTTGGGTTGTGGTCTGAGCAGGTGATGTGACTAGCACTGCATCTAGAGCGCCTCCACGGGCCCAGCCCTGTCCTCTTCCCTTCATTGGTTTTGTATTAAGCTATCTACTGGCCAATTTGAGCCCTGAGGGGGGCCAAACCCCACACGACCCAAGTAGGGAGAAAAATCCCCTTCTCCACATTTTTAGTTTGTCTTTTTTATGGGAAGCTTATTTGGATTTTTCCAATCATAAGTTTAGCGAGAAAAATTAAAGAGTAAGTTTCTACGTTTGGATGTTGAACTGAGTTGAGTTGAGTTGAGTTGAGATATTAAAATATTGTTATAATATTATTTTTTATTGTTATTATTATTATGAAATTTGAAAAAGTTGAATTGTTTATTATATTTTATGTTGAGATTTAAAAAAATTGTAATGATAAGTTGAGATGAATTTAAGTTCCAAATGAAGATATCTGGCCACGTCTATTAATGTCATCTACCATGTTTTGCATATTATCTCATTGTCGATTTGTTTATTTACTTATTAGAACTCCTCTTGTTCTCAACGTACGATATTACAGAAAATGTACGAAAGCATGAAAGAAAGGGTAGAGCAAGACCAAGAAAAAGGTGTTTGCTTTGCCCCATACATGCATGACGACGAAGCGTGCTCCAAGACATGATAAATATGGCCGACAGAGATAATTAAGTACCTATGGACCAAAATAATTGTCGTTTCTATTTTTTGGACGTTTCCAATCATTAGTTCAGAATGAAAAATTAAAGAGTAATTTTTTGGGGACAAAGTTAATGTTAATCTTGCCACGTCTATTAATGTCATCTTCCATGTTTCGCATATTATATGATTAATTATATTACATTTAGAACTATATAATATATATATATTGTTAAATCAACATACTATATAAATGGGCCCATTAATCCCACTTAATGTGTAATAGGAAATACTTGAGTAGTGTTATTTGAAAACTTTTATACCATACATCATCCACATGACATAATTTGATTTGTAATATTCAAAATTTTAAATTTATATTCTAAATAAATTATACCACTTGAATGGTGTATGGTGTAAAAATTTTCAAATAAATTTATTATTTAGACATTAATCAATGCCTCAATTGTTGAATGTGGTCATGATGATCGTCCCTTGAAATATTTCCATATATTTCAATTCTCTACATTCTATTGAGAAAGTCTCTGTGTCTGACTTTGTTGGGTTAGACGTAGGATTATCTCATTGTCGATTCGTTTATTAACTTATAATTAGTACTCCCCTTGTTCTCAACGTATGATATCACAGAAAATGTATGAATGCATGAAACAAAGGGTAGAGAAAGTCCTTGAGAAGGGGAAAGTTGGTGAAGAGTATATAACTGAGGAACTAGAGCGCAAGGCTTTCAGCAAATGGGCAGATCATGGATTTACTCGACAAGACCATCCCACTGTCATCCAGGTACATACATTTATCATTTGAGTAGCGTTATATATATATATATATATATATACACACTTACAGTTTTATATACAAGACTTGTTTAATTAGTTTTTTTACTGACACGTCAGTACAATTGTTATGTAAATAAAAATTATAAGTATAAATAGCATTTTTCTTATCGTATTAAGTTGATTAGTTCCTAATTAGATACTAATTGGTAGCTTAAATCAACCATGAGCAGGTCTTATTAGAGAGTTGCAAAAACAAAGATGCGACCAGCCATTTGATGCCGAGCCTCATCTATGTCTCTAGGGAAAAGAGCAGGACTTCATCCCACAATTTCAAGGCAGGTGCCCTCAACGTCATGGTAAGCTTAATTTCCAGTATCTACACCAAAATGCTCCACAATGTTAGTTCCAGTTAACATTTTTTTATCATTAATTTTCATGTATTTATAATTTTGCTCTCTCTTTGTCATCATGTATTGAAGCTTCGAGTGTCAGCCACCATGACCAACGCACCCATAATCCTCAACCTGGATTGTGACATGTATTCTAATGACCCACGAACACCTCTTCATGCATTGTGTTACCTATTAGACCCTAAACTAATGTCCCAATTAGCATATGTTCAATTCCCTCAAATCTTTCATGGGATCAACAAGAATGATACTTATAGTTGTGAATATAAAAGAGAGTTTCGTTGTAATCCCTTGGGATTGGACGGAGTGTTGGGCCCTACTTATGTTGGAACCGGATGTTTCTTCAACCGGCGAGCTTTCTTTGGCGGCCCATCAACCATTGTGCCACCAGAGATCCCCGAACTTGGTCCTAACAGTGTTGTCAACAAGTTCATCCAATCCCAACCAGTTTTGGAATTGGCACACAAGGTTGCAGGGTGTAACTATGAGTACAAGACCAAATGGGGTTATGAGGTAAGCTTTTTCTTATTATTTATGTTAATTAGTAGCTTTCAATTATATAAAAAAACTAGAGATCTGAGCTCATTTTATTTGGAGTAGTTCAAACTTTAAAATTTACTAGGAAACAATACTTGCATGCTATTTATCAATTTTACCTCTTTTTTGTTGTTTTGATTTTTTAATAGTTTTTTTTAACTACACGTGTCAAATAGTAATGGAGGGTGATAGAGGCTGATCTAATCAAATTCAGAATCATAAGAAGCAAAGGTTTAAAAAAGGTAAATAAACTAGTGCAAATGGTAAACCGCAAACTATTTCAGTACTTGATCATAAAACCCTTTGAAAAGAAGTTTGACATATATAGCACAAGGCTCAATCATCAATTAAACCATCTTGGAAAGCTCTTAGCTTTTTCTTATTGTCTCTCATTTTATTGGAAATGAATTGATCATTTTTACTAAATTGTATTTAAATTTTTGAAAGAGATAAACACATCATGTAGATTCTAAAACATTTAATGCAACACACGTAGGATTTTCTGACAATATGAACTCCAGATATATGCATTTAATACTATACATATTTTTCATTGTATTGAACCATTCAATTCATCCAAACAATCAAGAATCTCAATCTACTTAAATTGTATGCTAATATATATAACAAGATATTTGTAGAGCATTGGAATTCAAAATGAGAATTATGATTTGAATAAGAATAAATGGATTGGATGTACAAATTGGATATATAGGTGGGCTTCAGATATGGATCACTGATAGAGGACTTCTTCACGGGGTTTAGGCTACAATGCGAGGGATGGAGGTCCATATTTTGCAACCCTAAGAGGGCAGCCTTTTTGGGTGATGCACCAATCAACCTCGTCGATGCCCTAAACCAACTCCAACGATGGTCCATTGGCTTTCTCCAGGTTATGTTCTCCAGTTTTAGTCCCTTAACCTTCGGTACTAGATATTTGGGCCCTCTTATGGGCCTTGCCTACACTCATTATTGTTTATGGCCCACCTGGTTTATTCCTCTCACCCTCTATGCGTTCCTCCCTCAGCTATGCCTTCTCCACGGACTTTCTATATTTCCAAAGGTATGCTTTTTACAGGTTACAAATTTTTATTTTTAATTTTTTTTATAGCATTCTCATTGGTTTAGGCAAGTTTATATAATATGTCAATTTTTACCTTTTGGCTAATCACTCAAAACTTGAATTACATATTGGATTAGCCATATCACTTTTTATAATAATGAAATAATGTTATTTTTTTTAACTATTTTATCTACTTATTTAATGCATTATTTATTTTTAAATACTCTTTATTTTTATTTTCATAATTTCCAACAATCTATGTATTAAAATACATAAAATATATCTATCAACCTAAATTAACTTCATTTTCAAACACAAAATATTAAAATATATGCAAAATATATTTACAAAAGAGTGAGAAATAATATAAATTCATTTGGGTAAGTTACTTAGCTCAACATATTGACATACCAATACCTAATCCAATGTGAAGGTTCGACATATTAGCTAAATTTTAGCTAAAGTTGGAGTATGCCTAAGCTAATGAGGATGCTATTAGCTACTAATATAAGTCTCATTTTTATGAATAGAAAAATATTACCAACACATTTCCATATATATAGCTTTTTCTGTTTACGAAATGGGTAATGCTATACACAGTCTTGGAGTGTATAGTCTCCCTACATACTCTCTTTGAGAAAAAAAGTGGGGGCCACCATTAAAAAAATAACTTTTTCACATGGGTCCCAGATTTACCCACATTTTTCAAAGGGGGTGCATAGAGGCCACACACTCTAAGATTGCAAATATAATTTCTCTTAAGAAAATTTCATTGTCGATCTTTTAAGGGTTTTATTTATTTATTTTTAAAATCATTTTTCTTTTAATATAAATTTGATATTAGATTTTGAAATTGAACAAAACCCAAATATTATCTTTTGAAAAATATGATTATTACAGATTTTGTTTGGTGGTCAAAGGGGAGGGGTTGTTTTAATTGCTTTATTTGTTGATGATTATCCTAATTAAAGCCTAGTTGACAGAAGATTTTAATTATTCCATTCACTCAATCGTTTTAATGATGTAAACTAAGCCTCTCCTTTTCAATTTCGACGTTTTATCCATTTGGGTTTTACTTATTGATGAAAATATGTTGCAGCTGTCAGAGCCATGTTTTGTCTTGTATTTGTTCCTTGTCCTTGGAGCCTACGGACAAGATCTCCTTGAATTTTTGATAGGGGAAGGAACAGTTCAAAAGTGGTGGAACAATCAAAGAATGTGGATGATAAGGGGGCTCTCAGCCTTTTTGTATGGAAGCCTCGAGTTCTTCCTCAAATTTTTAGGCATTTCCACATATGGTTTCGGTTTGACCAGTAAAGTGATCGATGATGAACAAAGCAAAAGATATGGACAAGGTATGTTCGAGTTTGGAGCCTCATCAAACATGTTTGTGTCACTAATAACGGCAGCCATTATCAACTTGGTATCATTTCTTATGGGGCTTGTACAAGTTCTAAGAGGCAGCAAAATGGAGGGTCTGTTTCTGCAGATGTTCTTAGCAGGTTTTGTAGTGCTGAATGCCTTGCCAATTTACGAAGCCATGGTCTTGAGGAATGATAAAGGAAGAATACCATTCAAAACTACTGCAACTTCAACATGTCTAGCTTTGGCTCTTTATGGGCTAGTTTCTCTTCCTCTTGGGAATCGAAATTAGCAGATTTGCTTTTTACTGTCTAAACTATTCTTACTCTTATATGAGTGGAACACTACATAATTTATGATCTGTAACCTTTTGGAAAATTATATAGGCCAGCCTTTGTGCTATGTGGTTGCGAGAGCTCAAAATAAGTATAGCAGAAGTTGAATGTCTTGTGAAAAAGGAACTGGGAATTAGAGCATTTTTCATTGCATCTTCTTACTATTTTGCATTTCTCTATTGTTTCCTATTTGTTTTTAGTCGAAGGAAGGTCTATAGATAATGATTAACAGATAGAGGTATTTGAATAGTGGGTAGGGAACCCCAACAAACACTCATTAAAACTAGTACAACACAAAAGAAAATAAAAGACGGGCATTGGAAACAAATAAAATTTTCCTAACTTTCCCCCCAAGGGGAAGCTGCACAAAGTGTCAATGTTAGTAAAATCCTACAAGCGGATCATGAACCCAAAGGCAGAGACGATGGTGGTTGGTGCATTGCACTTCATTGTTCTGGAGCGATCGTTGGGGAGATCCACTTCCTCGTCCTCATGATCCTTTGGTGACAGCAGATAGGTCTTATATTAAAGTGCTAGATAAAAAATTGAACCGCATCACGCTACACATCATCGCAAAACTCAGCACTCTCCTAAAAGAATACATGGGGTTCTCATGTTTAGAGCTGAAGTAAAAAAGATGGAGCTCGGGGGTTGTGACATGCAGAGACTACCAAGGGATAATGAGAGTGGTGGTGATAATTAGACCATAACGGTTCTTTTTTTTTTTTTTTTTTATATAAGGATATGTTATCTCCTAATTTTAGGAAAATGACTAAGAAAGAGGACAAAGTCCTTTTGGAAGAATTGCTTGAAACTCTTAAATCTAAACTGGCACATGAGACTCACACGTTGGCCATGTCATGATTGTGTTGGGCAAATATGAAGGATCTGAGGGCGGGAATTGATTGGGCCGGTGCGTTTAGTGGATATGGCTTCAAGGAAGGGAGGTGTGTGGTCACCACCTGCCACTTTCGGCCGCGTGTGAAGGAATACGTGCCCATCATTTTGGCGCATCGTCGAGTCTACCCGAATAGATCATTTGTTTATTGAACCTTGGGGCCAAAGGGATAGAAGTGTACAACCAGATCGGATTTTTTTTTCCGATCTAGTCTGGAACTCAAAAATCTGGGTGATTATTTGCCCGGATTAGACCTGGGTGGGTAATATAAAACTGGATCCAGTAATGGATCTGGTTATGTAACCGGATCTTATCTAAACAAACAAAAAAATTAATTTAAGTTTTTCAAATCTAAAAATAAAAGTAATATATAAAAATTATATTTTAATAATATTTTCATTTTTTAATTTTTTATTCATTTTTTTTTTTATCTCTCCTCTCTCAAAACTCCATAAAACATCAACAAGAATGTAAAGTGTCAACAGGCATGTGCCTGTTGGCATGCCTGCAAAACTTGTGTATAATTAATCACTCCATTCCAACTTGGAAAAGGCCTGATTTTGCATAATCTCCTATGGCGTTTGCAAGGTAAAACTACTAATTCTTTATTATGAATTATCCGATTTAGGCCTGGTCTAGAACCGGGTTACTCGGGTCCAGGCTCGGAACAAATCCGGGCCGGTACCCGCATAAAAAATCCTGGTACACTCGGTCCGGGTATCAAGTTTTAAACCCAATACCTGGTTTTTTTTTTTTTTTACAACATTGACCATTTTGAAACATGCACTCATTTGTAATTTGTTAATATGCAAAATTAGTTACTCGAGGGAACACCAAGCAGATTGCTACTGCTTCTCTTGCTCCTCCTTCAACTACAACAATTTCATCCACCGCATTATCATAAATCTCAAGTATTTTCAGTTGCTCGAGACAACTTATGACTGAGGTTGGAAGGAAAAGTTTCATGAAAAAATACTCATAACATGTAGACTTCGATTTAAAAAATAAAAATTAAAAAAATAGTTCGGGTGCAACCCGAAACCGGGTTCCGGGTTTTTAAAACTTTGGCTAACCAGGTCCGAGTTCTTGCCCGATTTTGAAACTCGAAATCCCGAGCCAATACCCGGATGAACATTCCTAATCCGATTCTTCCTGCAGGAGACTAGATCATACTCATTCAATAGCTATCAGAGTGTGATCTCTCGATAAATTAGTGATGTTTGACATAGGACTGTCTTCTTGTTGTTGTTGCTGCTATTGTTGTTCTAATGATTAAGTTAGTGGGGTCTAGTCAGAAGTTGTGCCATCTTGCTAGAAGGGCTTAGATATACTTGGTGGTGCAGGATTGTGAAGTTTCATGGGGATGACCAAGCATCTACAAAGTGGACAAGTTGAGTTTGAGTGCAATCATAGACGAATGCATTGAACATGAAACACATGCTTGCATACTGGAATTTGAAGTAACCCTTTTGTGATCTCAAATTCTCCAAGGGAGACACAACATCTGTGAAAAAAATACACTAGAAATTTCCTTTACAATAGTTCAACTTGTTTGGTGGGTCCCTTAAGCCCATTTAAGCCTCTAGTGCCAATTTGGTAAATTGTTAAAGTTAGGATTTTGTTATAATAAGTAGGTTGTGTTGTGTCTATTGCGTGTGAAGGGAGATAAAATAAATGAGAGAAAAAAAAAGATAGAGAAGATGTCATACATACAAAAGAGTGGAAATTTTTCTCACACTTCCACCATAGTTTTGAGGAATCATCTATGGTCTGATTTTGACGAAATTTTACTATGTTGTTCCTGATGACAAGAGCTTCATTTTGGTTGGTGCTGATTGTTGAGATTCCTCTCTTGTTGTTTAATGCAACTAGCCACTTGGTGAGATCTTTCTTATTGCATTGGCTAATAACCACTTGTATGGTGATGATTATGTGTTGAACCAAGAATATAAATATTTTTTGTGTACTAGTAGCCTCTAGGGATTGCTTTAGAGAAGACAATCTGTATCTCCATTATTGTTGATGGTAGAAGTTTAACTAGACTAGGCTCGACGGTATTTCCCTTCGCATTGGAAAGGTTTTCTACGTAAAAATCTTAGCGTCTTGCTTGTAGGTTGTTTGATTTTCATTGTTCTACTTGTGAATTTATTATTATTAGATTGCCAATATAATTTGTACAAAGAATGGTAGAAAATATTTTGCTATTTTTTTGTGTTCACCGTAATAGAGTCGTACCAGAGCTTGGTTGATTATTTTGCTAATTATATGTGTGGATTAAATGGAGGATTCATCTTATAGCATGATTAAACTCACTTCTTCCAATTACTTGATCTAGAAGACAATGATGGAGGATGTTTTGTATTGGTAAGAGTTATTTGAACATATTGATTTGGTCAATGAAAAGAAAACTAATGATGAATGAAAGAAATTGAATAGGAAAGTTGTTGGTCAATCAGATAATGGGTTGATCAAAGTGTCTTCCATCATGTAACTAAAGAAGTATATGCTTACAGTCTGCGAATGAAATTAGAAAGTCTTTATAAGCGAAAGACTCCACAAAACAAAGCATTTATGATAAGATGGGTTGTGATTTAAAGTATAGAATTTGACAAAGTTTTGCAAAGCATCTGAAAATTTTTCAAGAATTGCTTCATGAATTGTCTACCATCAAACTTGTCTTGCGTGATGAAAAAAAAATTTTAAACTTTTTTTTTCTTTATTTTTAAACATTTTTTTAAAGTATTTAAATATTTTTTAAAAATAAAAAATCATAAATTTATTTAATCAGTAAGTAAAAAATAAATAAATAAATAAAATGCAATTGGATAGAAACTTTCGATAAAAACTTTACGTTGGAATAGTATTTTCAAATTACTAAGTTTCTTTACTAGATTAATACCGACATGTAAATAGCTGACACAAAGTGACTCAGATTGGAACGGTTTATATGACGATGATAAGCTAATCGAGAAAGGAGAAAGATGATTCTTGCATCATACTGTAAATTATCTTTTTATTTTTGTGTTTTTTTTTCTTAAATATTATTTCAATCTCTTTAAATATTTTGTAAAGAAAAAAGGTGAAAATTTTACAAATACATTGAAAAAACACTTACTTAACTATATATTAAATAAAAATAATAATAAAACAGATTTTCTTGGTAGCTTTTCTCGGTGGGAGAAAGCGTTTTCCATATCTATGTTGATGCTGCCAGGGCCACCAGGAATCCACCGACAACTTATTGTGTTTTTCAAGGTTCTGTGAATGTCGAAAAAGTTTGCAAGAAGATTCCGAACATGCCTATAAATTAAGCCCCAGTTTTATTTTGTTGTGTTTGAAAGCAGGCCAATAAATTAAGCCCCGGTTTATCTCTACTATCACTCCTCTACTACAGCTATACACCACCAAAAGACATGGACCAGCGCCTGAGTACCTCTCCCGCACGCGTTCCTCTCCTTTCCTTTACAGGCTGTAAAGACTTTGCAATTTATGTAATAAATGGCTAAAAACAATAAAATGGATTCAAGGAAATTGTATTGATAATTGAGTATTGTTTGAAGCACACCCAACCTCCATACTACGAGAACCTTACAATTTTCATCAATGAATATTCTCTGTTCCCCCACCTCCTCATAACCCTTTCAAACAAGTAACTAACTCTCCCAATTATGTGCTTACAGATGGAAATCTAAAAATTGAATTACAAGGGTAAAATAGTAAAATACTAGACTTAAGAATAAAAATTGTCTTCTAGAACTTGAATATAAAACGCAGTGTTGCTCCCTCTCTTATTCTGTAATCTTCTTCAGTGGTCTAACTTCAAAACGACTCGTTTAAGTAATGGTCCTTGGCCCATTTTTGAATCCTCCTTTATTTGGCTCCATCATCCCATCAACTTCGACCCAATCCTCATGGGCTTCATAATAGACCCACCCACTTAAAGAACCTTGCCCCGCGAGGTAGGGGTAAGATTCTTGGAGTTTCTTCAAAACTTTCCAAGTGTTGTTCTTGACCGAAGCTCCAACCCACTTCTGTAATAGCTCTGTTGCCATGGCGTGTGGTGCGGTGATCCAGCACGATCACAGGTTCTGGTTGGACTTTGCCAAAATCATTGACTAGTGGCAGCAAAGGGAGGGCTTGTATATGAGATCCTAGCTTCCGTTTGAGAAAACGGGATTTATCCTCAACTCTGGTGGCAGATCCAAGCGATAGGTCGCGGCACCAAGGCGTTGAACCACCTTGAAGGGACCATAGAACGTGGGCGAGAGCTTGAGGTTGTGCCTAGCCGCTACAGACTTCTGGTGATAGGGTTGTAACCTAAGGTACACCCACTCCCCTATTGTGAATTCCCTCTCTGTTCTTCGATGATCTGCATATGTTTTCATCATTTGTTGAGCAAAGTTGAGATTGTCCCTTAAGATTTGCTTGATTTTTTCCTTGATTTTGAGTAATTTATTAGAGGTGTCATTAGAAGTCGTACCAGGAACGTATGTAGTGAGCTTGGGAGGCTGATACCCATACAGAGCCTCGAAAGGTGACATCTTGGCAAATGTGTGATATGAAGTGTTGTACCACCATTCTGTGAGAGGAAGTCATTGAGCCCATTGCTTCGGTTTAGTACCCATGTAGCACCTCAAATACTCCTCCACAGCCTTGTTTAAGGCATCGGTTTGACCATCACTCCAAGGATCATAAGCTAAGCTATAGTTTAAGTAAGTCCCTTGTAATGAAAATAGTGTCTTCCAAAAGGAACTTAGGAACGTGGGATCTCGATCTTAGATAATGGCCTTGGGAAAACCATGGAGCTTGAACACTTCCTTTAAGAAAACCTGTGCTATATCAGTGGCAGTGTAGGGATGTGATAAGGTCATGAAATGACCATATTTCGTGAGCCTGCCTATCACCACTAAAATAACATTGGCTCCCTGAGATGATGGGAGGCCCTCCACAAAATCCAAGGATATTTCTTCCTAGGCCTGATCTGGCATGGGTAGAGGTTGTAAGAGGCCTGCAGGGTAGAGGGTTTCATGCTTGCTAACCTGACAAATATCACAGCATCTAACTAGGTTTTTTATGTCTTTCTTCATGCCATGCCAAAAGAAATCTCGCTTAGCTCTCTGATAGGTTTTAAGGAACCCTGAGTGGCCTGCTTGTGAGTTGTTGTGTATAAAATATAGAACCTTCTCTCTAAATGCAAATATAGGGTTTATCTCAAACCTTCTCTTTAAATGCAGATATAGGGTTTATCTCAAACGTTTCCCTCTTAAGGATCAGCCCCTGCTGTAGTGTGTAGCCTCTCGATACTTCTTGCTTAGCTTGGAACTTACTCGACAATTCAAGTAACTCAGGTGCATATGAGTAACTTTGTTTAAGTTCCTCTATCCAATATGTTGTTGGGAACGAGATAATGGCCAACCTACCCTCCTCTACATCATCCTTCTCATGCTTCCTAGAGAGAGCATTTGCCACCTTATTTTTCCTCCCCCTCTTAAACTCAATTTTAAAACTGTACCCGACGAGTTTCATGACCCATTTATGTTGTGCTGTAGTTCTCACATTTTGTTCTAGCAAAAATTTTAAGGCTTGTTGGTCTATCTTCACAATAAAAGATTGGACCAATAAGTAGGGTCTCCACCTTTGCTAGTATCTAGACCTCAAATTCATCTTTGAGAACACAACTGAGCCATATAGCTCATCTAAAAACTCATCAATGATTGTGATAGGAAACTTATCATTGATTGTCTCTTGATTTTGGGCCCTATAGTCCACACATAAGCCCTAATTTCAATATGCCTTCCTAACCAACAAAACAGGTGAGGAGAATGGGCTGGTCTAATCATTCCAGATTTTAGCAACTTAGTCACAATTCTCTCTATTTCTATCTTTTGGTAAAATGAATATCTATTAGGTCTTGTTGAAATAGGAGGGGCCCCTTCTTTGAGAACAATGTTATTGTCCTGGGCTCTTTTGGGTGGTAACCCCACAGGTTCTTCAAAAACTCTTTTGAACTGTTGTAGTAACAGATTTATCTTACTGTTAAAAGGGTTATCTATTTCACTACCCTGATGTGGTGGCAGGTTCATTGCACATAGTTGAATTAAAACCCCTTTAGCACCATTCATACTACTTAACATCACCCTTTTGCCTTCCTCAAATGATGATTTCCCAAGTTTTAGGCCCACTTACTCCACCTTCCTACCTTCCCACTGAAATCCCATAAGCAACTTGGAAAAATCCCAAGTGATACACCCTAGCCAATGTGTTCCCAACACAGAATCACATCCTCCAAAAGCCAACGAATAGAAGGGAATAATAAGTTGAGTACCTTGCAATTTTGTAGGTGCCTTTTGGCAGACCCCTTCACTAGTCACCATGTCTCCATTTGCCACCCTTACACTTAGCCTTTTTGTTGGATCCACCAAGAGTTTAGCCTTTTTTGCAATGGAAGGATCCAAGAAGTTATGTGCTTCCTGAATCCATTAAAACAACCACCATTTTTCCCCCAATCGAGCCATGTAGCTTCAAGGTTTTGGGGTTAAGAGTACTAGTAATGGCATTAAATGAAATTTCCAGTTTCTTCTACACTTTATACCCTTGCTGGGTGTCTATCATCTCTTGCGGATCAAAGTAAACTTCCTCCCCCTTATCCTCTGTTTATTCCTCACACCCTTGAAGCAAATAAACTTTTGGTGACTTGCAAATATGGGAGGGGCTCCATTTCTCCTCAAAATGGTAGCACAACCCATTTTTTCTCTTCTCATCCACTTGAGCTGAAGAGAATTGCCTTCCTAGTTTAAACATTCTCTGTCCATGCCCTTGTGGTTGACTAAATTGAGGCCCAAAGTTGGAACTCGAACTTGATGAACCCATACTATTCTCCACCTAGCCCATCACAGATTTCTTTAAGCAAGCCAAGTACTCCTCTTGTATCTTGGCTAAGCTGAACGCAGCATTACGGCTCAGTGGGTTCAACATTCGAATGGGAAGTCAGATTTCATCCTTTAGCCCACTCAGAAAGCAACATAGCATGTGTATTTCTAAGAGACCCCTCAACCTGTTTGAAAGTGCTTCAAATTGAGCCTTATAAGTGACTATCGTGGTAACTTGTTTGAGACGTGTGAGTGCTTCCATTGGATCATCATAGGCTATTAGTCCAAATCGAGCAACAATGCTCTAGTGAAGGTTTACCAGCAGTTAAATTGACCAGTCTCTGATTCATCTTGGTACCATATTAATCCTTCTCCCTCCATGTAATATGATGCTATTAATAATCTATGTGCATGTGGTGTTTGATGATACTCAAAATAGTGGGAAGCCTTGAAGACCCAACCTACTAATCATTGAGATTCCTCTCCGATTGTTTGATGCAAATACTCACTTGGTGAGATTTTTTTTGTTGCCATGCATGGTTAGTATCCATCTAAATGGTAATGGTTATGTGTTGAACAAAAAATATAGATATTGTTGATTTACCGGTAGCCTCTAGAGATTGCTCTAGGGAGGAAAATAACTAGCCCCATTATTGTTGATAGTCGAAGTTTAATTGGACTGGTCTCGTTGTTTTTTCTTCACATTGGAGAGTTTTCTATATAAAAATCTTGGTATCTTGCTTGTGGGTTGCCTATTTTCTTTATTCTGCTTGTGAATTTAGTGTTACTAGATTGACAATTTAATTTGCACAAACAATGGTAGAAAATATTCCGTTGCATTTTTGCGTTCACCCTAACACAACTTGCACCTTAGTTGGCATGTTGCAATACAAACATATAATTTGAGATCCATAAGCAGACCAGATTTTTCCAGACTTCATGTTAGTGAAGAAAATCCGTCTTCCTGATCGTACAATCCAGGTTCAGAATTGCTTGAACACGGGGGAGCATTTGTGGACATGGAGGTCAGTGGAGAAGGAATTTCCTTGCTGGGACTTGGTGGGGGCGAGGAAGCATTAAGAATGGCAGGTGAAGTTTCGCTATCCTTCAAGGATAACTTGGAAATATTTTCCTTCAAAACAATATTGAATTCAATCATTGAAGTGTGTAAGAAAAGCTCTGAAACAAGCATCCCACCACACTATCTATGAGGAAAAGAAATGATCACAAAGTCTCTACAATAAAGAATACCGTACACGAGATTTATCTTTTTTTTTTTTATAAGTAAAGATATAAACTTTATTGATGTGAATGAAATAGGCATATACCTAGTACACAGGAAGTATATAGATGAACACCTAGATACATTCTAAGAGCGTTAAACTAAAGATAGGAATTCATGTATATCATCCCCATTTAATACAATAGCTGAAAACCAAAGCAATAAAGTGTGCAGAAAATAATTCTTCAGCTCCATCATTGTTCTTTCTTTGTCTTCAAAGCAGCGCATATTCCTTTCCGTCCAAATACACCACATAATACACAACGGAATCATTCTCCAAACTGCTGCCACTTGATGACTGCCCTGCAGTTTTCTCCAACAACCCATCAGCTCCACCACTCGCCTAGGCATTACCCAAGCCACACCGCCCGTCGAAAAATCTCATCCCACAACCCTCTTGCTACATCACAATGTAGTAAAAGATGATCTACCGATTCTCCATTCTTTCTACACATGTAACACCAATCCAGTACAACGCATCCTCTCTTCCTCAAGTTATCCGTGGTTAAGATCTTCCCAAGGGCGGCATTCCAAACAAAAAAAGCAACTCTAGAGGGCACTCGAGACCTCCAAATGTTCCTCCATGGGAATGAGGTGTGATCCTGTGAAGTCAAAATTTTATAAAACACTTTTACTGAGAATTTCTTATGATCCTGGGACCTCCATTTCAAGCTATCTTGTTGCGCCCTAGTAGACCCTAAAGAGTGTAACAAGCTGAAAAAATCTGAAATCATAGATAATTCCCAATCATGAATATCTCTATTAAACAGAATATTCCACTGATGCGAACCATGAGCAAATAATCGCACATCCGCCACAGAAACGTCCTTGTTAACTGCAATACGATATAAAACTGGAAACACTCTTTCCAATGCATGATCTCCACACCACACATCCCGCCAAAAACTGATTCGGTTACCCTCACCTGCGACAAAACGAATATGATTTACTAAAGTAATCCACCCCTTCCTTATAAACTTCCATAGCCCCACTCCATGCCCCCTCTCACTTCTTGAGAACACCAACCACCCCATTCAACCCCATATTTAGCATCTATTATTTCCCTCCACAAAGAACCCTCTTCCATATGATATCTCCAAAGCCATTTCCCCAACAACACTTTATTAAAAGTTCTCAAATTACACACACCCAACCCCCCATACTCAACTGGAGAACATACTGTCTTCCAATTAACCAAATGAACTTTCTTCTCCTCCCCTAAGCCTCCCCATAGAAATGCCTTGAAGAGTTTCTCAATTCTATTCACCACCCCTGCAGGCATAGGGAAAAGGGATAAAAAATAAGTGGGGAGGTTTGTGAGGGTACTCTTGATGAGAGTGAGACGACCTCCTTTCAATAGATACACCCTTTTCCATCCAGCCAACCTTTTCTCTATCTTTTCTACCACCCCATCCCATATAGCTCTACTCTTGAAAGTAGCACCTAACGGAAGACCCAAATATTTCATTGGGAACGAGGACACCCTGCAACCCAGAAGACTTGCTAGATTACGTATATTAGGGACCACACCCACTGGAACCAACTCAGACTTGTCAAGGTTCACCTTAAGCCCTGATACTGCTTCAAAACAAAGTAATAATGCACGCAAAGTTTGGACCTGACTCCTATTCGCTTCACAAAACAACAGGGTGTCGTCTGCAAAAAGAAGATGTGAAATGATACAAGAGCTACCAGAGTTATTTCCTACTTGAAAACCAGATAAAAAACCTCCACTAACAGTAGCCTGCAACATCTTACTCAACGCCTCCATAACTATGACAAAAAGAAAGGGAGATAATGGATCACCCTGTCGCAAACCCCTCGAGCTATGAAAAAAACCTGCAGGAGTGCCATTAACTAGCACTGAAAATCGGGCCGTTGAAATGCAAAAACGCATCCAAGAAATCCACCTATCGCCGAAACCACACCTCTTCAATAAATACAAAAGGAAATCCCAGTTCACATGGTCATAAGCCTTCTCCATGTCTAGCTTGCAAAGAATACCTGGACTTCCCTCCCTCAATCTAGCATCCAAACACTCATTTGCAATGAGCACCGAATCAAGTATATATCTCCCATGAATAAAAGCATTCTGAGGCTTGGAGATAATATTTTCCAGTACTAGACTAAGCCGATTAGCAAGGACCTTTGAAATAATCTTATAAACACTGCTAATCAAACTTATTGGGCGAAAATCCTCAATATTCGACGCCCCATGTTTCTTTGGAATGAGTGCAATAAAAGTCGCATTAAGTGATTTTTCAAGCTTTTGATAAGCATGAAATTCACTGAACACCCGCAAAACATCACCTTTCACCACATCCCAACAAGTTTGGAAGAAACCCATTGAGAAACCATCCGGACCCGGCGCTTTGTCCTTAGCCATACCAGATATGACCTTGAAAATCTCATCTTCCACAAAAGGTCTCTCCAATACACTCACAAGCTGCGGATCAATTACCTCAAACGGTAAGTCATCAAGCTTCGGCCTCCAAGTTACTGGTTCGGTAAGTAGAGACTCATAATAATGTGCAATGTGACTTTCTAGATCAGCCGAAGAAGATAGTACCTGTGTACCTGAATGTAACAACTCAATCGCATTATTACGTCGATGAGAATTAGCCATTTTGTGAAAAAACTTCGTACACCTATCACCCTCTTTCAACCAGAGAGCTCTGGATTTTTGACGCCATGAAGTCTCTTCTAAAAGCAATCCCCTTTCCAAATCTGCCACAACCGTTACTTTTCTCAATAACTCCTCCTCCGAAGCCCTTCCCATTAATTCCTTACCCTCCAACTCCTGCAACTCCTCCATCAAAATAGACTTTTGATTGTCAATGTGACCAAAAACTTCCAAGTTCCATTTCTTCAGGTCTTGCTTTAGAGCTTTCATCTTACCTGCAAGAATAAAACTCGGAGTGCCACTAAACTGGTACGAAGACCACCAATTTCTCACCAACTCAACAAACCCGTCCACCTTAAGCCACATATTCTCAAACTTGAAATACCGGCGACCCCCTTGAAAGCCACCACAATCTAAGAGGATGGGAAAATGGTCTGAGCTGACTCTAGCTAACCTTTTCTGGCTAAGAAATCTCGGCGAGACAAGAAATCTATCCAATTTCGACCAAGCACGGCCATTAGACCAAGTATACTCACCACCCACCAAAGGGAGGTCCATAAGATCCATATCAAAAATGAACTCAGAGAATTCCGCCATGGCCAAAGTGTGTCGATGAAGCCCCGATCGTTCACTAGGAAAACGAGTAATATTAAAATCACCCCCCATACACCACGGCACATCCCATAAAGAGTGTATTCCCGCCAACTCCTCCCACAACCGTCGTCTATCTCTATCTATGTTAGGACCATAAGACCCTGCAAAAGCCCAAGTCCACCCATCGCTCACATTTTTGAATAGCACCGAAACCGAAAACTCTCCAACACACTCCTCAATCGCCTCAAACACTCTTTTATCCCACATTAATAATACTCCACCTGATGCTCCCTGAGAGGCCAAATAGGACCAGCCCATATAGGAACATCCCCAAATACTACGCACAAAACTTCTATCAATAAAACCCAACTTCGTTTCTTGCAAGCATATCAAATCTCCCTTCCATAATCTCAATAGCGCTTTGATCCGAATGCGTTTGTCCCTATCATTGAGACCCCTTACATTCCAAGAAATGATCTTAGGCTTCATTAAAGCTTAACTTACCCCTCCCTTTTGGTCTAACCCTTCCGCTACTCCCCTCCTTAACATCATAATTGATGGAGCATGTCAAGCGTTTAAGTTCCCTATCTTGTTTTGAGGCTGATTTCGAGCGGCTAGCTTCAATAGCCACAAGAAGGGCCATAAATTGTTCCTCATAACCTCCAAAAGAGACCCCAAAAATTTTCTGTAGCTCCTCTACCTTTTTGAAAATCCAATTCGTCGGACAACTCCCATAATCACTGGGGGGGAGTGTACATAAAGGAGTAAGAGCCCCCTCTTCCCCAACACTGTTATTTGAAATCACCGAAACAGTTTCACCACTTAAAACCATATTATTAAGAGAAGGATCATCCCCAGAAAATAACTCATCAGAACTACTCAACACCAAAAGTGGAAGACCACTCTGAACCACCTCACTGTCCCGCGAAAACACCTCACCGCAAAGAGACATCTCTCTCTCCCTCAAGCCAGACTGCTCGAGCACCTCTTCTGGAATTCTATCCCTCAAGCCAGACTGCTCGTGCACCACTTTTGGGAATTCGTCCACCACACACAGTTCCGATAGACTATTCTCCACAGACGCAAGAGTTAACGCCAGAAACTCCCCCTCCTCGACCTCTTCCCGTCGAAACTCCTTGACCGTCTCACCTGAGTGGTCGACCGAGGGTGTCGGCAACTTCTGTGCCGGCAGGGATGCCGATAAAGCAACTATCGGCGCCACAGGAGCAACAAGACCCTGGTCCAAAGTCTCGGATCCGAGCCGGATCTCCTTTTCCGTCTCACCAGAGGGTTCGACCAAGGTTGTCAGCAGCTTCTGTGCCGGCAGGGTTGCCGGTAGTGAGCTTATCGGCGCCGCCCGCTGTCCCTGGTCTGATATCTCGGATCCGAGAACCTTCCCCGACCCAACGGTCTCCACTGCCCTCCAGGCCTTCACAGGGCCTAAAGCCTGACCCTTGCCCAAGCCCGTCGCGCTGCCCAGACCCATACCAAGCCCACCATTTCGGCCCACCACCTTTTTACCTTTAACGCACCGTTTTAGAAAGTTTATCTCATCTAACACAATGCCGATCTTCTCCTCCAATCCAGCTAACGTCTTCAACATGCTTTCCTCATTTAGCCCCGCCAATCTGCTTTCTGCTACACCATGCCGCTGCACGTCCTTGGTTGCACCTGACACCACGTCAAACACAGCATGATACGGTACCTTCTTCAGCACCTCACTGTACGACCTTGCACCTCTTGCCCACGATGAAGGAGCACCTCCCTCACCTTTGTTCTTCTTCACAGCAACCAACTGGATATCAGCCATCTCCATTAAAGTATCAGCAAGCTTCTTCCATCCCTCCCCCTTTCTTCCTTCCGGAATCACAATCAATCCTCTCCTCTTATCACGACCAAATTCCGAGATGGATATAAAACTTCCATTAAAGTTACGTCCCTTCCTCACTATTATCACAGTGTCCCCTTTTCTACGAGTTCGCAGAAACTCCTGAGTACCCAATGTTATTGCACACTCCTTCACCATAGAACCCAGCCAACCCAAAGTTTCCCAATCCACTGAAATATATTTCACACCACGATGACTACTTTCTATTATCCTCCACCACCTTGCATTCTCCTTTCTAAACTCAAACAACTTCTGATCAATGAATACCTCATTACACAACCCCATCTAAACCAACCCACAGACCTAATGATTCAGAGAAAACACTAATCCCCTCAAAAGGGAAAAGCCATTGATGAATCACTACCAACAGAAGGCACTACCAACAGAAGGCACGAGATTTATCTGACTCAGTTCTCTTTGGGATGCTTTGTATGAGTTAATAAATATGGTTTCTATGCAGTAATATTTAATAGCTGAGCACATTTTGACACATTCGAGTAGCAATGATTTGCATGGATTGAGATATGCTTGAAAATGTTCCATTTTTTACCATTTAGCATCTTTACAAAAATGGAAGTTGATATTAATCACGAGCTGATCTCTGCATTCAAGTTGCAGAAGCTCTCTTTTGAAACTCTTTTCCTTTATTTTTTATTTTCTTCTCTGAAGCTTAGCTGGTAGATTCTCATGCTCCATAATTTTGAATGCTTTCCCAAATTAGAGACTGGATGGTTTCGATAATTAGAGTTTTTGGTGATTATTAGTCACATTTCTAACTTGTTTCTTTGAACATTTCGGCATAAAAAGGATTGGTCTCGACAATTTTATAGTTGATGTGGCATACATATCAATAACTATCATGTTGATAATGTCACGTTGATATTTGGTTGAGATGTTACGAGTAATAAAACTCTTTTTGTTCACCAGACCAATTAACAACCTAATTAATACCGAATAATGATATACTTACAATTCTTTTACAACTCTCTTAAAACATATCTTACAATCAATCAATACAAACATGTCACTTCATTAAAAATGAAAATCAATTGTACAAACTACACTTCATTTAATATGAAACTATAATATAGTTGTAAATAATTTTCCTACTCTCGTTTGTTTTCATAACTCTTCTCAACTCATCTCATCTCTTCCCATCTAATTATTATAATTTTATCAAATTTGCATACAAAATAAAATAAACAATTCAACTTTTTCAAATCTCAAAACAAAAATAATATTAAAAAAAATATATTCTAATAATATTTTATTCAACTTTCATCTTAACTCATATTATCTCATATCATCTCATCTGTAAAAACAAATGAGGCAAAGTCTGCATATCTCAACTCTTCATTCAATCTTTATGATGAGAGAAAATCATCATGATACGCTCAGAATGAACTATTCAAATTTCAATCAATCTAAACTCAAAGACCAGTACTACAACATATTTTTCTAAAATCTAACAGTTCAAAATAAACAAAGGCAACTATTGACGTTGTTTGTGCATGACTCTATAAAGCTATTGTTAATGTTGTGTTTCGCGGGTCCGGATAACTCCACGTTAGCAACACTCGGGCTCTTCCCTGTAAGGAAGAGAGTGGGGGAGCTCGAGGGCCGTGATACCTCCGACACTCAAGTTAGTCCAAGGTTGAAGGTGAAGAGAGAAAGTGAGAGCTAGAATGAGATAGCAAAGAAGTGTTAAAGAATGCAAGTCACCCCCTCTCAATAGGGTGAGGGGTATTTATACCTTTTCTAGGCAGATCCCGAGGTGATGATGACCCGTATGCGGTTTTGTACTAAGATCACACATCCTTGCCAACCTCTTGCTTTCCACCAGTCCTATCAGGCCTAGCCAGATTTGTTGTTGACACCTAGGAGGGCTTTCGCGTTGCGTGCCATCCCCCGGGGTGCATTGAATGCAGCGTGGCCTTGCCATGCGTGCCTACTCCTGCACCATTAAATGCGGCGTGGCCTCGGTCAGATGTGTTTCTACTCCATTAAATGAGGCGTGGCTCCGGATGGGCTCCCATGTCCTTTTCGGTTAGTGGTATCAGGTTGCAGAGGCACCCTTGTCCATTTCGGTTAGTGGTGTCAGGTTGCACGGTCTCCAGTCCTCTTGTCAGGACTCTTGCCCTGCGTTCTCCCCCTTGGGCCTTTTGTGCCATCCTGGCCCATCCCTATTCTTCTACACAAGCCTGGGCCTCATCCTGAGCATCTGGGGATTTCTCCCCTCATAGCTACCAGCAGGGCTATTTCATTAAAGCATTTCACTAATTCCAACCTAAGAGTTTGCATATGAAACTAAATATTCTTTCCAAAAATAATTGTCCCTTGCAGGAATAGACTTGACCCATTTTCAAATTAACAATTCAATTCAAATAACCACGCCAATTAAACTCAAATCGAAACTATAAAAAGACAATGCATTCGACACTTTTCAAACTCAACCCATGCCATTCAAAATGGTGGAGCCTAGGGGTGTAAATTCAAACCGAAAAATTGAAAAATCGGACCGGACCGGACCGAACCGGACCGGTTTTACCGGTTTTGAACCGGTCAGGTCCGGAACCGGTTTTTAAAACGTAAAAACCGGCCGGTTCCGGTCCGGTTCTGGGATTTTTTGGACAGGACCGGACCGGACCGGTTGATTAAAAAAAATAAAAAATAATATTTTTATATATAAGTTTTATACAAAATATCATATATATATATATATTAACTATTAATATATATAATGTTTATATATAATGTATAATCATAAATTTTTATGTGAAATTTTATATATAACATATATATTCATATATGAAATAATTTCTTATTATAATTTATAAATTATTATATAAAATGTTAATACTAAATCACTAAAAGTTTATAACTAATACTAATATATAACTTATAACTATACTAATAGTCTAATATTAATACTATTGTATAGTCTAATATATTAATAAAAGTATAAAATAGTTTTTTTTAAATCAAAAATTTTTTTTTATAAACAAATTTTTAATGAAAAATTATGAAATTTACATTTTAAAAAAACTGGAAAACCAGACCAGACCGGACCGGAAACCGGTAAAACTGGAAGTATCGGTTTAGGAGGATAATCGGTGCGTAATCGGTTTTGAAAAATACAAAACCGGTACATACTGATTCGGTCTTAAATTTTATCTAAAATCAGACCGGATCAAATCGATTACACCCCTAATAGAGCCAGAGAAATCTGAATGCTCTTTTTATTTATATTTTACAGTCAAGAGCCTGATTCAAATCTAATAAGACATGGGTACCACTAGCTGAAGCTGACATTGCTATTAGGTTTCATTCAGAAAATAATTCCCTGATATGATTGGCTAACTGACTGAAACTAATCTAATCAATATGTTCAGAAGTTTTAGCGAGGAAATCGTTATTGGCCAAGGGAAATGTATCCTAAATCAATCAGTACTGCAAAGCACAGTCCTCCGGGCCCTCATAGACAATGACACTTTTACGAGGGTAATATGGCTGCAAGTTGTCGCGAAGGATCAATTATTGACTCTTTCAACTTTATTTTAACTTTAATATCTACAATTAAAATTATAAATATATATGGATGATGTTATATCCACTCAGTGGGGTTACCGAATATCAATTTTTTTTTCAAATATTCACTAAACTTCTTTAAATATTAATTTTTATTTTTATTTTTTATTGAACACCAGCCAAATCAACAGTAAGTTAAAATAACTCTTTACAGTAATATAATGTCTTTTAGCCTTGTGTTTCAAATTAAGTAATTGACTAATCACTAGGAAGAATTGAGTTTAATCATACTATTTGTGATCTCCTATCAAGTTATGCTACCATTTTGTTAGAGTGAACACAACAATATTTTCTATAATTTTTTATGTAATTAAATTGGTAATTTAATAAAAATAAACCCACAAATAAAATAAAAAAAAATTAAATAACAGGCAAGCAAGACACCAAAATTTTTACGTGTAAAACCTTCCAAAACAAAGAAAAAAACATGGGACTTAATCCACTTAAAACTTCTATTATCAATATTAATGGATTTACAGATTGTTTTTTTTAGAGCAATCGCTAGAACTTGCCAATACATCAAGACTAATTATATTTTTGGTTCAACATATAATTATTTCCATATAAGTGGATATCAACTAGAGCAACGAGAATGATCTCAACAATTGAGCATTTGCGGTAAAATCCAGAAAGTAATTTCAAATTTGCAATTATTAGCACCAATCAAAACAAAATTGTCACCAACAAAAATAACATACTAAAATTTCATAAAGTCAAACCACATATGATTTCTTGCAAAAGATAAATTCCCACGTTTTGTTTTTTTTTTCTCTCTCCGCACCACACATGACATGACACATCATTTTTTAAACAAAGAGCTACTACCACAAATATATCTTATAAAAATAATTTCAGATTGATATGATTTTATATGATGTATTAAATTTATTTTATAATAAAAATAATTTTACAATTTAACGTATTACATCAAGTTATGTCAGTTTATAGATTTATTTTTATAAAAAAAAAAAATTCTAACTAAAATATTTCGTTTAAACAAAACTACTTATTTAGAAATTAGCAAATTACCTAGCTGAATCGATTTGCCTCACATTCACATTGAGAGACCACCCCACATTTATAAAAGTGTTCAGCAATGGAAAAGATTATGTTTTTCAAGGTTCTGTGAACGTTGATAGATCGTATATAGTCTCATGAAAAATTATTTTCTTTTAGTAATATACTGCTATATCAAAATAGTCCCGGAAGAACAAACTTCTTTTTCATAATTAAAAAGTAGATTCCAAACATGCCTATAAATTAAGCCCCAGTTTATACTTACAGTCAGTACCCTGCAACTGTTGTACACCACCAAGTACCAACAGACATGAATCAGGGCCTGAGTACCTCTCCTGCGCGCGATCCTCTCCTTCACAGGCTTAGATATGCAAGTCGCACAGCCTTCAACCGCATGTTTGCGGCAGTTTACTTCTGTGCCATCTTAGTGCTGCTCCATCACCATGCACTCAAGCTCATCCACTCCACCACCTTTGGATCCTTTCTCATTTCCCTCTCCTTCCTCGTCTCCGATACTTTCCTTGCTTTCTTGTGGTTCACTCGTCAGTGTTTTCTCATGACCATCGTTTATCGTGATGAATATCCTGAAAACCTCCAGAAGACACTGAGATCTGAGCTCATTCTATTTGGAGTAGTTCAAACCTTTAAATTTACTAGAATGCAAGACTTGCTATTTATTAATTAACTTTTTCGTAGTTTTTTTTTTAAATTACACATGTCAAATAGTAATGGAGCTTGATAGAGGCTGATCTAATCAAATTCAGAATCATAAGAAGCAGAAGGTTTAAAAAAGGTAAATAAACTAGTGCAAATGGTAAACCGCAAACTATTTCAATACTTGATCATAAAACTCTTTGAAAAAAGAGTTTACCATTTATAGCACATGGTTCAATCATCAGTTAAACAATCTTGGAAACCTCTTAGTTTTTTCTTATTGTCTCTCATTTTATTGGAAATGAATTGATGATTTTAACTAAATTACATCATGTAGATTCTACAACATTTAATGCAGTACACGTAGGATTTTCTGACAGTATGAACTCCAAATATGCATGTAATACTATACATATTTCTCTTTGTATTGAACCGTTCAATTCATCCAAACAATCAAGAATCTCAATTATCCACTTAATTGTGTTCTAACATAAAGAGGATATTTGTAGAGCATTGGAATTCAAATGGAGAATTATGGTTTGAATTAGAATAAATGGATTGGATGTACAAATTGGATATATAGGTGGGCTTTAGATATGGATCACTTGTAGAGGACTTCTTCACGGGGCTTCGACTACAATGCGAGGGATGGAGGTCCATATTTTGCAACCCTAAGAGGGCAGCCTTTTTGGGTGATGCACCAATCAGCCTTGTCGATGTCCTAAACCAAGTCCAGCGATGGTCCATTGGTTCTCTCCAGGTTGCCTTTTCCAGTTTTAGTCCCTTAACCTTCGGTATTAGATCTCTGGGCCCTCTTATGGGCCTTGCCTACACTCATTATTGTTTCTGGTCCACCTGGTTTATTCCTCTCACCCTCTATGCGTTCCTCCCCCAACTATGCCTTCTCCATGGACTTTCTGTATTTCCAAAGGTATGCTTTTTACAGGTTATAGATTTTTTTTATTCATTACTTAGCTACTAATCAAGACTGTTTTTGATGAATAGAAAAAGATTACTAGCACATTTTTTCATGGTCAATCTTTTGAACATTAAGCCTCTCCTTTTATTATTCTACCTTCCATCCATTTAGATTTTACTTATTGGTGAAACAATATTGCAGCTATCAGAGCCTAGTTTTATCTTGTATGTGTTTCTTGTCCTTGGAGCCTATGGACAAGATCTCCTTGAATTTATGATAGAGGAAGGAACAGTTCAAAACTGGTGGAATGATCAGAGAATGTGGATGATACGGGGGCTCTCATCCTTTGGGTATGGATGCCTCGAGTTCTTCCTCAAATGTTTAGGCATTTCCACATATGGTTTCGGTTTGACCAGCAAAGTGATCGATAATGAACAAAGCAAAAGATATGGGCAAGGTATGTTCGAGTTTGGAGCCTCATCAAACATGTTTGTGCCATTAATAACAGCAGCCATTGTCAACTTGGTATCATTTCTTACGGGGCTTGTACAAGTTCTAAGAGGTAGCAAAATGGAGGGTCTATTTCTGCAGATGTTCTTAGCAGGTTTTGTAGTGCTGAATGCCTTGCCAATTTACGAAGCCATGGTCTTGAGGAATGATAAAGGAAGAATACCATTCAAAACTACTGCAACTTCAACATGTCTAGCTTTGGCTCTTTATGGGCTAGTTTCTCTTCCTCTTACGGATTCAAATTAGCCAATTTGCTTTATACTGTCTATATTATTCTTGCTCTTATATGAGTGGAACACTATATAATTTATCTGTAACCTTTGGAAAATTATATAGTAGGCCAACATTTGTGCTATGTGGTATTAAGAGTTGAAAATAAGCATGGCAAAAGTTGAATGTCTTGTGAAAAAGGAAATGGGATTTAGAGCTTTTTTCATTGCATCTTCCTACTATTTTGCATTTCCACTGTTGTATGGAGTCTAGACTCTGTTGTTTCTCTATTTTTTTTTTCTAAGCAAGCTCTACATATAATGATTAACAGATAGATCAGGAATATATGAATAGTGGATAGGGATCCCGACAAACACCCATTAAAACTAGTACTACACAAAAGAAAATAAAAGACGGGCACTGGCAACAAATAAATGTTACCTACCTTTCCCCCAAGGGGGAGCTGCAAAAAATGTCGATTTCAGTACAAACTGATAAGCAGATTATGAACCTTAAGGCATAGACCATGGTGGTTGGTGTGATTGCAGCTTATTATTCTGGAGCAATCGTTGGGGAGATCCACTTCGTGTCCTCACAATCCTTGGGTGAAGGAAGATAGTTCTTATATTAAAGTGCCATATAAGTAAAATTGAATCGCATCTGGCTATACGTCATCACAAATGTCTAGCACTATTCATTCGGGCCGAATTTTTTCCCGGCCAGTCCCGGAACCCGAAAAATAGGATTTTGATTCCGGGTCTCGGCCCGGATAAAAACGGATCTGAAACCCGGATTGCAAAACCTAGACCAACACGGTTAGGGTACGGGTTTGGGACCCAGTATGCGGGTCTTTTAAAAAAAATCCCTTGATTGGTAAATCCCCCTCGACTCACTTCTCTCTCTCTCTCCCTCTCTCTCTCTCTAGTCTCTCGCTCTCTCTCTCTCGTTGCACTGCAGGAGAAGCAGAAACCCTAGTCACCGCCATCGTGAGCCCGTCGCCGTCAACCTTTGCCTCTAGGTCGTTGTTCCAATAAACCCCCCAACTCACCTCTCTCTCTCTCTCTCTCTCTAGTCTCTCGCTCTCTCTCTTGTTGCGCTGTGGCAGAAGCAGAAACCCTAGGTCCCTAACCACCGCCATCATGACTTTGTCGCCACATCTCCTTCGCCGTCGACCTTTGCCTCTAAGTCATTGTTCCGGTTCTCTCTCTCGCTCTCTCTCTCTCTCCCCCTTGTAACTATTTTTCTGTGCATGAGTACAAGGTCATTGGGTGTGTGAACTATTTATCGTTAAGATAGGTTGTGCGGTGGTGGATGGATGCTTTGACCATTTGTTTGCTGGTGGCCGTGTGGTTTTTGGAATGTTTGGAAACTTGTTTTTTTCTTTTTAATCTGTATTGGGTATCGACTTGTTTATGGATTCATTGATTCTCTATTTTAATGAATCTGTTTGGTTGTTGGGAAAGTTGAGGGAAAAAAACCCAAATTTGTTTACTTCGTCCTTTTCACACTCTCTGTATGTACTCATCCATGCTCAAAGTTTAATGAATCTGTTTGGTTGTTGGGAAAGTTGAAGGAAAAAAGCCCAAAGTTGAAGGAAAAAAAATCTGGGTACAAAAATCGGGATCCAACGAGATTTCGGCCCGAGTTTGACCCAGACCAACCCGGTCCGGGTATACCCGGATTCCTGGGTTGAAATCTGGATGAACACCTCTACAAATGTCTTCTATCAAAATTCTCTTGGGTTTGGCTGCTAGTATAATTTAGAAATTGAATAGCTTGATGTGAAGATTGCTTTCCTCTATGGTGAATTGGAGGAGGAATTATATTTGGAGCAAGCAAAGGGTTTCACAAAAAGGGAAAAAAAATCTTGTGTATCGATTGAAAATGAGTTTATTGGAACTCAAGCGGACACCTAGATAGTGGTATAAAAGATTTGATTCTTTGGTTGAGCACGAGTATGATAAAATTACTTTTGATCATTGTGCGTTTGTCAAAAAGTTCTCTAATGGTGGCTTTATTATGCTCCTACTATATGTGGATGACATATTGATAGTTGGTCGTGATTCTGAAAAATTTGACAAATTGAGAAAAGAGTTGAGCAAGTTTTTTTGCTATGAAATGCTTCATGCCTACAAAACAAATCCTTGGTATGAAGACCTCTCATGATAGAAAGAATGCCCAGCTGTGGCTATTTCAAGAGAGTTATGTCAAGAAGGTACTAGACAGGTTCAATATGGGCAAGGCAAAAACAATGAGTTCTCTACTTGAAAGTTATTCGAAGCTAAGTTCAAAGTAGAGTCTTACAAGGGAGAAAGAGAAGGAAAACATGCAAAATGTGCCTTATGCATCAGTTGTGGGTAGCTTAATGTATGTCATGGTGTGCACAACACCTATTATCGCTCATGTTGTTAGAGGTTTTAGTCAATTTCTCTCTAATCCTGGAAAAAAGCATTGGCAGCTGTTAAATGGATTCTTAGGTATCTCAGAGGTACTTCCAATGCATATCTGTGCTTTGGATATCGTAAGCCTATACTTGATGGGTTTACAGATGCAGATATAACTGGTGACATTGATTCCAGAAAGTCTATTTCAAAATACTTGATTACTTATTCAAGGGCAGTTGTGTCATGGCAATCCAGACTGCAAAAATGTGTTGCTTTGTATACTACAGAGGCAAAGTATATTGTCATCACTGAAGTTAGCAAATAGTTGTTATGGATGAAAAATCTCTTAGAAGAATCAGGTCAAGAACAGGAAAAGTATATTCTCTATAATGATAATCAGAGTGTTATCCATCTCAGGAATAACTCAACTTCTCATTCAAGATCTACGCATATTGATGTGACGTATTCTGGATTCGTGTTGCATTAGAGATGAAGTTAATACAGATTGGGAAAATCCATAATAATGAAAATGGATCATATATAATGAAAAAACCATTGTCTATACAAAAACTTGAAGTATGTAGAGGAAAAGTAGGCTTGATGGATCCCCTCACATAGTCGAGAGGGGGACATTTGTTGCGTGGGTCCCTCCAAGTGAGAGAAGCCCATTTAAGCCCTTAGGGAAATTTGGTAAGCTGTTAGAGTTAGGATTTTGTTATTATAAGTAGGTTATGTTGTGTGTGTGGAGTGGGAAAAGAAAAGGAAAAAAAGAAAGAAAGAGAGAAGTGTCGTACGCACAAAAGAGTGAGAATATTTCTCTAATTTTCATCAGAGTTTTGAGGGATCATCTATGGTCTAATTTTGACAAAATTACAATATGTTGTTCTTGATAGCAAGAGCTTCGTTTTGACTGGTACTAATCATTGAGATTCCTCTCCGATTGTTTACTGCAAATACTCACTTGGTGAGATGTTTTTTTGTTGCCATGGTTAGTATCCACTTGGTGAGGTGTTTACAGCCTGTTAACATTGTGTTTTATACGTCTTTGGGTCAGGTTCCTGCGACTCGAGTCTTTAAAGTTGGGCTTGTGAAAATGAAGAAATTTCTCATTTTATATTTGGCTTTCTTGGTATTTTTCAGATATTTTCATAATGTTTTTTTTTTTTTTTATCATTTCACATTCTAATACCAATTTTTTTTTTTATAGTACTGAAAATATCACCATTTGTGAAATTATCATTATTGAGCAAACTAGTAATGTTGGTAAGTTGATCATTGACCTTATGAGCAAATAGATGAGGTAGTCCATCAATAAATTTCTCTTTCCAATGTGGTTTCAAACTATCTTCCCGTAGCATTTCTCTGGAAAAGAAAACATTTTGATATCATCTGTAGTCAGACATAGTAGGACATCTTAAGTTATTCAAATAATCACTAATACGAGTAGTAATATTAGAAGGGGTGCCAAGAAAATATTTATCAACAGTATAAATCAGAGTGTTAACACCATCAGGGATACCCTGACCTATAGTTGTAGAAAAAATAGACATTCCATCATCATCATGCTTAACAACATTTCTAATGATTTTTCTTGAATCATGAGTAAGATGATTACCCAACAAATGATGAAGAGTCCCAGAAAATCTAGTAACTAATAAATCAACAATTTCAACATGGGTAAGATTATGGTTAATAACGTAAGCATTAGCAACCATAAACATCGTATTCATTGTATTGAGGATTTCTTTTCTAGATAATCCATCAATATTCCCTTCATAAAGTTTGTCAGAAGAAACATAAAACTATATTTGAAAAAATCTTTCTTCAAACTGTAGATCAAGAGAAGTAGGTTCGGAGTACCAGTTTTTTGTAAAACTCATGGGATTAGGTTTGCTTGAAAACCTTTTTATCTTAGGTTTTACCAAATCAATTTTTCCTAAATTTTCTTCAAGTGTAGCAATATCCCGATCTTTTGAGAAATTAGAAAATCCAGTTTCTGAGTCTTCATTAGAGATTACCTTTTTGTCTTTACTATTAATAACACAAGCAATATTACCAGCATAAACTTTGGTATTCTTAGTTTTTACATTTTGTAAATCGTAAAGAATTTGGTCAGTTTTTTAAAATGTTTTGGCTTGGTTAGTCTTAAGACTTAGACCTTGCATTGTTTCAGGTAAGTTGACCAAAATTTTTTCAATCTTAATAGAAGAAAAAGGTTTTTCAAATTTTTATTTAATACGATCCAATTGTTGACCAGTAACATGTAAAGAACTATTGAGAAAATTGTTTTGATCTATAATCCTTTTTGTCTCAATAGAAATAGGAGCATTTGAATAAAAAATGGGAATTTTAAAAGGGGAAGTTTTAACCTCATATCCTTGATGGTTAATAATAATCATCTCAAGAGATGGACTGCTTGACCGAATAATATATGTGTTTTCTGTATCAAAATTTGATTTTTTGACCGTAATTAAACTATTATGAGAAACATTCTTTGAAATATGGTAGTTTTCAATAAAATCAAAAAATAATATACGTTTTTGCATATCATGCTTTTTTTCTTTCCATTTTCTTTGTACACGTAATTTTTCTTTGTTATCAAAAGTAGCATGATATAATTTTCTTTTTTCTTTGTTTTTAATAGAACTATACTCATCATACAAAGAAATCATATTAATTTCAAAAGCTTTTTTTTATTAGAGATAGCTAGTTGTGAATAATAGGAGTGGCAAAATCGGAAGAAATAGGAGACATGGAAGATGTCTCTTCTTCTTTTTCTTCTTCTTTAATAGCTTGATCCTTTTTAAATAAATCTTCATTATTAGTAGTATAATAAGCAGTGCTAACTTGGGAAGTATTACTAGCAACTCCCTTTAGCTTTAAATTAGGCTTAATAGTACTTTCTAGAAAATCATTAAGATCTTGATCTCTCCCCTTACTAGATTTTCTGAAGCAATAGATCTAGCAAAATAATTTTTCCTTTCATTGATCAATAAAGGTATATTAACCTTATTATCAAAACTTATCTTGACAGTAGAATCAAGATATTGGTGAATATAATCAAGATTAATCTCATCAGAAAAAAATTTAGCAGGCTGAAATTTATGTTCCAATAAGCGATCATTAGGAAGAATAACATCTTTCCAATGAATCATTTTTAGAATTTGGATTTTAGCACTAGGGGTAGAACTATTAGAAAAGTTTTATCACCTAAATTCTTCAAACCAACTTTAGATTTAAATTAGTTTTCAGCACTTTGTAGTAAATACGATAAACTACAGAAAGGGATTTACTCCCTTCATCCATATCATAATCAGATATCAAAATATTCAAAGTTAAAGTTTTATGAATATTAGGATCATCTAAAGGAATGGTTAGATCAGGAAAACAATCAAAATGAACAATGTCATTAAAAAAGACGAGTGAATCATGCCAAGTATGCTAGTTTTAAACTTTTTGAATCCGGCATCCCTTAAACATAAAAGTATAGAAGCATTTATGCCCTTACGAGTAAGGGGTTTAACAGAAACTTGAACAGAACCAATATGTGAAAATTTGTAACAATTAATTAGAAAATCATGAATGGATTTTCGATTAAACAAACAACATTTTTCATGGGTTTTGGATATAGCATAAGTTTGTTCAACAGTTTTAACATTAAACGCAATCTTAAAGATAGACTGAATCCAACTATAAATATATAAACCGAAAAGTCATATTAATACAAATATAAAAAACATTACTTAAACATTTGGACTCGTCCACATCTGCTTTAAGTTAAACTCCTTCACACAAGCTTCATCTCTAAAAAACAAGCAAAACAATGAGACTTTTGTTCATATTTATGGAAATATTATTCTAATAATAAGGAATTAAGGATCCATAGAGGTTAGAAAGTGGACTAAAATTGGACGTGACAATAATAACAAGCTGTTGTAATCAACTATTTTGTAATGAACAGTTTGTAATGAACAATATTTTATCAGATGACCTAATCCAATGATTGTTATTTTACAGTATTGGTACTGCAATATTTATTTGAGTGTATCAAGGATTGAGTATATTATCATCAATTAGCATGTTAGAGTATATTAAAATTAAACAAAACAGGAAAGTAGTCTAGCAGAAAAAATTGCAAGACCAAAAGAGACAATGATTGTCAATTTTTTGATTGGGAAAATCAGAAAATGACACATTACTCATTTAGAATGTCAATTTCACTCGCAAAAATAAAATCATAGTAAATTAGTAATTGGTGTGGAGAAAGAGAAAGAGAATGCTTTTCCAGTTGAAAACAGTTGATATATTAGTTATGATTTTCTCTGAAATATCAACTTTTAAAACATATGTTTATTAATTCAAGCCTAAAGAATACAATGACCCACCAAGTGTTTGTGAAAAGGCCATACACAGAATACAAAGAGGAAGCTGTCAAAAATGCTTTATTGTTTTTCATTATCTTTCAAATACAATATATTTCTCTATTTATAGAAACATTGAATAACAACCCACAATTTGCAAGGGGAGGACCAAATGCTGAAACACATAACTCCAAACAAAATGAGCCAAATGGAATCACCCAAACGAAATCACCAAAATGAGCAACTCAAAATCACCTAAACAAAAACCAAACAAACGATTCAAGACCATCACAATCAAACAAACGATTCAGCACCATCAAAACGATTCAACACCCAAACAATCCAACACCATCAAAATTCAAAACTAGGGAGAGAGAGAGAGAGAGAGAGAGAGTACCCAAACGCCGTCGGTGTGTGGGCCTACGACGGAGGGGCTGGAGCGGCGTCGGTGTTGCAATTGTGTGTGGGCCTGCGACGGAGGGGCTGGAGAGGGGGGATGTGCGGCGCGAGGGTTTTCTTATGGGAGGGGGCAATTGGGAAAATGACGTCAACAAAACTGATTGTCCGTCTCATGGGGAGAGAGAGAGAGAGAGACAAAGTCTGGGGGTGGAACGAAACGACGCCGTTTGGATTAAAAGTGCATCTAAATTACATCGTTTCAAGGACGTTAGTTTTAAAAAAATAATTGGGTTGCATGAAACGATGCCGTTTCACGCAACCCAGTTTTAGAATTCATTTTATAATGACTTAAACGACGCCCTTTTTTTAATGGCAAATAATGTGTGTTTTTGACTTGTGGTTTTTTGGCACATAAAATAATTAAAAATATTATTTAAATTAGTAAAATTAAACTATTTAATGTGGATTATTTAATTAAATCATTAAAAAATAAAGATTGATAATTATATTTATGATGTTAAATGTTAAATGCTAATTTGTTACAAACTTCGAGTATTTCAATGTATTATGAATCTATGATAATTCAATATATTAAAATTTAAAGTTTTGTATATGATTAATAAATCATTGTATTAGGTATATATAGTTATAGTGATATTAATACTATACTATTATACATATATAGTCTAATATATATTATGCTTATATATATGCTATAAGCCTATGACTCTTATAATATATTAATATATACTAATACTATATATTATATAATAATACATTGATACTAAATTATTACTAATACTATATACTATACTAATAGTGATAGTAATACTATATAATAATATATGGTCATAGTCTCATATAGGCTTGTGCACCATCCAACCCGCACTGGTTTTGGCCTTGACTCGACCCGTCCGTATACCATGCCCCAAACAACCCGACCAATAATATTCGAGTCGGGTCAAAAAGAATACACCGACTAAAATGTTGACCCATAATACGTTGATATTTTATTAAACTATAATAGAGTCAATTTTGGCCTTGGAACGTCTGTAATTTCTAGCCTTGGTAAAGAGAAAATAAAAAGAGAGAGAAATGGTGGACATTACGGGTCAAATGAAGAGCGAAGAGGAGGAGGCGAAGCTGAGGAAGAGGAACGAGGAGTTGGAGAGGGAGCTGAGGAAGAGTCAAGAGAGGGAGTAGTAGATGAGGAAGGAGTTACAAAAGGCTTGGGAAAGGCTCAGAGTTGCCGAGGAGGCAGAGGAGAGGTTCTGCTCGCAGCTCGGTGAGCTCGAGGCGGACTCCATCTACCAGGCCTATGAGTACAACGCTCGTCTACTCTCCCTCGTCGATCAGCTCTCCTGTGCCACCCACCAATCCGTTTGTGGATGGCACGGGGAAAGAAAGCCAAAATAGAAAAGCAAAAGGGGAAAGAAAAAGACACAAGTACCATTTGGAGGAGTTGAAGCCCCGGTGGAAGAGAGAGAGGCTAAGCTTCTCGAGATTCCTGGGTTTTTAGTTCTTGCACAATCGTTGAGCAGTTGGCTGACCTAGGGTTTTTAGTCTAAAACACTTGAAGAATGTTAAGAGTCGGTTTGCCCCGTCATTTATTGAGTTCAACCCGACACTAAGCAAAATCGTATTTTGTTGGACGGATCTAATCGAGTCAGACGGGTTGCTTGGTCTAACGGGTCTTTTGCACAACCCTAGTCTCATAGACTCATAGTGATATTAGTTAATGAGTCATAGACTCATAATGATATTAATATAATATATAGACAGTAGACTTATAGTGATTTAGTTATAAATTATAATTATAATTATAGTTATAGACTTATAGTGATTTAGTTTAGTTATAATTATATTGATGATGTTAATTATTACTTTGTTACCAACTTAGAGTATGCCAATGTATTATGATAGTTCTAAGTTAATGCATAATGAGCCATATACAACTTTTTACAATTTGTATATGAAGCAATAAGCATAAATTATTTAAGTATCCAAACTATTATAAATTTATACATATATTGTAATTTATACTATAACTCTTAATATCTTATAATATGTTAATATATTAATATATACTAGTAGTCTAGTACTATATATTATAGTTATACGTTAAAGAATATAATAATACAATGATACTATATATATATAGTTATAGACTTATAGTGATTTGGTTATTATGATTAGTATAACTATATAATAGTATTTGTATTAGACTATTAGTAATATAGTATAGCTATATATTAGTAATATTAGTTATAGTGATTGAGTATAACTATTAATTATATTAGTATAACTATAGACTATATTAGACTATTAGTATTTAATTATTTTTTATTTTTTAAAACCATATTAGAGTCTAGACTATTAGTATCAGTATAACTATTATAAATACTAGTATTAGTTAATAATTAATTAATGGTGTGTTAGCGATAAGATTAGGTTAGATAAAATTATATAATTAATATTTATAAATTATAAAAAAAAAATTATTATTTTTATTTCATTCGGTCCGGTCCTGTGTGAAAAACCCCTAGATTGGGGACCGGACCAAATGACTTTTGTCCTATGGAATTTGGACTGAGACAGACCAAACCCAGGATCATGTCGGTCCGGTCATTTTTCTAGTCCGAACCGGCCAAATCTCACCCCTAATTTATATGCAGAGGGAATAAGGAGAGATGGACACACAAATTTACGTTATTTGACACTAGGCCTATGTCTAAGGGGGTTTGGGGAGGGGTGATTCCAGTATAATATGCTTGTTTACAGTCTCTCATAGCCTCTCATTTCTCATTGTACAATGGGAGCTGGAGATCTACTTGCTGGAGAAGATGTCCTTCCTAGAACTCTCTGTCTAGAAGTTGAAGAAGCAGTCGAAGAAGCCTCCAAGCATTCAAAAGAAAAGAAGCCCCTCAAACCGTAGGCACCCTATCCCTTTTATCTTACCCTCTGCTTGTATGTGCCTCGGTATTGGTGAGGGATGTCTGCTTGGCGTGTCTGACCCTATCTCACTTTCCTACTTTCTCCTGACACCTCCCTATCTCCTGACACCCTCACCCCCTTGTCCCTTATTGTCCCATCTCCCCCTCTCTCATCTTGTCTTCTAGTGATGGCCCTCTTGATGAGCTGGGTCTTGAAAACCATTTTGGACTAGGTGCATTTTACCCCCTCACAGTTGCCCGCGATTCTTAAGGGCAATTTTTTCCAAAGCAGACCTTGATAATCTTCAAAGGTAAAATATGCAATCGACCTGATCCGCCTCCGTCCATAGAGAAATAAATTCCAGGAGCTAGCCTTGGTCATCCGTTCCTCACGAGTTAAGTAGTAAAGATTTTTGAGTCTGGGATTAGGCGGGAGATGGGCTCGACTGCGTAGAGTGCCAAATCGGAAGGTAGGCTCGACATCATCGAGGCGAGTGCGAACCCCGTCTTGGCAAGGTAAGCGGGAGGTAGGCTCAACTGCATCGAGCGCGAGCACGAAGCCCGTCCTGGTGAGGTAGGCTCGACCACATGTAGGGCGAGCTCGAAGCCTGTCTAGGCAAGGTAAGCGGGAGGTAGGCTTGGCAACATGAAGCATGAGTGAGAACTCTGTCTTGCGAGGTGAGCGGGAGGTTAGCACGACTGCATGGAGAGCGAGCACGAAGCCCGTCCTAGTGAGGTGAACGAGAGCTAGGCCCGACCGCATGGAGTGTGAGCGCGAAGCCTGTCCTGGCGAGGTAAAAGGGAGGTAGGCTTAACCGCAAAAGATGCGTGCAAAAGTTGGCCAGGCAATCAAGAGACGTGCCCGCCAATTCGGAAACCTGGGAGACTGGGCGGTCCCTGACTTTTCTAGCCTGTTGACTTTTATTAAAAAAAAAAAAAAAAAAGGTAAAAAAAGGTTGAGCAATTTGTAAAACGAGACTCACCCTAAGTCTTGCCGAAAGGCATACGTCCTCCCGGCATTTTTGGTTTTAGTGATGTTGGTGAACTTTCCTTTTCGATGTGAATTACGGTTAATGCTAGAGTATGTTGTAAGCCGCGCAAAGTGGTCAGGGAGCCTGTCGACCCACTGGGTCCACTTCAGGAAATTATGGAGCTCGAAGGCATGTTAACTCCAAAGACTCATTCCAGAGGTAACCCGTTGGCAATGGTTATGACACGAGTGCGAACATTCAGCGTTCGCTAGTGGAGATGCTATCTGAAAAGTAATGTCGGGCTGTTGAGACCGGAAAGATTGAACCCGCACTTCCTTGTGAGGTAGGCGGGGCCGCCTTATGGTTGGATCCACCTATTAACCCTCATGGGAAGGTAAGTAGGAGATGCTGCCAAAGTCAAACCTGTCAATGCAAATATTTTTAAATCCCAAGTGCAAAATTTGCAAACCTGAGCTGTCTTTTCAGGGTGCTATGATGGTCTAAGGCGTTATCCATTTGGTGTCTTGTTGTTGGGGATGATGTTCCGTTGTTGGAGATGGCACTTCATTGCAGGAGATTCTGTTGGTGGACATTCCATTGATGGAGACTCTGTTTGTGGAGATTCCATCTTCGGGTAGCCGAAAGCTGACCTGCACTCTTCCGCGAGAGGGATAGAGCAGCCTTAGGCATTACACTCATCCCTTTGCCATGCAGGGAGGTAACTTGCTGATGGCGATTTCGTTGATGGAAATTCCGTTGGTGGTGGTTCTGTCTTCGGGTAACCGAAGGTTGACCCGCACTCCTTCGCTAGAGGGATAGAGTAGTCTTAGGGATTACACTCATCCCTTTGCCTCGCTGAGAGGTAAGTTGCTGATTGCGATTTCACTGTCGTAGATTCTGTTGAGAGAGATTTTGTCTTCGGGTAGTTGATAGACTGACCTTCACTCCTCCGCGAGAGGGATAAAGCATCCTTATGCATTACACTCATCCATTTTTCCTCGCAGGGAGGTTAGTTATTAATGGAGATTTCAGTGATGAAGATTTCGTTAATAGATATTTTGTTGTCAGGTAGCTAAAGGCTGACCCACACTCCTCTGCGAGAAGATTAAAGCAGGCTTAGGCATTACACTCATCCATTTGCCTCGCGGGGAGGTAAGTTGTTGATGAAGATTTCGCTGATGGAGATTTCGTTGGTGGAGATTTTATCTTCGGGTAGTCGATAGACTGACCCGCACTCCTCTACGAGAGGGCTAGATCAGCTTTAGGCATTACACTCATCCATTTTGCCTCGTAATGAGGTAAGTTACTGATGGAGATTTCGTTGATGGAGATTTTGTTGGTGGAGATTCCATCTTCGGGTAGGCGAAGGTTGACCCACACTCCTCTGTGAGAGGGATAGAGCAGCGTTAAGTATTACACTCATCCCTTTCGCCTCGCGGGGGAGGTAAGTAGTTGATGGAGATTTAATGATACGTGGATCAATTATGACAGTGAAAAAAAAATCCACATAAGTTTTGAAGAAGACAAACCAGAGCATTTAGCAGCTATGACTGATTTTTGCTTGCTGCTGTTTGCCAGCTGCAACCAAAATTGCTAGTTGTTGTTTGCCATTTCTTCTCTTCCTCGCTCATCATTTTGGTTTCCATTTCTTTTTTTTTACCACCCGTGCAGATGATTCCCGAGCAAAGGAGATGAGTTCCTGGGTGAGGAGCAAGTGGTTGATGAGCTGCTTGGCGACAAATGTATTGGCCGTGGAACGGAGGTCTTTGGCAGATGAGTTGCTTGGCGACAAATTCACCGGCCGTGGGGTCTGGATGATGAGTTGTCACTGGTCAAGGAGATCTCTGGCTGTGGGCACTGGCTAAGGAGACTGGTTGGCCTAGGAGACTGAGCAACGAGCCCATGGCTGTGGAGTGGAGGTCATGGAGCCCTGCCCGCAGTGCATGGCCAACGCGTACATGCACTGGCCGCGGAGTGTTCTATCCGAGGAGCTCCTGCCCGTGGTGCATGACCAACAAGTGCATCTACTAGCCGTAGAGGTGGCTTTTAGGTGGGGACAAAAAATGTCGGCGGTCCACGTGGTGGCCGCTGGCACCCCTACCGTGCCACGGTGCGACTGGGCCGAGGAAAATAACAACCATGTGTAGTTTTGGGCATGGGGCCTGCACGGTGAGGTCCCCGCCTTGAGGGGCGGTCGTGTACCATCCCCAAGGAGACAGACGATGCTAGCGGTTATGCAGGTGACCGCCGATGCCGCTCCCGTGCCGTGCCATGGTGGGGTCGTGGCACTTCTAGTTGCCCGCTGTCATGTGTTGTCGTGTGTGGAGTTCTTGCTCCATCCTCGAGTGTAAGGTGCCCCACCAGTGGGTACAGAAGGCATCGGCAGACCTAATGGTGGCCATCGACAGGTCCCACGAGCTCATGGCGGGCTCCCGTGAGCTCCTCGGGAGGTAGGCGTCACGCTCTTGTTAGGCCTGCCGCAAATAATCCCTGGCGACGGGGGTCATCCTGTCGGTGACAAAGACTGCCGAAGGCCCACTTAGTGGCTGCCGGTGGGTTCATCCGACTCAAGGCAGGCCGTCGCGAGCTTCCCCTTACACTGCCGAGCGCACCTGCACTGTGCATGCCATGCACAGTGGGGACGTGATGCCCATGCAAGCACTGTGCACTTAAGTGCACTGTGTTTGCCGACTGTGCATGTGTATGCACCAAGTATATTCCAAATGTACTGTGTACTTAAAATAAACGAAGCAATGGCATTTACAGCCTAAGTGGCCAGGAAGTTTGGATCCCAACTTACACGTTGTGTGCATGAAAAAGCATTAGTGCAGTGCACTTAATCACCTGGGTGAGGAAAGGTTCACTCGCCCCTTTTCTGTAGTAGTGCTTTTCATAAAAATAAAAGTGGAAATATTGAAGATACTTGTCTCTAAAACTTTCACATGCTTCTTCGGCGATTATTTAGTGCACCGAGAAATCGTCCTTATTCCACTTCTGGTGCAAAAACAATCTCGATCCCACAAACGGCGCCACTGTTAATGACCAAAAAGGGCGTAGCCTGGAAAGGAAGAAGATCTATTCCCAGATGTGCTAAGGTGGCGTGGGCCTCGATCGGTGAGGTGTGGAGCCCTCGGTGGTGATCCGGTGTGGCTCTATTGTGTCATGCATCCATGGCGGTGAGCAGTCTTTAGATGCAGAGAAAATAAGGAGAGATAGACACATAGATTTAAGCAATTCGGTACTAGGCCTACATCCACGGGGGTTTGGGGAGGGGAGATTCCATTATAATATGCTTGTTTACAATCTCTTATAACCTCTCATTTCTCACTATACAATGAGAGTTGGAGATCTACTTGCTAGAGAAGATGTCCTCCCTGGAGCTGTCTGTCTAGAAGTTGAAAAAGCAGTCGAAGAAGCCTCCAAGTGTTCAAAAGAAAAGAAGCCCCTCAAACCGCAGGCATCATGTCCCTTTTATCTAACCCTCTCCTTGTGTGCGTCTCGATTGTAGTGAGAGATGTTTGCTTGGCGTGTCTGACCTTCGCTCTCTTTCCTACTTTCTCCTGACACATCCCTGTCTCCTAACACCTTCACCCCCTTGTCCCTTATTGTCCCCTCTCCCCCTCTCTTATCTTGTCTTCTAGTGATGGGCCCTTTATGGGTTAGGTCTTGAGAACATTTTGAGTCTGATGTAATTTACTCCCTCACAACTCTAGTACTTATCTTTATGGAGAATTAGAAGATGTGAAAGAAACAATAATTAGCATCGACGTTGTGGATGAGCAAGTAATGCAGCCTCATTATACGCTAATGCATGCTTAATTCTTTTTCTTCTTTCTTTTTTTTTTAATAATAGGAAACTTTCATTCAAATACTTTGAAAAGAGAGTTACAACATAGAATCAGACCAAATAACTTGGGCAATACAATGAGGATAAGAACCCCACCAAGTTACTAAATCATCAACATTCCATGCATGTCTAGCCATCCCATGGGCTACACTATTGCCTAAACGGCCACTGTGTTGTATAAAACACTTTTGTAATCTCTGCATAAGCTGTTTTATCTGTGTCACAAGATTTCCATGAAGTGATCTTGGAGCTTTGTCATTTTGTATTTCATCAACCAGGAGCAAAGAGTCACTCTCAATAACAAGTTGTGGAATTCCAAGAGGGAGACAAATCTGGAGGCCTCTCAAGATTGCTATCAGTTCGATCTCAAGATGGTCATTAATGTCATTTTCCTTCTTGCAAGCTGAGAGTATAACTTCACCTTTGTCATCTCGAAGGATAACTCCCACCCCCGCCCTTTGTTGGCTTGCAAATACTGCCCCATCCACATTAAGTTTCAGCATTCCTTGTTCAGAAGGCAGCCATCGACACATTGCCTTTCCACCATTAGGTTTTTGGCTTTGTAAGTGAGAGTTATAGTTGACCAGAGCATTTTCAGCAGCCTATATAGCAGAAAGGACTACCTCTGCATGTAGTCTCTGGTTTCAAATATACCACACACCCCATGCTATCAAAAATAGCTTTTCCAAGTCTCCATTATTGCCCCTAAACTGAATCTGCATTGCAATGTCTAACAAGCTTTTGTGTGAAGCATCTCTGGTGACCTCTGGAAGCAGCGCAGCCCACACCTCCCTAGCAGTTTTGCAACTTAGTAGAGCATGATCGGTATCTTCATCATCCTCTTTACACCACTCACAGGTAGCTTCCTTAACAAACTTGCGTGTTTTGAGATTTTGCAAAGTTGGTAGTCCATTCTTGCAGGCCCTCCACGCAAAGACCTTGACTCGACTTGGCACATTCATCTTCCAGAGTTTTGGCCAGAACTTCCTTTGGTTTTGAACTTCTAATCATTCCCCCACCTGACCACCTTCCTTTTGTGAATGGAACAACCTGTATCCTGACTTAACACTATACTGACCATTCTTTTCATGTTCCCAAATGAGACAGTCAGCTACAGGTTCTGAGCTTAACATGATTTTTATAATTTCTGCTGCTTGTTGGGCAAGTATGACGCTTTGAATTTTGTCCACATTCCACCACCTTGTTTCTGTGTCTATAAGGCTTTCAACTATATCATTCTGGTGACCCAACAAAGTTGTTGCAGGCTTTGGAATTAGCTTGTGTTGTGGCAACCAGTAGTCAGTCCATACATTTATACACTTCCCATCCCCAACTCTCCATCGACAGCCTTTTACCTACTGTTCCTTGGCCTCCCAAATTCCTCTCCAAACAAAGGAGGGGTTTGATCCTATTTTAGCTTCTTGCAATCTGTTTTTTGGAAAATATCTGGATTTAAAGATCAAATGCAGCAGAGAGTCCTCTGTAGTCAAAATTCTCCAACTTTGTTTGGCAACAAGGGCCAAGTTGAAGGTCTGAAGGTCTTTGAAACCCATACCTCCATTTCCTTTGGTCTCACACATCTTCTTCCAACTTATCCATTGAATTCTTTGTTCCTCTTCCTTTGGCCCCACCAGAATTTTGCCATCATACTCTCGAGCTCATTGCATAAGGTTAAGGGCAGTTTAAAGCAGCTCATGATGTATGTAGGGATAGAGAGAGCTACAGCTTTAATCAAAACTTCTTTGCCCCCTTAAGATAGCAGTTTATCTTTTCATCCTGGCAATTTTGTCCACACTCTATGTTTCAAATCTGAGAAAGCCTTTTTCTTCTCTCTACCAACCATAGGAGGGAGACCAAGATATCCTTCATATTGTTGATGGCTTTGAACCCCCCCCAAAAATTGAGTATCTCCTGCTGCTGTGTAGGGAGCACATTCTTGCTGAAGACCATGGAGGTTTTCTCTTTATTCACTCTTTGACCTAAGGCTTGCTCATAAATTTCTAGTAGGTGTTGGATCAGAAGATTAGTCACCATGTTTGCTTTGTCTTTTCAGCTTTCTGTAAGAGGGAGATCAGTCCCTCTGTGTAAAGTAGGAACATATATGGGGATATGGGATCCCCTTGTCTCAATCCTCGTGAAGGAACTATTGGACCTTTTGGCTCACCATTAACTAGAATTGAAAAGGAGGCAGATTTGACACACATCATCATCAACTTCACCCATTGTTCCTTAAAACCCATCTTCAACATTATCAATTCTAAGAATCTTCAATCAACTCTATCGTAAGTTTTGCTCATATCGAGCTAGACATGTAGCCATGTTTACCCTTTATCTTTTGTCTCAAGAAATGAACCATTTCATATGCAACCAACACATTATCTGTAATAAGCCTCCCTGGAACAAAGGTTGCTTGAGTTGGTGAAATGACTTATGCTAAGATGCCTTTGAGTCTATTGGCAAGAAATTTAGATATTAACTTGTAAAGAACATTGCAAATGCTGATTGGCCTGTAGTCTAATACCTCCTTAGGCTTTTTCTTTTTCGGGATTAAGGTGATGAAAATGTGATTAACACCTGCTGGAATTTGTCTTGAATTGAGTGTGTTTAGCACTGCTTCAGTCACATCCTCTCCCACCACATCCCAGTATTTCTGGTAGAAGATAGGAGCCATATCATCAGGGCCTTGAGCTCTTGTGGGGTCCATTTGGAGCAAAGCCATTCTAACCTCCTCTGCTGTAAAAACTCTAGTTAGAGAGTCATTCATGTCTTGGCTGACTCTTCCTGACAGATCCTCCAGAAAATCCACATGACCTTGCTGGACTGAGGATTGAAACATATTTTTGAAGTAATCTACAATTACAGTGTCCCTTATGTCTCCTACCTGCCAAGCACCAGTAATGTCTTTTACCCCCTTTATCAGGTTCTTTCTTCTCCTTTGGGAGGCTTTATTATGAAAGAAACGAGTGTTTTTATCCCCAGCTTGCAGCCCCGACTTTGGCCCTTTGCTTCCACATTAATTCATCTCTTTCTAGCCATATCTGTCACTCATTTCTTGCAGTTCTTTACTCATCTCTCATATGACAGCAAGGATCCATATGTTGCAGCCTTTGGAACTTCAATCTGGCCATCTCAATGTTCCTTTTCACATTACCAAAACTAGTTTTATTTCAAGCAGTAAGTTGCTCCCCCACAGAGTTGTATTTTTGCCATGATTGTTGACAAACTCATTGTGCCTGTAAGTCCAAACCACGCCTGCTCAATCACCTTTCTGCACCCTGGATCATCAGTCCACATGGCCTCGAATTTGAAGATCTTGTTTCTATGGTAGTGACTTCTGGCATCTTGCCTTAGGATAATGGGCACATGGTCTGAGTAGGGAGCCATCCCATGGTAGAATTTTGCCAATGGATTTTTAATCTTCCACTGCTCATTTGCAAGGAATCTATCTAGTCTGACAGAAATGCTATGCTGCACTTCCCTTCCATTCCACCAAGTGAATGGATTTCCAATGAATCCCAGATCTTGCACCTCACAGTCGTCCACCGTCTATCTAAAGGCCTTCATTTGTTTTTCTGCTCTGTCCCTGCCACCAATGTTCTCACAATTACTCAAAATCTCATTAAAACCACCCATCATCAACCATTCTTGGTCTGCACTGACTCGTAATGAGATAATCAAGTCCCAAGTTTCCTCCCTTCTTGCAACATCAGGATGACCATAAATATCAGTCAAATACCAAGCTGCAGCATCATGATCACTACTCTCACTATTGATTATAAATCAAGCCCCGGGTTATCTTGACTGTCACTCCTCGACTACTGCTATATAACACCAAAAGAAATGGACCAGGGTTTGAGAGAATCCATTGTCGCCTCTCTGTTCAGCATTATTTTTCCTTCCTAATTTAATACCACACAAATTAACGGGGATTTCAAATAACTCTTAACAGTAATGTAATGTCTTTTTACCTTGTTTTTCGAATTGAGCAATTGGAACTTTAATCATGCTACTTGCGACTTTCTATCAAGTTATGGCACAATTTTGTTAGGGTGAACACAAAAAATATGGTAGAATGTTTTTATGTGGAAAACCTTTCAAGGTGATAAACATAAACTCACAAATAGAATAAAGAAAATCAAGCAATCCACACACAAGACACCGGGATTTTATGTGGAAAACCTTTCAAGGTGAAGGGAAAAATCATGGGCCTAATCCAGTTAAAACTTCTACTATTAATAATAATGTGTTTATAGATTGTCTTCTTCAAAACAATTGCTAGAGGCTACCAATATGGCTATACATCAAAAAAATATTTATATTTTTAGTTCAACATATAATCATCTCCATATAATAAGTGGATATCAATGAGAGCAAAGAAAAAAATCTCAACAAGTGAACAGTTGTAGTAAACAACCATAGAGTAATTTCAATTATTAGCACCAACCAAAACAAATTTCTCACCATCAAGAATAACATATTGAAATCTCATCAAAATCGGGCCACAATTTCTTAAAAATCTGATAAAAGTGTGCGAATAATATAGATTTTCTCTCTTTTGTACAATCACATTTTCCTCTTTTTTTTCTTTTCTTTTTCACTACACACAACACACGATACATCATCTTTTAATGATTATTTATAAATTGACATAATTTTATATGATACGTTAAATTTAGGCCCCATTTGGATCCAGAAAGTGTTTAATCTCATATCATCATTACAATTTTTTCAAATTCTCACACAAAATATAATAAACAATTTAATTTTTTCAAAACCCAATTCAATTTTTTCAAATCTCAAAACAATAATAATATTAAAAAATAATATTTTAAGAATATTTTTTTCAATTTTTATCTTTCATCTAAAATCATCTCATCTCATATCTGAATCCAAACAAGTCCTTACTTTATAGTAAAAACTGTAATTTTATAATTTAATTTATCACATCAAGTTACACTAATTTATAAATTTATTTTTATAGAACTTTTTTGTGAGATTAAACAAAACTACTTATTTAGAAATTAGCAAATTACTGAATCGGTTTCGGGCAATGCAAAAGAGTGTGTTTTTCAAGGTTATGTGGACATTTAAGATCTCGTTTAAAGATTGTAGTCTTAGGCTGTATTTAAATGTTGAATTGAATTAAATTGAGTTGAATTGAATTGAGATGAGATGATAAAATATTATTAGAATATTATTTTTTAATATTATTATTATTTTAGAATTTGAAAAATATTAAATTATTTATTATATTTTATGTTAAAATTTAAAAAAATTATAATAATGAGTTGAAATGAGTTAAAAGAAATTAAAGAATCAAACCAATCAGACTAATTACTATCTCGTAGTAATACTAGTATTGCTACAACCATGGGTCCATGAGAGTGATTTTGAAAAAGAATAATGCTACTTGTCCTTACAATGGATCTAATGATATTGCGATTTTTTAAAAAAATATATATATTTTAAGGTATAAAGAAATGAGAAAAAAAAAAAAGCCAAAAGATTTTATTGGGACCCATCGGCCTCAGGCTACATCGGGGGTAGAAAGACTTCTGAGAAAAGTTATCAACAAGTGTAATTTTTTTTTCAAATATTTTTTTAAATCTTAATTTGTTTTAAAAAAAAAAACTACAAATTCATTAAAAAAATTCTATTAAGTAGAATAAAAAAACTACAATCGACAGCTTTCTCGAGACCGAGTCTAGATGAAAATATCTATAGCTGCTATATCAACACAGTTGTGCAAAAATAAACTTCTTTTTCATAATTAAAAAGAAGATTCCAAATAGGCCTATAAATTAAGCCCCGGTTTATCCTTACCCCAATCCTGATCTAGAATTTCTGTACACCTCCGAAAGACATGGATGAGAGCCTAAGTACCTTTCCCGCGCGCGCTCCCCCCCTTCACAGGCTTAGACATGCACGTCGCACAGCCTTCAACCGCATGTTTGCGGCAGTTTACTTCTGTGCCATCTTAGTACTGCTCTATCGCCATGCACTCAAGCTCATCCACTCCACCACCTTCGCATCCTTCCTCATCTCTCTCTCCTTCCTTGTCTCCGATACCTTCCTTACTTTCTTGTGGCTCACTCATCAGTGTTTTCTCATGACTATCGTTTATCGTGATGAATATCTTGAAAATCTCCAGAATGTACTATTCTTGAAAAAATCTTTGGACTTTCCGGCACTGGATGTGTTTATATGCACTACCGATCCGTACAAAGAGCCACCGATGAGATTGGTGAGCACAGTCTTATCAGTCATGGCTTATGACTATCCGACGGAAAATATTTCGGTGTATGTCTCGGATGATGGGGGATCGCAGGTGACACTCTTTGCTTGCATGGAAGCTGCTAAATTTGCATATCACTGGTTACCATTCTGCAGGAAGAATAATATAATAGAAAGGAGCCCAGAAGCTTATTTCGCAACAAATCACTCTTCATGGTTCTCTGATGCAGAGGAGATTCAGGTAATACTGAGTAATTAAACAATTATTAAATATGATAAATTGTAAATAGATTGTAAGGTCTTGTTTAAATAATGAGTTAGTGCCTTGCGTGAAAAGAGAAAAAAACAAAGAAAGAAAAAAAAAAAAAAACTAATGACAATTGTATATCATTTGTCATAAATAATCAGGTCAGCACACGATATTGATGATCTGAAAGTAACCCAATGATTAATTAATCAAGTCGGCCTAAATTGACCATATAATTGTGTTCAATATTAATTTTTAAGAAAAATAATAAATATTTATTATTATAATATTATTTTATAAAAATATCTTCATTTTATATTATATGTATTGTGAAAAGTGTTTTAAAGAGTGTTGCATGTATAATTATTCAATTTTTAATATTTCGATCTTACCGGGTCCACGTGATAGTATAAGCCCAACTTGTGGCTCGTGACAAAAGTAATTGTCAGTACATGTTTGGAATACGTATCAATTCTCGGTACTTGTTTGGAAGATAGCTAGGAAAAATAAATTTATTTTTTATTGTGTTGATTTTAAATTATATTTAATAGATATTACATTAATATTAGCGATACAAATTAATTAGAAATACCTAGAAATGATATATATGGTAAATAAACAAGTAAAACTCTCCAAACTAAGGTTGTCTCCTAAACATTTGAGACCCAAATTAAGGTTCTCATTGATTAGGCCAAGTGCTGGCTTAGCCAAAAACAAATGGGAAAAGTTGCGAGGAGGTGAAAAAAAAACAAAAGAGTACAAAGATCAGGAAAAGGTGTTTGCCCCCATATATGCATGACGAAGAAGAGTGCTCCAAGACGTGATAAATATGGCTGCAAGAGATAATTAAGTACCTATGAACCAATATTGTTGAGATTGGATTTTGTAGCCTGGGCAACTTAACGGTTCTTCCGTGAGACATGCAAGACTCAAGCAGATGAGGGCTTAAAGTGGTATGGAACACCTCCGATACCTAAATTAGGATTATCTCTTGGGGTGTGAATGTAATAGGAGAGTGTTCAGAGAGTTCTACCTGAACCTGAGAAGTGTTTATATACTCAGTCATGGTGGTCCCCGCCCATTGCGAGTAGATCGTCGAATGGTGTACGGGACACTGTGTTGGTGGCAGGTTTCCACTCGTAGTCCTCTTCCTTTCATTGATTTTGTACTGGGCTATCTACTGACCGATTTGGGCCCTATGGAGGCCATACCTCACACGACCCAAGCAAGGAGATAAATCCCCTTCCCAGTACCTCATGAATTCCCATCGCACACAGGCGGTGAGAATTCAAAAGATGCTCATTGTGGTCGGCATCACTTTGCCTATCACCACGGGCTACAGCCACATTGTCATGCATGGGGTGGTGGTTTGCCTCCCACGAAACTACCAATTGGACAATGCCTCCCAGTTTTGCGATCCCTTCATTTTCTGCGCTCAGGGCATGTGTGACAGTTTATTTCCATCATTATTGCGTGTAGTATGAATCTCGGGATTCGCTCTTGTCGTTTTGTTTCTAACGGCTCATGTCACTTTGTGCGTTGGGCACCCCAACCAGCGCGAGTCTCTATTTAAATCTCGTTTCCCCCTCATATTCCACTTCCCTCTGCTTTCTTCTTGAGAGCTAGTCGTCTCTGTATTCATCTTGTCTTCTACTTTGAGCCCCTTCCTTCTTCATTAATCATCATCGACTTCCACCTTTTGCTCATCTCAAATGGCTCCCAAGAGTGTTCCTCGATCTGACCCCAAGAAGAACCATTACGTATGCCCTGAGGGGACTTCTGGTTGTCTTGAAGGCAAGGTGAAATCCGTCATCGGAGAGAAGTCACCGCACTTCAATGGTTGAGTTTGGGAGTCGATAGTCTCTCCTACTGACTTTTGTACACTACGGGGAGCGTTCAGCGTTACCGACTCAGTCGTCTTGGACGTTCCGATGCTGGCCTGGTGAAGAAGGTGCCCCTTTTTCCTATAATGTTCATGAATAGGCTTCAACTACCATTTTGTCGCCCCATTCGCGATGTCTTGGACCTCCTTGGCTTGGCGCCCTCTCAGCTCCACCTAAATGCATGGCGGCTCTTGGTCGCGAGCTCAGTGATCTTCCACCTAGTGTTGAACCCCGAGACAGAGGAGTATCCCGATTTGACCGCTTGGGAATTCCCTTCCGTGTACAGGGTGCTGCACCTTGATGGGTCATCTTTGCAGTTTCAAGGCTCGTGGTTGAAAGCGGATCGCCGGCCTGGAGAAGCAATTTTTTCACATCAAGGATTCGACCAAGCAGTTCTTTTCTTTGTGAGGCTCGGGCTGGGAATATACTGAGTAGGATATCCACCAAAAGTTCCCGATTTGAGCTGCTTGGGGAGCCATGCTGGATGACAAGTCCATCTCCATTTTTCTATCCGATCAAGAGTAGGCAAGGTTGGAGGCCGTCCTATCTTGGGTCAAGGCCCATCCCAATGACTTGATATCAGACACCATGCTGACCGACTCTAACATCTATAGCCAACTTTCCACTCGGACCGTTCCTATTTCCTGGGTCAGCGCTTCTTGAAAGAGCCCTCCGATTCCCGGGATGGATTTCTTCAAGGCCTTTCTTAAGCCTGTCCCGAGGGGGGTTTCAACGACGAGGGTACCCTTCGAGGATGTCATCGAAGCGTCACAGAGTGTTCCCATCGAGTTCTTGGTTGACGTTTATGTTGTCGTCTCTTTTGTCGTGGCAAGCGCGAGTCCTAACCGTAATGACGATAGCTCGAGACATCCCCTTGTCGTCGATCTCATCAAAGACCAAGTCTCCATTACTTCACCCCCTTTCGGCTAGACCTTTGAGCTCAAGGTCGCCTCATTCTTCACCTTCGAGGAGCCCACATTCAAAGCACCTCTCGACCAAGGGCAAGAGGTGCCCAACCTAGAGGAGGGAGAAAACGTCGTGCCTTAGCAAGAGATGGTACGAGAGTCTCTTGGCTCATAGGACTCACCTATGCGACCCAAGGACGAGGGGATTGAGCCTAGGACGTCAGAGCGTCGCTTGGAGGAGACAACAATCTCTAAGGTCAGGGACCAGGAAGGGGAAGTTGCTAGGATGTCCCTTTGAGGGAATTCAAGAAGACAATAGAGCCCAGGCCTGCCTTAGGCAGAGGGGAAGTGACTGTAAGGGGTTTCAAAGGTGCTGGCCCTTCACGGGCATCCACCCTGTGGCCGTCTGACCCTTCCTAGAAGTTGGGTGGAGTCGGCCCGTCTGTGACCTCTGAAGGGAGCCATCCTGAGAGGAGAGGCCCAAGTTTTGATGCAGCGAGGACTGAGGCCGTTGAATGTGAGGCCAAAAAGTTAAAGGGACTATTTTTGCAAGTATTCACAGGACTAAGTCTGGCTTTCCTAGTTGGTTTTTCCTTTACCTTTGTCCTTAACCTTGTATGTGTTCCAAGGGCTGACAATTTGGCTGGCATGATTGTGAAGGAGAGGGGGGAGCTCGAAAAGGAGGTTCAAGTGCTCCGGTCCCTTATCCTCCTTGCTTGCCTGGTGGTTTACAAGGCGAAGCAGGAGGTGGAGGAGGCATCCCGTGAGAGAGACGTCGTGGTGTGAAATGTAACTGAGCTGGAGACCAACTGCGAGCGGCGCAAGCGCAAGTTGGAGAAGACCCATCAGGGGGTAGCCTTTCTCAACCAAGGTGTAGGAGGAGGTAGGTGGGACGTCTCTACCTGGTAGGCCGGCTTTGGGAAGAGGAGATGGACTGGTTCAAAAACAAGCTAGACAAATGCGAGAGAGAGTTGAGAGAGTAGCACGAAGGTCTGCAAATCAATGGACTTTTGTTCGACAGGTCGTGTGGGCAAGTCCTAGGACTTGTGCCTAACCTTACTTCACGGCGAGTCAAGAGACTCGACTGTAGCATGAAGGTCGGCAAGTCAAGAGACTTATGTCTGTTGGGCCGTCTGGGCAAGTCCTGGGACGTGTGCTCTGCCTAATTTTGTGGCAAGCCAAGTGACTCAACTTATAGCATGAAGGTAGGCAAGTCAAGGGACTTGTGTCCGATGGGCCATGTGGGCAAGTCCTAGGACTTTTGCCCGGCCTTACTTCGCGACAAGTCAAGGGACTCAACTTGTAGCATGAAAGTCAGCAAGTCAAGGGACGTGTCCGATGGGCCATCTGGGCAAGTCCTGAGACCTGTGCCAAGCCAGACTTCATGGCGAGTCAAAGGAATCGGCTTGTAGCATGAAGGTCGGCTTGTCTTCAGGTGCTCAGCATTCCACTGGTGGGGGAGTTCATTTCCTTTGTCGTCTTTCAATCGGTATGACCCCGGCCTATTGCTAGCTATTAGTACGTAAGGTCCCTCCCAGCATGGTCTCAACTTCCCTTCTTTATGCATTGTGACTTTGGTTTCCTTTAACACCAAATCACCATTCTTGAAGGATTTGGGTCTGACACACCTGTTGAAGTACCGCTCAACTTTCCTCTTGTTGCTCATTGTCTGCATCTTTGCCTCCCATCCTTTATCTTCTAGTAGGTCCAAATGTTGGCGTCTTGGTCAAAATGTTACACTCGGTAGGATGGCATCCCCACTTCCACTGGTGTCACTGCCTCACTGTCGTAAGTTAAAACGAAAGGCATCTCTCTTGTTGGAGTTCTGACGGTCGTTCGGTATGCCCTCATGACCTCTAGCAATTCCTCAGCCCATCTTCATTTTTTATTTATCAGCTTTTTCTTCAGGATTCCCATTATGGTTTTATTGGTCGCCTTAACTTGTCCGTTAGATTGTGTGTGGCCCGGGGAAAAGTACTTGAACTTGACCTCGAGTACCACGCACCACTCTCGATAATGAGAGAAGTCGAACTGTCGGTCGTTGTCTGCTATAATGTTTTGAGGGATGCCAAAGTGGCAGACCACAGATTCCCATAGGAACCTTGTAATAGCGGCTGCGGTGATATAGGAACCTTGTAATAGCGGCTACGGTGATAGTTGCTAGAGCTTGTGCTTCTACCCATTTGGTAAAGTAGTCAACTACGACGACTACTAACCTTACTCCCCCTTTGCCCAGAGAAAGTGGTTCGTCTAGATCCAACCCCCACTGTGCAAATGGCCCCAGGAACATGATTGACGTCAACACCTCTTGCAAGCACTGTGGGATCGGTGCGTTTACCTAGCACTTTAGCATCTTCTTACGGACTCTTTACTGCAGCTGCTAGTACCCTACCCTCATTACTTTTACAGCTAGCGTTCTGCCCCCCAAGTTGTTGCCGCAGACTCCTTCATGTATCTCACTTAGTATATACGGGACCTCAACCTGTGAGACACATCTCAGGAGCGGTTCGGAGAAACCCTTTTTTTACAGGACCCCCTTTATTACTACAAAGCATGTTCTTCTATTTCTGACCTTCCAAGCTTCTTTCCAATCACTCAACAATTCGTTGGTGTTGAGGTACTTCACCACATCTGATGCCCATTCTTGGACCAATGATCGAGATCTCGATCCCTATGGTTGGGAACTCCACTGTTTGAGTTACCGTATGTTTTGGTAGGCGCAGATCTTCTTAGCCTGAATCCATTCGCGCTAGCTTGTCTTCCTCCTGGTTCTCCCCTCTCAGTATCTATGGGATGTGGAAGTAGCGAAAGAAGTCGCGCTCCTCTCCTTCTTACTGAACATATTCTTTTAGTTTTTTGCCTTTGGTGGCGAGCTTTCCCCATACCTGGCTAACAACTACTTGGGAGTCTGTCCTGACTTTCACTTCCATTGTTCCCAAAGCTCTGGCTGTCGCTAGCTCGGCTAGCAGTGCTTCATACTCGACTTCATTGTTGTTCGTCTTAAAGGCGAGCTTAATCGTGTAGTTGTGTTCTTTGTCGGCTCCCGTGACGATCTGCACTCCAACACCCCCGCTAGCCTGTCAAGATGAGCCATCGACGTAGACCTATCAGGGCTCTTCTACAAGTGCTATTGGCACTTCTTTGGGAAAGCTGGTGAACTCAACCACAAAGTCTGCCAGCACCTACCCCTTTATAGTAGTGCGAGGGGAATACTCCATGTCGAACTCGCTCAATTCAATGGCCCAGTTCAGCAGACAGTCCGAGGTGTCCGGTCTCTACATGACTTTTTTTAAGGGAGTGTTTGTGAGAACTTTCACGGGGTGAGCTTGGAAGTAAGGCCTCAACCACCTGACAACAATCACCAAGGCGAAAGCCATCAACTCCATTAACGGGTATCTTGCCTCCTCTGAACACGCGACTTATATAGTAAACAGGATGTTATTTGCCCTCCCTTTCTCTAACCAAGATTGCCAACACAACATGTGGCAACACTGATAGGTACGCCAGCAAATCTTCTCACGGTTCTGCCTGGTAAATGAGCGGCATATAAGTCAGGTACTCTTTTAACTTCTTAAATGCTTGGTTGCATTCGTCATTCCAGTCCTACACTTTCCTCGGCAACTTGAAGAACGACAAGCAATTATCGTTGAGCAGGAAATGAAATGGTTTAGAGTGGCCACTCGCTTGGCCAACTTTTGCACCTCGCTGTTGTTCATTGAGAAGCCATGTTCATTATCACTGCAACCTTTTCCAGGTTGGCTTCAATTCCTTGCTCCGATACACTGAAGCCAAGGAACTTTTCTAAATCCATTCTGAATGCTCATTTCAGCGGGTTGAGTTTCATTTTATATCATCAAAGGACCGCAAAGTCTTCTCGTACATCGTGTAGTTGTTCATGGGTTCTTTGCTCTTGATTAGCATGTCATCCATGTATACCTCCATGTTGTGGCCTATTTGGTTTTTGAACATTCGATTAACCAATCATTGGTAAGTCACTCCCACATTCTTCAGGCCAAATGGCATGGCCCGATAACAATAAATCCCTTAGTCGATGATGAACGTAGTTTTTCTTCATAGTCCTGGTTCATTCGAATCTGGTTGTACCCCAAGTAGGCATCCATAAAGCTGAGTAGATAATGACCTACGATGGAATTGACAATTAAATCAATGCAAGGTAGCAGGAAGCTATCCTTTGGGCAAGCCTTGTTTAGGTCAGTGAAGTCAATGCACATTCTCCACTTGCCGTTTGATTTATTCACCAACACAACGTTGGACACCCACTGGGATTGTGGGCCTCCCAAATAAACCCCGTCGTTAGGAGGTGATCAACTTCCTCAGTTATGGTAGTATACTTCTCAGCACTGAAGCTCCTCCGCTTCTATTGGACCTTCTTGGCCTTAGGGTCTATACACAATCGGTGCTTGATGATCGCACTGTCAATCTCGGGCAACTAGAAGCTGCTTCATGGACTGTCTCACCTCGGGACTCATCATGATCTTGATTCGCACTGTGTTTCTCGGTTTCGAGGGATCCATAGGAATTAACTCTAGGGGCTCTTTCGACTCGGCCTGCCGAAGGATCTGCTCATCTTGGACTTCTTCATCCTAGTCGTTTAGGTTAGGTGGCGGTGGAGCCCCCACAACACCAACCCACTCGCCAAGCGTTCGCACCTCCTGTCCCCCACCTCTTAGCTCCTGTGCGTAACACTCCCGAGCAAGTAGCTACTTGCCATTAACTTCATCAACTTCTGACGGGGTGGGGAACTTGATCTTGAGGTGGTAAGTCGATATGATCGCCCTCAGGCTATTCAGCGTCGGTCACCCCAGTATTGCATTGTCAGTCTTGTGTTACCAGCAGTACCGTGGGCCCCTCTGGCCTTATTGGGCAATTTCTTGCAGGACAGTTTCCCACCATGTGCCTGGGCCGACTTATTGCCTTCTTGCCTAACGTCCTGTGAATCTTTCCTGACTATTTCACAGGCCTTCCCTTTTGCCAACCTGCTGGCCTTCTTATCGACTTGCTCTAGCTCAATTTTCTAGGGAGACGTCAGGTCCCACAGGATGTCATTCGCATTGATGAAGCTCTCTACATGGTCCATGAACTCAGCGTCATGGGGGTCTGTCGCGCCAACTCCTGCATGAACAGGTTCCTCGACTAGACTCCTCCCTGCAGGGCAACCATGGTGATTTTCTCATCTTGGTCGTCCTTTCGATTCTTGTTGTCGTGTTGCTTGACAATTTAGAGGTACGATGCCGACCTTCTCCTCTTCCTGCTTGCCATAATTTGTGTCAGGAACAGGCAAGCTAACTCTTGAAATTCGTCGACAGATCGTGGCGGTAGCGACCTGAACCACCCCCTCGCCTCGCCTTTCAACATCATGGGAAAAGCCCTGCATGCGATCTCGCCCGAGAACCCATGAAGGTTCATGTGGGACTTAAAAGTCTCCTGGCATTAGAGGGGGTCCTTAGACCCGTCACACATCTCCATCAGAGGGACCTTGAACTTGGGTGGGAGCAATGGCGCCATGACTTTCGCGTTGTATGATAAGTCGGTGATAGTGAGCAGTTGATTCACGAAAGATGATGTGCTCATCTTCTTGGCCATTTCCGTATATTTATCCATGAGTTCTCGTAACTCATGGTGCATCTGTCTTCTTTCCTCTTTTGACGCGTCAACCTCTACAGCGCTTAGTGACTCGGAATGTTCATTCGGCCTTGCCCTACATCTTCCATAAACTAATCATTTGCCCTCCGCAAGACTTTATTTTACTATCGGAAGCTTTTTACCTCCATGGCCAGCTTCTTTATCATGTTCTTCATCTCGACCATCCTTGCCTCCATATTTCTAAACGATTCTTCCTATCCGCGTGTGGTTTGTGAATGCGTTGTTGCCGGCATACAAATGTCACGCTAATCCGCAAATCCCATAGACGGTGCTATTGTTGATGTAGTGTTTCACAGGAGTGAAAACTGACTATTTCGGTTCAGGTTGGCCCAAAACTGAAATCGAACTGGCATCTTATATACATGTTTAAAATCGGCCAAATTCAGCCAGTAAAGAGGGCGAAAATCGACGATGTCGGTTTTGGCGTGATCCCAGTTTGTCGTCGGTGTCCCTTCAGTGTCGCAATGAGAAAGAAACTCAGAAAGAGAGAGAGAACGGTGTTTCGTTAGCATCGGTGTCGCGATGAATGAAAGAGAGAGAGAGAGAGAGGGGGAGGTGTGATGAGAGAGAGATGCATGGCAGGCGGCATAGAGAGTGAGATGTGCCACTACATGAGAGAGGATAGAGAGAGAGAGAGAGAATGAGAATCGGGAGAAAAAGAAGAAGGGAAGGGGGTATTAAACCCTAAATTGAAACGACGTCGTTTGGTGTATTAAACAAAACAGCATCGTTTCATTCTAATTGTTTTTCTAAACGATAAGTATAAAACGACGTCATTTCACTTAAACGACACAATTTTACCTAATTTATATTTATATATATATTATCGGCCTATTCGGCAGTTTGAACCTAGTTCAAACCGAGACCTAACCGGCCTACGTCGGTTTCATCAATTTTCTACCGACGGCCGGCCAATCAGTTCTCTACCAGTTTCGATCAACTCCAAACTCCGGCAATTGGTTCACGTCGACGACGGCCAATTCCATCTGTTTCTAGGCAACTTAGCGATTCTTCCATGAGACCAGCAAGACCCAAGGAGATGAGGGCTCGGAGTGGTGTAGGACACCTTCGATGCCTAAGTCAGGATTATCTCTTGGGGTGTGAATGTACAAGGAGAGTGTTCAAAGAGTTCTACCTGAACCCCAAACGTATTCATATACCCGGTCTTGGTGGTCCCTACCCTCTGCTACAAGATCATGGAAGAGTGTACGGGACATTGTGCTAGTGGCAGGCCCCTATCATGTCAATCGTCGCTCTGCCACATTGTGCGTGGGTCACTAGTATGTCCCCTACGGCAGGTGAGGGGTGGGAGGTGTGCGCATTACATTGTCCAAAGTGGTGAGTGGACGTCTAGCTCTGTCGTTGCATGCTGGCTTCCTAAACCATTTAATGCGGCTTGCCCGCTTGTCCGGCGATTTGGATTGTGGTCTGAGCAGGTGATGTGACCAGCACTGCATCTAGAGCGCCTCCACGGGCCCAGCCCTGTCCTCTTCCCTTCATTGGTTTTGTATTAGGCTATCTACTGGCCAATTTGAGCCCTGAGGGGGGCCAAACCCCACACGACCTAAGTAGGGAGAAAAATCCCCTTTTCCACATTTTTAGTTTGTCTTTTTTATGGGAAGCTTATTTGGATTTTTCCAATCATAAGTTTAGCGAGAAAAATTAAAAAGTAAGTTTCTACGTTTGAATGTTGAACTGAGTTGAGTTGAGTTGAGTTGAATTGAGTTGAGATATTAAAATATTGTTATAATATTATTTTTTATTGTTATTATTATTTTGAGATTTGAAAAAGTTGAATTGTTTATTATATTTTGTGTTGGGATTTGAAAAAATTGTAATGATGAGTTGAGATGAATTTAGGTTCCAAACGAAGCTATCTGGCCACGTCTATTAATATCATCTACCATGTTTCGCATATTATATAATTAATGATGTGACATTTATAACTATATAAGAGTAGTGGTATTTGAAGGCTTATACACTATACATTATCCACATTGCATAATTTGAATTGTAATATTTAAAATTTATATTCTAAATCAAATTATGTCACTTGAATAATGTGTGGTGTAAAGACTTTGAAATAGAATTATTCTTTAAGAAGGAATCAATGCATTAATTATTGAATATTGTTGATGGTCATGATGATCGTCCCTTAATTTCCTTACATCTCATTCTCTACTTTATATTGAGAAACTCTCTGTCTGATTTCGTTGGGTTAATGTGATTCTCTCATTGTCGATTTGTTTATTTACTTATTAGTACTCCTCTTGTTCTCAACGTACGATATTACAGAAAATGTACGAAAGCATGAAAGAAAGGGTAGAGCAAGTCCTTGAGAAAGGGAAAGTTGGCGAAGAGTATATCACTAACGAGCTAGAGCGCAAGGCTTTCATCAAATGGACAAATCATGGATTTACCCGCCAAGATCATCCCACTGTCATTCAAGTATCTATATTTATATCATAAATAGTGTTTCATGTATTTACAATTTGTTTTATAATCTTGCATATAAGACTCATTTCATCAGTTTTCTTTTTAAATTTAAATTTTTAAATTTGTAATTTCATAATATTTAGTATATCGATAACTAATACGTCAAATAGCAAATTATAAGGCTCATTTACTTACATGATTGTTACGTAAATAAAAATTATAAGTACAAATAGCATGATTTTCCTTATTTTTATTAAGTTGATTAGTTCCTAATTAGATATTAATTGGCAGCTTAAATCAACCATGGGCAGGTCTTATTAGAGAGTTGCAAAAACAAAGATGCGACCAACCATTTGATGCCGAACCTCATCTATGTCTCTAGGGAAAAGAGCAAGACTTCATCCCACAATTTCAAGGCAGGTGCCCTCAACGTCCTGGTAAGCTTAATTTCCAGTATCTACACCAAAATGCTCCACAATGTTAGTTCCAGTTAACATTTTTTTATCATTAATTTTCATGTATTTATAATTTTGCTTTCTCTTTTTCATCATGTATTGAAGCTTCGAGTGTCAGCCACCATGACCAACGCACCCATAATCCTCAACTTGGATTGTGACATGTATTCTAATGACCCACGAACACCTCTTCGTGCGTTGTGTTACCTATTAGACCCTAAACTCATGTCCCAATTAGCATATGTTCAATTCCCTCAAATCTTTCATGGGATCAACAAGAACGATACTTATAGTTGTGAATATAAACGAATATTTTGTTGTAATCCCTTGGGATTGGATGGAATGTTGGGTCCTTCTTATGTTGGAACCGGATGTTTCTTCAACCGGCGAGCTTTCTTTGGCAGCCCATCAGCCATTGTGCCACCGGAGATCCCTGAACTTGGCCCCGACAATGTTGTTGACAAGTTCATCCAATCCCAACCGATTCTGGAATTGGCACACAAGGTTGCAGGGTGTAACTATGAGTACAAGACCAAATGGGGTTATGAGGTAAGCTTTTTCTTATTATTTATGTTAATTAGTAGCTTTCAATTATATAAAAAAAACTAGAGATCTGAGCTGATTTTATCTGGAGTAGTTTAAACCCTTAAATTTACTAAGAAGTAAGACATGCTATTTATCAATTTTGCCTCTCGTTTTTTTTTTTAAACTTTTTAATAGTTTTTTTAATTATACGTGTCAAATATTAATGGAGGGTGATAGAGGTTGATCTGATCAAATTCAGAATCATAAGAAGCAAAGGTATAAAAAAGGTAAATAAACTAGTACAAATGGTAAACCGTAAACTATTTCAGTACTTGATCATATATAAACCTCTCTCAAAAAAAGTTTACCATTTATAGCACATGGTTCAATCATCAATTAAACAATGATCTTGGAAAGCTCTTAGTTTTTTCTTATTGCCCCTCATTTAGATGGAAATGAATTGATCATTTTAATTAAATTGTATTTAAATTTTTTAAAGAGATAGATGCATAATGTAGATTCTACAACATTTAATGCAACAAACGGAGGATTATCTGACAATATGAACTCCAGATATGCATTTAATACTATACATATTTCTCTTTGTATTGAACCGTTCGATTCATCCAAACAATCAAGAATCTCAATTATCCACTTAATTGTGTTCTAATATAAAGAGGATATTTGTAGAGCATTGGAATTCAAATGGAGAATTATGGTTTGAATAAGAATAAATGGATTGGATGTACAAATTGGATATATAGGTGGGCTTCAGATATGGATCACTGATAGAGGACTTCTTCACGGGGTTTCGGCTACAATGCGAGGGATGGAGGTCCATATTTTGCAACCCTAAGAGGGCAGCCTTTTTGGGTGATGCACCAATCAACCTCGTCGATGCCCTAAACCAACTCCAACGATGGTCCATTGGCTTTCTCCAGGTTATGTTCTCCAGTTTTAGTCCCTTAACCTTCGGTATTAGATCTTTGGGCCCTCTTATGGGCCTTGCCTACACTCATTATTGTTTCTGGCCCACCTGGTTTATTCCTCTCACCCTCTATGCGTTATTTCCAAAGGTATGCTTTTTACGGGTTATTGATTTATATTTTTTTACAGCATTCTGATTTAGGCAATATTTTAGACAAATTTAGCTAATATGTCAATTTTTACCTTTTGGCCAATCACTCAAAACTTGAACTACATATTGAATTAGCCATATCACTTTTTATAATAATGAAACAATATTATTTTTTAATTATTTTATCTACTCATTTAATTTATTATTTATTTTTAAATACTTTTTATTTTTATTTTCATAATTTCCAACAATCTATGTATTAAAATACATAAAATATATCTATCAACCTAAATTAACTTCATTTCCAAAAACAAAATATTAAAATATATACAAAATATATTTACAAAGGAGTGAGAAATAATATAAAATTCATTCAGCTATGTTACTTAGCTCAACATATTTACATACTAAATTTACATACCAATGCCTAATCCAATGTGTGAGTTTTAAGGGGCATATTAACTAAATTTTAGCTACAGTTGGAGTATACCTAAGCCAATGAAGATGCTCTTAGCTACTAGTATAAATCGCTTTTTTATGAATAGAAAAATATTACTAACACATTTCTGTATATATAGTTTTTGAACTTTAAGATCGAAATGGGTAATGCTATATAGTCTTGGAGTGTGCAGCCTCCCACATACTCTCTTTGAAAAAAAAAAAGTGGGGGCCACAATTAAAAAAATAACTTTTTCATATGGATCCTAGATTTACCCACTTTTTCAAAGGGAGTACGTGGAGACTGAATACTCCATGATTACAAATATAATTCCTCTTAAGAAATTTTCACGTTCAAGCTTCTAAGGTTTTTTTATTTTTAAAATCTATTTTCTTTTAATATAAATTTGATATTAGATTTTGAATTTGAACAAAACCCAAATATTATCTTTTGAAAAATATAATTATTACAGATTTTTTTGGTAGTCAAAGGGGAGGGGGCTGTTTTAATTATTTTATTTTTTGGTGGTTATCCTAAAAACCTAGTTGACAGATAATCTTAAATCCATTCAGTCAATCGTTTCAATGATGTAAACTAAGCCTCTCCTTTTCAATTTCGACATTTTATCCATTTGGGTTACTTATTGGTGAAAATTTGTTACAGCTGTCAGAGCCAAGTTTTATCTTGTATGTGTTTCTTGTCCTTGGAGCCTATGGACAAGATCTCCTTGAATTTTTGATAGGGGAAGGGACAGTTCAAAAGTGGTGGAACGATCAGAGAATGTGGATGATAAGGGGGCTCTCAGCCTTTGGGTATGGATGCCTTGAGTTCTTCCTGAAATGTTTAGGCATTTCCACTTATGGTTTCAGTTTGACCAGCAAAGTGATCGATGATGAACAAAGCAAAAGATATGGACAAGGTATGTTCGAGTTTGGAGCCTCATCAAACATGTTTGTGCCACTAATAATGGCAGCCATTATCAACTTGGTATCATTTCTTATGGGGCTTGTACAAGTTCTAAGAGGCAGAAAAATGGAGGGTCTGTTTCTGCAGATTTTCTTAGCAGGTTTTGTAGTATTGAATGCCTTGCCAATTTACGAGGCCATGGTCTTGAGGAATGATGAAGGAAGAATACCATTTAAAACTACTACAACTTCAGCATGTCTAGCTTTGGCTCTTTATGGGCTAGTTTCTCTTCCTCTTGGGAATCAAACTATACTTGCTCTTATATGAGTGGAACACTATATAGTTTATCTGTAACCTTTGGCAAATTATATAGGCCAGCCTTTGTGCTATGTGGTATTGAGAGCTTAAAATAAGCATTGCAGAAGTTGAATGTCTTGTGAAAAAGGAACTGGGATTTAGAGCTTTTTTCATTGCATCTTCCTACTATTTTGCATTTATGCTGTTGCATGGTGTCTAGACTCTATTGCTTCCTTTCTTTCTTTCTTGTTTATTTTTTCCTTAAGCAAGCTCTATGTATAATGATTAACAGATAGATCATAAATATATGAATAGTTGATGGGGATCCCGACAAACACCCATTAAAACTTGTACTGCACAAAAGAAGATAAAAGACGGGCACTGGGAACAAATAAATGTTCCCTACCTTTCCCCAATGGGGGAGTTGCAAAAAGTATCGGTTAGTACAATCTGATGAGCAGATTATGAACCTTAGGCCAGAGACCATGGTGGTTGATGTGATTGCACTTTATTATTCTAAAGCGATCGTTGGGGGGATCCACTTCCTCATCCTCACGATCCTTGGTGAAGGAAGATAGCTCTTATGTTAAAGTGCCATATAAAAAAAGTGAACCGCATCGCGCTAGACGTCCTCTCAAATGTCTTCTATCAAAATTGTCTTGGGTTTGGCTACCAGTATGAATTTAGAATTTGAATAGCTTGATGTAAAGATTGCTTTCCTTTATGCTGAATTGGAGGCAAAAATATATTTTGAGCAAGCAGAGGGGTTCACAACAAAGGGCCAAAAAAATCTTGTGTAACGATTGAAAATGAGTTTATATGGACTCAAGCGGGCACCTAGACAATGGTATAAGAAATTTGATTCTTTGGTTAAGCACGAGTATGATAAAACTACTTTTGATCATTGTGCGTTTGTTAAAAAGTTCTCTGATGGTGGCTTTATTATTCTCCTGCTATATGTGGATGACATATTGATAGTTGGTCATGATTATGAAAAAATCGACAAATTGAAAAGAGAGTTGAGCAAGTTTTTTGCTATGAAAAACTTCATGCCTGCAAAACAGATCCATGGTATGAAGACCTCTCATGATAGAAAGAATGCCAAGTTGTGGCTATCTCTAGAGAGTTATGTCAAGAAAGTACTAGACAGGTTCAACATGGGCAAGGCAAAAACAATGAGTTCTCTACTTGCAAGTTATTTGAAACTAAGTTCAAAGTAGAGTTTTACAAGTAAGAAGAGAAGTAAAACATGCAAAATGTGACTTATGCATCAGTTGTGGGTAGCTTAATGTATGTCATGGTGTGCACAACACCTATTATCGCTCATGTTGTTAGAGTTGTTAGTCAATTTCTCTCTAATCCTGGAAAAAAACATTGGCAACTGTGAAATAGATTCTTAGGTATCTCATAGGTACTTCCAATTTGTGTTTGTGCTTTGGATATAGTAAGCCTATGCTTGATGGGTTTCCAGATGCAGATATAACTGGTGACATTAATTCCAGAAAGTCTAATTCAAGATACTTGATTACTTATTCAAGGGCAATTGTGTCATGACAATCCAGACTGCAAAAATGTGTCACTTTGTATACCACAGAGGCAGAGTATATTGTTATCACTGAAGCTAGAAAAGAGATGTTATGGATGAAAAATCTCTTACAAGAATTAGGTCAAGAACAAGAAAATTATATTCTCTCCAATGATAATCAGAGTGTTATCCATCTCAGGAATAACTCAACTTTTCATTCAAGATCTAAGCATATTGACGTGACGTATTCTGGATTCGTGTTGCATTGGAGATGAAGTTGATACAGATTGAAAAAATTCACACTGATTAAAATGGATCAAATATAATGAAAAAATTATTGCCTATACAAAAACATGATGTATAGGAAAAGTAGGCTTGATGGATCCCCTCACATAGTCGAGAGGGGGACATTTGTTGGGTGGATCCTTCCAAGTGAGAGAAGTCCATTTAAATCTTTGGGGCAATTTGGTAAGTTGTTAGAGTTAAAATTTTGTTATTATAAGTAGGTTGTGTTGTGTGTGTGGCGTGTGAAGAGAGAAGGTGTCGTACGCACAAAAGAGTGAGAATTTCTCACATTTTCATCAAAGTTTTGAGGGATCGTCTATGGTCTAATTTTGACAAAATTACAATATGTTGTTCCTGATAACAAGAGCAGCAGGGGGAGATGGAGACATATAATTTGAGATCCGTGAGCAGTTTAGATTTTCCTACGACTCTCGTTTGTTTTTATATCTCTTTTAAACTCGTCTCATCATTTATCATATAATTATTATAATTTTTTTAAATTCTCATATAAAATAAAATAAACAATTCAACTTTTTTAAATTTCAAAACAAAAATAATATTAAAAACATATATTCTAATAATATTTTATTCAACTTTCATCTCAACTTATCTCATTTTATCTCATCTGCAAAAACAATAGAAGCCTAAAGTCTGCATATCTAAACTCTTCATCCAATCTATATGATACGAGAAAATCATCACGATATGCTCATAATTAACTATTCAAATTTCAATCAATCTAAACTCAAAACCAGTACTACCACATATTTTTCTAAAATCTTACAATTCAAAATAAACAAAGGCAACTAATGACGTTTGTGCATGACCCTATAAAGCTACCAATGGGACTATTTTTTGAAAGCATTTCATTAATTTCAACCTAAGAGTTTGCATATGAAACTAAATATTATTTCCAAAAATAATTGTCCCAAGCTGAAACAGACTTGACCCATTTTCAAATTAACAATTCAGTTCAAGGAACCTTGTTAAGAACCTACTTGTGGTATGTTGTTGTAACAGGGAAGGATGAAGAAACGTAGGAGATGGTTGATGCAAGAAGAATAACAGAGTGCACGGAAGATGTTTGATAAAAAGACCAGCAGAAATTGTATTGTCATGGGAGTGCTTCGAGGGCTCCCAAACCTCCTTACATGAATTCTCTTACAATAATATTCTCAATGATCTTTTCCTTTTCTCTGACTTCCCCTCTTATTCTTACATTTCTCTCACCTGTAACTAACTCTTACAATTGATAAACTGACCATGACTGACTTTCAATTAAAATGATAGACTCAATACTTGAAGTAACAAACTCTGTGTTGCCAATAGGTCTCAGCCCCAATAATTTCCTAACGCACCGTTTGAAGTCTTTAAACTCAAACGATGCGTTTAATAGTTATTAAACGCCTAAAAACATAATGTAAAACGCACGCACACTATGCCCCCATTAAAAACGCATGCACACTGCCCAAATCTCACACAAAACACACGCACCCAGTCGAGACTCAACACCCAAAATGCACACACACCAACTCTGCCTTCAGGACCCGCAACACACCCCCGCAATGCACCGTTTACCCTTCTCCCCTTACGTCGTCGTTCTGAGTTCCACTTAAACACTTACACTTCAAGCCACTTCACTTCACACTTCAAACTCGATACTCAGAATCTCTCATTTTCTTCTCTTCATTTCTCTGCTCTAGGGTTCATGCCCTTGTCCGAATGCCAGCTGCCGGGTCCCTGACAACTCCCTCTCACCACAACACCTTCCCACAAGGTGTGGGTAAAGGCCTTGCAGACGCCACAGTAACTCCCAAGTATTTTCTTCAGTATGCAAATCCAACCACTTCACGAGGACCTCGGTAGCTGCTCTTCCCCCTTGTTTCTTCATACGTCTTTCAATGATTTTTTTTGGTACTGGTCTTAATTCCCATGTGTGATCTGTAGGTGGTAGTGATGGAAAGACTGAAACTTGGGAGCCGATTTTCTTCTTCAAGCAAGAGAAATGAAATGTCGGGTGGACTTTGGAAGACTCGGGAAGCTTTAGTATGTAAGCCACTACCCCTATTTTAGCTTCAATTTGAAAAGGCCCATAAAATCGGGGAGCTAATTTAAGATTGTGTAGGATAGCTAGGGTTTTTTGTCTGTATGGTTGTAACTTCAAATAGACCCAGTCCACTACATCAAACTGCCTCTCAGTCCTTTTTTATTAGCAAAGTGCTTCATTCGATTACTAGCTTCACTCAAATTGTTATTAAGTAACTGTATCACCTGATCCCTATCCCTTAAAACTTGGTTTGTTGTGCTATTAGTGCTTGTTCCCGAGACATAAGATAGCAAGGTAGAGGGAGGGTGCCCGTACATAGCTTCGAAAGGGGTCATTTTTGTTTATGTGTGATAAGTGGTGTTATACCACCACTCCGTCATAGGTAGCCAAACTGACTATGACTTGGGTTTTACCCCTGCATAACATCTTAGGTAGCATTCCAAACTCTTGTTAAGCACCTCGGTCTGGCCATTGGTTTGAGGATGGTAGGCTGAGTTGTAGTCAAGAGAGGAACCTTGGGAGTGAAATAAAGCCTGCCAAAAAGAACTCAAGAAAATAGGGTCTCTATTCGACACCACGGACCTAGGAAACCCATGCAGCTTAAATATATTTTTCATAAACACCTTCGCGACTACTTAAGTCGTGTAGGGGTGGGACAAGGCTATAAAATGACCATACTTCGAAAAACGGTCCACCACAACAAAAATAACACTAAATCCCTTAGAGTTAGGTAAACCATCAATAAAATCAAGAGATATGTCGATCCAAGGCTGATTGGGTATGGGTAAGGGTTGCAACAACCCTGCTGGACAAGTTGTTTCATATTTAACAGCTTGACAGGTCTCACATTCTCTCACCAGCAGTTTGATGTCCCTCTTCATCCCTTTCCAATAAAAATCACGTTTGGCACTGTGATATGTTTTTAAATACCCGGTGTGACCTGCCTTGGGGTTGTTTTGAATGTACTGTAGAACATTTAGCTTAAAACTTGAATCTAGGTTCAAACCAACCTTCCCTTCTTAACAATCAACTCTTGTTGTAAGGAAAACCCTTTAGAAATGTTCTGATTTTGGTGCAAGTTTTTAAGTAACTCGTCTAAATCCATAGAATCTAGGTAGCTTTTCTTCAACTCATCAATCCAAAGAGGCGTAGGAAATGAAATCATAGCTAAGCAAACAGCCTCTTGGTCTTCCCCCTCCCCTTTTGAAAGGGCATCCGTCACCTTGTTTTCCTTAACCTTTTTGTATTCAATAGAAAAGTCATAACCCATTAGTTTTGTAATCCATTTCTGTTGCGTCTCAGTCCCCACGCGTTGTTCTAGCAAGAACTTAAGGGCTTGCTGGTCAGTTTTTATGATAAAAGGCTGCCCAAAGAGGTAGGGCCTCCACTTTTGTACCGCTGTCACAAGAGCTAATAATTCATTCTCGTACGTCGAAAGTAGCAAGGCCTTGCCCTTAAGGGCCTAACTCAAGAAATAATATGGGCTGCCCCAACTACATTAACACTGCCTCTATCCTTTTTCCGCTTGCATCACACTCAATTACAAATGGTTTGCTAAAATCAGGAAGTTTAAGGACCCGTGGGTGGGACATGGCCTGTTTTAAGGCTGTAAAAGCCTTGCTGGCCTCTGGGTTCCAAGAAAAATTATTTTTCTTAAATAATGAGGTAAGTGGAGCAGCGATGAGACCATAATTTTGGATAAATTTCCAGTAATATCCAGTGAGCCCTAGGAATCCTCATAAGGCCTTCACATTCTTAGGCTTGGGCCACTCTACCATAGAAACAATGACAACAGGTCTCAGCCCTAGTAATTTCCCAACGCACCATTTGAAGTCTTTAAACTCAAACGGTGCATTTAATAGTTATTAAATGCCTAAAAACATAATGTAAAATGCACGCACACTATGCCCCCATTAAAAATGCACGCACACTGCCCAGATCTCACACAAAATGCACGCACCTAGTCGAGAGTCAACACCCAAAGCGCACGCACACCGACTCTGCCTTAAGGACCCGCAACGCACCCCCGCAATGCACTGTTTACCCTTCTACCCTTACGTCTTCATTCTGAGTTCTACTTAAACACTTACACTTCAAGCCACTTCACTTCACACTTCAAACTCGATACTCAGAATCTCTCCTTTTCTTCTTTTCATTTCTCTGTTGGGTGCTTGCGTTTTGTGTAAGAAAAAAAGATAAAGAAGATATAAAAGGAATACCTAAAATCACTTTATCAGTCATATTTTTAACAAGAACAAAAGGAATTTTAGAACAGACATTGTTCTGGCAAGCATGGGCATTATTCAATTCATATTTAATTTTTGAGAACCATTAGCAGAAAATAGTTTTTCAGTGGACTTTGATTGATTCAGGAGCTGATATGAATTTTTCAGTGGACTTCACTAGAATCACTTGTACTGAATTCATCGATATAAGATGATTCAGAAGATCTTGAATCCAAAATATGAATCAATTCTTCTTCACCATTGTTATCAATATTTAGCTGATTTATCCTCATTTTTATCTTGCTAGGTTTTCTAGTATTGTCTTTACTAAATGGACCATAGGTACCACAGTTGAAACATTGTCCTTTAGCAAAGTTTTGAGTAAAATGCTTTTTGGAAACAGATTTTTTGGATTTATAAAAGTTAGCAGATTTTTTGTAAACAAGGTTTTTCCTTTTTGCCTAGAATGGGTAATAGGAGGTAAGCCAAATTGTTTACAGAAAATTTCTATTTTATATTTGGCTTTCTTGGTATTTTTTATCTATTGTCGTAAAATTTTTTTTTTTTATCATTACACATGCTGATACCAAGTTTTTTTATTGTACTAAAAATATCACCATATGTGAAATTACCATAATTCAACAAACTAGTAATGTCGGTAAGTTGCTCATTGACCTTATGAGCAAATAGATGAGGCAGTCCATCAATAAACTTCTCTTTCCAACAAGGTTTCAAACAAGGTTCCCGTAGTATTCCTTTGGAAAAGAAAACATTTTGATACCATTTGTAGTCAAACATAGTAGGACATTTTAAATTAATCAAATAATCACTAAGTAGTAATATTTGAAGGGGTGCTAATAAAATGTTTACCAACAATATAAATCGGAGTGTTAACACCATCAGGGATACCATGACCTATAGTTGTATAAACAATAGGCATTCCATCATCATCATGCTTAACAACATTTTTGATGGTTTGTCTTGAATCATCATTAATATGTTTAGTGCTTACCTAACAAATGAAGAAAGAGTCCCAAAAAATCTAGTAACTAATAAATCAACAATTTCAACATGGGTAAGATTAATATTAGTAACGTAAGCATTAGCAACTATAGACATCTTATTCATTGTATTGAAGATTTCTTTTTCAAATAATATATCAATATTCTCGTCATAAGGTTTGTAGGAAGAAACAGAAACTGTGTTTGGAAAAATCTTTCTTCAAACTGTAGATCAGGAGAAGTAGGTTTGGAGAATCAATTTTTTATAAAACTCATGGGATTAGGTTTTCTTGAAAACCTTTTTATCTCAGGTTTTACCAAATCAATTTTTCAAAATTTTCTTCAACTAAAGCAATATCCTAATCTATGGAGAAATTAGAAGATTCAGTTTCTAAGTCTTCATCAAAGATTACCTTTTTTCCTTTACTATTAATAACACAAGCAATATTACTAGTATGGTAGAAACTTTGGTATTCTCAGTTTTTACTTTTTGTAAATCGTAAAGGATTTTGTCAATTTCTTCAATTAGGTTTTCTTGAAAACCTTTTTATCTCAGGTTTTACCAAATCAATTTTTCAAAATTTTCTTCAACTAAAGCAATATCCTAATCTATGGAGAAATTAGAAGATTCAGTTTCTAAGTCTTCATCAAAGATTACCTTTTTTCCTTTACTATTTAACACAAGCTATTACTAGTATTACTTTGGTATTCTCAGTTTTTACATCGTAAAGGATTTTGTCAATTTCTTCAATTGTTTTGGCTTGGTTAGTCTTAATTAGACTTTGCCTTGCTTCAGGTAAGTTGACCAAAAAAATTTTAATCTTAATAGAAGAAATAGGTTTTCCAAATTTTTCTTTAATACGATCCAATTGTTGACCAATAACATTTAAAGGACAAAATTATTATAATCAATAATATTTTTTGTCTCAATAGAAATAGGAGCATTTGAATCAAAAAGGGAATTTTTAAAAGGGAAGCTTTAACCTCATATCCTTGATGGTTAATAATAACCATCTCAAGAGATGGATGGCTTGATCGAATAATAGATTTGTTTTCTACAACAAAATTCGATTTTTTTTTTACCATACTTAAGCTATTATGAGAAACATTCTTTGAAATATAGTAGCTTTCAATAAAATCAAAAAATAGTATATGCTTTTGCATTAGGGGTGTCAAATCGTGTTAACGGGTCGTGTTCTTGTCGTGTCAAGACATGTATATTATACTATATGGGTTAACCCGAATATGACCCATTAAGCTTATCGTGTCAAAATCTTAACCCCTAACACTATCTATTTTGGCCCGTAAGTGAATATTAAGAAATAAGTTAACACGACTCGACCCAACCCGTTTCAACCCGTTTATGTAAATGAGTTGAACAGACTCGAAATTAACCCGTTTAACCTGATTAAGTTTAGCATAATTTTATATAAATGTTAAAATCACAATATCTATAAAAAAAATATAAAACTAACTACAAGTCCAAAATTACAATCCAAACAATAAAAATATCGAAATTAAAATCTCAACAATTTTACTTTTATGTATAAGGGTATAATTATAACTTTAACTTGGGTTAACCCGTTATCAACCCGTTAAGTAATCATGTCTTAACGGATAAACTCGTTCTAACCCGAACCCGTTAAGACTAAACTCAAACCCTCTATGATCGTGTCGTGTTCATGTTGGGTTAACGGGTCATGTCACATATTATCACCCTTATTTTGCATATCATGCATATTTTCTTTCCATTTTCTTTGGACACATGATTCTTTCTTTGTTATCAAAAGTTGCATGATAGCACTCTATTTTTTCTTTATTTTTCATAGAACTATACTCACTATACAAAGAAATCAGATTAATTTCAAAAGCTCTTTTTATTACAAATAGCTAGTTTTGAATAATAGAAGTGGCAAAATCAGAAGCATTAGGAGACATGGAAGATGTCTCTTCTTCTTCTTCTTTTATAGCTTTATCCTTTTTAAGTAAATATAAATTTTTAGTAGTATAATAAGCAATGCTAACTTGGAAAGTATTACTAGCTACTCCCTTAGCTTTAAATCAGGCTTAATAGTGCTTTCTAGAAAATAATTTTAGATCTTGATCTCTCCCCTTACTAGATTGTCTGAAGCAATAGATCTAGCAAAAGAATTTCTCCTTTCATTAATCAATAAAGGTCTGTTAACCTTATTATCAAAACTTATATTGGCAGTACCATCAAGATATTGGTGAATATAATCAAGATTAATCTCATAAAAAAAATTAGCAGACTGAGATTCATGTTCCAATAACCAATCGTTAGGAACAGTAACATCTTTCCAATAAATCATTTTTGGAATTTGAATTTTAACATCAGGGGTAGAACTATTAGCAAAGTTTTATCACCTGAATTCTTCAAACAACTTTAGGATTTAAATTAGTTTTCAGTACTCTGTAGTAAATATGATAACCTATAGCAAGGGGTTTACTCTATTCATATCATAACCTGATATCAAAATATTCAAAGTTAAAGTTTTAAGAATATATGATCATCTAAAGGAAGGTTTAGATCAGGAAAACAATCAAAATAAACAAAGCCATTAAACAAAGACGATTGAATCATGCCAAGTATATATGCTAGTTTCAAACTTTTTGAATATAGCATCCCTTAAACATAAAAGTATAGAAACATTTATGCACTTACAAGTAAGGGGTTTAACAAGAATTTGAATAGAACCAATATGCATAAATTTATAACATTTAATTAGAAAATCATTAATGGATTTTCGATTAAACAAACAATATTTTTCATGGGCTTTAGATATTGCATAAGTTTGTTCAACAATCTTAACATTAAACTCCATTTATTAAACACACTAGGTGAAAGTAACATGCAAAAGACGTTTGCCTAATTTAATTATATGATTATTTTTATGAATTAATATTATTTTTATTAAGAAAGAAATTTTGATTAATAATGTAATGCTTTTGAAAAAAAATATATATAATTTCTAACATCAAAAATTTGACAATTAATCATAATTAAGTAGATGATAAATAATTACATACTTTTTTTTCCTTAAGTAGATGATAATTAAGTAGATGAGAATCACAAAATAAATGGTTGCTTTATCTTAGGCCTCGTTTGTTTTTAGAAAACATCTCATCTCATATAATTATTACAATTTTCTCAACTTCCAATATAAAATAAAATAAACAATTCAACTTTTTCAAATCTCAAAACAAAAATAATATTAAAAAATATATTCTAACAATACTTTATTCAACTTTTTAACTTTAATCTCATCTCATCTCATCTCATCTGCGAAAACAAACGAGCCATTAGTTTCTCCATGCCATTTATTTAGTACAGATTAAAACCAGAATAGCTACAAAATATAATCCTCAAAATTTTTCAGAATATATGTTTCAACATGAAAAGAGTAGATGGAATTAAAATTATGCCGTAGAAAATATGATTCTCACAATAATGGCATGTGAGAAGTGGGGAAAAGAAAAGATATAAAATATCAAAGTGAAAATATAAGTCACTCCTATCTTTATAAGGCCCTCACCTCTCCTTTACTTTCTTGCCCAATGCTAAAATACTATAAGCATAACTTTCAACAGAATGTAGGTCATCTCTCAGGTTCCTTTCTCTGCTACTTTCGAAAGTCAATAACATCAGGTGTCTCAACACAGTAGGAGTGCTGAAACAAAAACACACATAAGTAATGAAAAATGCAGTATATAATACAAGATCAAGAAGAAAAGCACTCAACGGCAATAAAAAGTATACATACATATACCTCTTGGTGGCAACAGCCTGAGCAACCTGTCAAAACAAATAGCCATTCTATGATAACAATTGCGTTATCAATCATGGTTTTCAATACAAGAAAACTAAGCTACAAATGTGTTCAAGAACAAAACCCAATTATATTTTTTTTTTTTTTAGAACCAAACACCGCAGAGAAAATTAAGAAAATAGAAAGGAAAAGAACATAAAAAATTAGAGCAGCATGATTTACAGCATGATTCTTAAAATTCTTGTCTATCTTTGCAATTTACGATTACAATCTAGAGAAACAACACAAGCATATAAAATTCAGACTTAACACTCCTCATTGGCGAAAAATTGATGTTGCAACTTGAATTTAGCACGCCACTTTAAAGTCTTGGTTCTGGTTCAAATTTTGTCACGTCATAAAACAGAAAGTCACATATACCAAACCGGAACATTTATTTCCTAGTCACAAGAAACAATCCTACCTTACATGGACTTTGGTACACCAGCACATTTCAGTGGCAGGGTTGTGTCTAGAGTTAGGGTCCATCTGCCCTCCAAATGCTTGGGTGCAGGAAAAGATCAAATTTCAAACTTTTCCGATTTACTTATTCAAACATAGCCCAGTGTGAAACAAGACATCAGCCTAGTGGCCTCTCTGGTCATTTTCATGTACCAAAGGAGCACACTACCTAATTTTCTATTGCAACCTCTACAAACAAAGGACCATGTTGAAAACATGTGATTGGCACAGGTCAAGCAAGCATAATCTTCAATATATATGTGATACACATAACCATGTTGTACAGGCCGCTGCGATCAACCCATTTAACTTATATTCACAGAGCCCAAACACACAAAGCTCCAAACTGAAGACAAACTAAGAATGCCATGCAAAAGCAAATAATAGTCCAAAACAATTAACAGGTTAAAGTGAAAAAAACAGAGATACAGATGTCTACCATCAGTATCTTATCCATGGTATCAATTTTTTTGGCTCTGGACTCCACCCATAGTGTTGTCCTTCGTACATATTTAATTTATCCTGTAAAAACTGAATGTACTCGATAACCTACAAATAAATATGAAAAATTGTCAATTATGAGTCATTAGAACTAATTTCCAAATCATAAAAAAAGAACATCGTCATTAGGCATACCTCCAACAAGAACGAAGCCTTGTCTCGTTTTTTTATCATTTTGTGGTATGATATCTCTCAAAATCTTAAATCGGCCTCAACAATAAAATTTTCAGGTGAACAAACATTTACCAAAAAGGTTATTAACTACGAGGAAAGATTAACATGGCAAAAGAATATGAAAATACATTAAAAACAGAAATCACTATTCACACAGAAGCAACATGAACTGGGGGTAGAATATCAAATGTGATGTCTTTGCCTTCAAGTTAAAAAGCTCAAATTGGACATCCAGTGGAGTAGAATGCACTACCCAAGAAATTGGGGTAGAATATGCATAGACAAAAAAAGTTTCTTTTATGTTCATTTTAAAATCCCACTAACAATAAACGAATAACTTATACGCTAGGTGCCACTCAAACGAGCAATTAGTTCATAGATGATTATCCTTAAATAGAAAATTAAGAACATTTTCCCCTGGCAATGAATGTGAATACACAGTTTAAGCAAAATTTAATTCCAACAAATAGAGAAATCATTTCCCATCAGAATTTTTCTCGTCATAAGCAAGCCCATATCAAAACACTCATCCACAAGAAATCTCGCAAGGGACTGGAAAGATTACTGTAAGTGTGGGCTGATTGAAGTAGGAACGACGATGCGAAAACGGTCTGAATTGGGCTGTGATGGGGTTAGCCGAGATGGAAATCGACAGTGGCGATTAACATGGCACCGTCGAGCTTCAGCCGCCCATCCTCCGTGCGAAACTCTTCCTCAGTCGCCCGATCTTCTTCCACAGCCCATCCTCCATGCGAGCTTCAGCAACCTCTACCTAGGCTTTGAAAATAGCTTCCTCTACTATCCCTCTCACCCAGCCCCGGCTTCGCCCACCCATTGCACAAACAAAGGCCATACAAGCACCCGTCGGACAAAAACAACCACCCATCGCACGAGCATGAATGCACGGCATCCTCACACCTTCACGACATAAATCACACCTTCACACGGCACATACGCACCTTCACATGACATCGCACTGCACACGGCACAAATCACACCATCGCACGGCACATGGCCTTCTCACTGCACCATTGGACCAGCGCACAGCAACGCACAACACCATTGCACGAGCACCATCCCAGTACCATCTCATGTGGGTTTCCTGGTCCTTGCGGCTCAAAAGCTCAGCCCCAGCACCGGCAGCACCATGCGAGGATACACAAAAATGATAGAGATAGATGATGCTAAGAGAGAAAACATATCTAAAACGAAAGAAACAAAGATCTGGGACTGAGCTTTTGAGCCGCAAGAACCGGGAAATAAAATCTTGGACCAAGAGAAAGGGTCTGGTTTCTAGAGAAAGGCCAAAGCTGCAGTAGTAATTTAACGGAAAGTTAACGAAAATAAGAATTTTCATTTCTTACAGTTTCATAGCACTTATATAATAGTAATCGATAGATATATATATATACTAGCGGTGAAGTGACGTGCGAGGCACGTTTGCCCTGTATTTAATTGTTCTAAAATATAAACATATAGTGTAGAAAAAGAGAATTTAATAATAAAGTCTATGCAAATAATATAGATTATTCTAATTAGAAACTACTAATTTAAATAGTAATAAGTTTAAACAAACTATAATCAAACAAACACGATCATATCTGCCTAGCCATGAACAGAACAATAGCATAAAACTGAAAAATTATGCACACAACACGATGAACCACGTTAAAAACAAACTCCACATACATAAAAGTGAGAGATTCAACAAAGTTGACGGAAGGTACCTTAAAATGAACTCGGAGATTGGAGCCTCTGGCTTTGCAGGCTGAAAAAAGGTTAGAAAAGCATGTCAAATTTCTATTGCATTAAGAATAGTTGCTGAGGAAACTATAAGAAATAAAATAACATTTAGAATCTCATATGTTATATCTATGTTTAGCAGACAATAAACAAGAAAAACCGACTGAGGCTAGAGTTATAGGAAATTTATCTTCTAGTAAAATAAAAGCGAAAATTTTAGAAATGGAGAATAATGGAGAATAATAATTAGAAATAGACCACCAACAAAAATTATATGACTTTTTTAGTATGAATTGTACACGAAGAATGTATAAATAAAAAAGTCACAACCAAATCAACTATTTAAACAAATAAAGGGGAGCAACAAATTTTGAAATTTTTTATAATGTAATATTTTGTCTGCAGACTCTTATATATACACTACTATATGTTCATTTGAGTAATTAAATGCCTTCCAACAACATTCAGGATGAGGCCAGCTGTGACCCTTGTATATATGTAATGTTACTCTACTGATCAATTAGAATATTTCCATGTTAATTTGGAGAGTAGTACTGCTTGGTTTTACCCATTATCCTTCAGCTGATCGTGAACTCATACGTACGTACGTACCATATATATATAGCTCATGACATGCATGTAAGTACGTAGCACGACTAATATATACATCCAGAGCATTGTTTTATTTCTTGCAATTAATTATTTCTTTCTTTAATTAATTATTTCTTGCAATTCTTTTATTTTATTTTATTTTTAATTTTTGGGTCCTGGCCTAGCTAACAGCTAATACCCAACCTCACACTAAGTACACCTAGTTCCTGAATATCTTAATAATTATATATGATCTCTTAAGTCTAGATTAATAATCATGTCGATACCATATGTAGATACTTGGCCTTGGATCTGTTCACAAATCCGTGTGACATTTAAGAGTGCGTGCATAATGTTCATGTTCCCGTCTCATTTCTATCGCATTGTTCTGATGTAGCTGCATGCATTGTCTATCAGCCATTAAATTAATGTTTATTATTTTTTAAAAATAATAATGGGAAAGAATCCCCTCTCTACCCTCTATACACCCACCCTAGTACGTACACCCTGGCCTCACTTGTATTAGCTTAAATAGAAAAAAGTTTCTTCTAATTAACTTCAATGGGCTTTATGGAATTTTAATGAAATAGACTCCTATTTAAACATTTCTATTTACATTATATTATATATTCAGTTTTATGCAAAAAAAAAAAAAATGACTATTATTTATTAATATCAAATAATTAGATATTTTTAAACATATATTATTTTTTGTAGTGACTTTATAATGATTTTGGCTATGATACTGATGTTATTAGGGACATTGCTAAGTTTTCCATTTAGAGTTATTTTCTATCTAAACATTCCTATTTACATTATAATATATATTCAATTTTAAGCAAGAAAAAAAGAATTGATTGATATTTATTAATAACAAATAATTAGATATTTTTTAACATAAATTATTTTTTGTAGTGAATTTATAATGATTTTGACTGGGAAACCGATGTTATTAGGGATATTACTGAGTTTTTCATCTAAAGTTATTTTCTATCTAAACATTCCTATTAACATTATATTATATATTCAGTTTTATGCAAAAAAAAAACTTAAAATAAATAAAATAAAAGAAGCTGAACAAATATCATGATATAGCTTGCTTTTGTAATAAAGTAATTATATTGTTATAAATGGTTATTAAGAACATTATATTGTTAGCATTTCATTTGCAATTATTCAACTTAAATAAGAAGTTTATTACATAAAACATCATAAGTATAATAAAGTCCGATACATGCTTGAATTAAACCTCTAAAGTTATTTTCTATCTAAACATTCTTACGTACATTATATTATATATATTCAGTTTTATGCAAAAAAAATAAAAAATAAAAAGAAAAATAAAGAATTGAGTATGTTATTAGGAACATTACTAATTTTTTCATCTAAAGTTATTTTCTATCTAAACATTTCTATTTAAAGAAAAAGAAAGAAATGACTATTATTTATTAATAACAAATAATTAAATATTTTTCAACATATATTATTTTTTTTATTGAATTTATAATGACTTTATTTTTTTCCTCAGGTTGTCTCTCGGGGGCCCGAATCTTCCTCACCGACAGTTTTGCTTCAGCCCAGCGCGGCGCCGCCGTGCGCCGGCCAGTCTCACCACCACCACCGAGGAGTCCCTCTCACGCCGACGACCACCCGAGGCACCATGGATGTCCCCCACGCGCAGCCGTAGGTGTCCCCCGCGGAAACCCATCCGAAATGGATTTTTTCCATTTCTCTCAACCGGCGCCGCTGTACGCGGCCACCTACCGTCACGACCACCACAGCCGACTACCCCTCACGCCGGCGACCAACCCAGCCACCAACGATGTCCCCCACGCGCAGCCCTAGGTCTCCCCCGCGGAAACCCATCCGAAATGGGTTTCTCCCATTTCTCTCAACCAGCGCCGCCGTAGGCGGCCACCCAGGCCACCAGACCTCCACCACTTCACACCGGCGACAAACTCTACCAGACCCGGTGACCACGAACTCCCCTTTCCCTCTCTGTCGCACACTACCATTAACACGCAGACGGCAACTCTCTCTTCCTCTCGTCAAACTGAAAACAAACACAAAAGAAATATGCGAGAAAGAAGAAAAACAACATGCAGAAATGAGATTAGGAATTTTTGCATACCAAACGGCGAGAAGAAAACTCTCAAAGAGCACCGTAAGAGATATTTCTTCCTCAACTCGAAACGTCAGCAGATTGTAGAAATTATCTTGTATTCCATCTCTTTTATGAAGGTTAGATATTTTGGACTGTCAAAGAAACCAGACGTTTAAGATTCAATTAAGATGTAAAAATGTGACTGAAATGAACGATAGAAGAGGACGATCCTGTTGAATCCATTGAGCCACTGTTCATTACTGTAGATCTTGTACGCACTTTTAAGATATAAGGGAATATATCAATAATCTAGCAAAACAACTTAGTACTACTATACTCCTTAGCCCAGCTAACTTCGTAATTAATTGTTACCAATTAAACGGGGTGAACAGTGACTATATTTACGGTTTGTCCTTTTCTTTTTCTTTTTTTTTTTCTTTTTTGTGTCGATGTTATCAGCTCCCCGACCCGTACGTGCATATATATAATATCATGCATGATTCATTTTACAATATGAAGTATCAAAAACAATTGAGTTTTTTAGTTTTTAGTCTTTTTTTTTTTTTTTTTTGGGGTGTCGGTGACTATTATGAATTTGCAAAAAAATAAAAATATAATATAATAAAATAAAAGAAAGTAGATGAAGAAAAATGAAGAAATTATTAAGTGAGCAACAATATTTAAGATCATATGCGTTGACTGAAAGTTTTCCACACTTGTCATCTATAACATCGATCATGACTACCAATCTATCTATAAATATAAATATACTAGTTAGCGCAACGTGCAGCAGTTGTCTACTATTAAATGTTGCGAGATGTATAATAGACGGTAAAATATGACCAACTTCAGATAGAATCATCGTGTAAAGCAAATCATCATATTATCACAAGCAACATATGCGTAAGGATTTTTGACTAAATCATTTTCCTTTTTATCTCATCTTATAAACCCTAATATCAATGATTATATCCAATAATATTTTTACGAGTTCCAGATAAAATAACATATAATGAGAATCTTAGATCTTGTTAGGCAGCAAATTCAAGAATTGAATACACTTAAATGAAATGTAACATCCATAAGCAAATTAAGATTATTTCTTTTACTAAAAATAAAATATTGTTTGGTTAAACTTACCAAAATCTCTTGTTTAAAAGGCTAATGTTTCTATAATATTAAAAAATAATATTCTAATAATATTTTATTTAACTTTTAATTTTCATTTCAATTAATCTCATCGATCTAACCTATCAAAAAAAAAACCTCAGTATCCAAACTCACCTAATCGGCAAAAGAGCAAAAACATAAGAGAACCAGATTTGATGAGAAAAAAAAAAAAAGAGAGAGAGAAATTGATAAGAACATTGTTCATCCTTTACTTATTTGAAAATAGATTTTATTCCAAAATTTTCATATCATATCCCATCTCATTTTTAAACATAACTGAAATACAAAACTTTTAAAATAATCATTACAACTTTCTCAAAATTTTAAATTTCAAATAAAATATAATTTATCTTTTTAAATTTCAAAACAAAAATAATATTATAAAATTATAATCTAAGTGTCTTATAATATTTTAATTTTATAATATTTTTTGTTTAACTCTTTCTCTCTTTCAATTATTTTTTATAAAATTTCATCTCATCTAACTCTCTCCAACATTATATAAATTTTCAGAGAAGGAAAAAATTAAAAATGTTCTAATATATATTAACATATTCTAGATCATATTACTTAACACTACAAATAATGTTAAATTATTGCGTTAGTTTAAAGGCAGTTTAGTTCTTAATTTAAGAATGCAAACCACATCATCTTAATTTACTTCAAAAGTTTTCATAACTCTTTTTAATATTATTAAAACAGAAACACTATAAGAAATAATAACAATGAAAAACATGAATTTATTTAACATTTTCACACTTGGCTAAATAAAATAATAATAATGACATATTATATTTTTAAATTATTAAGAAGTTATAATTTATTTCCTTATGAAAATTTGTAATTATACTAACCACCCTACTATTATTACTCTTAATAATTATAGTTGGATGCGTATATTGTATATTTTTTATTTTCAAAATAAATATATAATGTGTCAGTTTTAAAATTCAAAACTACAGTGCTAAGTATTAAATAATTTAATCATATATTTTATAAAGTCTCATCCTTTACATTTAAAAAAAGGTAATGATAGGGTTACTACCCTATTACTACCCAATTACTACTTATAGTTAATTTCAAGTTTTTTTATTTTTTTGTCATTTTCTTTGAAGTATTTTTTTAACATCCTTAATCGAAAAAATTAAAAAAAAAATAATAATTTTATTAATAATCACTTCCTTAACCATTAAGTAAAATAAAAAAATTTAAAAAAAATCAAATATAAAAAAATAGTAGATGAGTAATAAGAGAGTAGTAACCCTATAATTTTCATTTAAAAGAAATTAAATAAACTGTAGTACATTAGAAACTATAGATCTACCTCAAATAATGTAATTAATTTCAGGTTAATTAATAAACTATTCTGTTTTTCCAGAAATAAAAAATATATATATTTAAACTTATTTCTTAATAAATCATTAAACAAAAATCATTAATAAAGAAAAAATTAGATTTATACTTAAATGGAACAATTGAATTCAATATTTACATAATTTAAAAGAGAAATTCTATTTACAGTCTTCAAGTGGGGACAGCATGTGCAGGCACATTATTAAATGAGAGAAAACATCGTTTTAGGAGGGATAATTTTATAATTTTAAAAAAATTTTAAGTTAAAATAACCTGGGCTTATATTGCAGTCTCCATTTAAAGACTATTGCTCAATTCAAAACTAAAGGAAATAAAACACACAGCCGCTCTTATAAAAAAAAAATTTTAAAAAAAAAAAAATAGCCGCGGCTTGGATTCGCTCTTGGCGGTCAACGGCGGCACGATAGGGGCTGATATTGGAAGGGGAGGAACGCCGGACGAAGGGGAAGAGAATGGGTGGGGCGGCGCACTGGAGGCGACGAAGAATCGGACGGGCCGCGGCTTGGATTCGCTCGTGGCCGTCAACGACGGCACGATAGGGGCTGATATTGGAAGGGGAGGAACACCGGACGGAGGGGAAGAGAATGGGTGGGGCGGTGTTAGCCACGCCGGCGTGCGGCGGCGCACTAGAGGCGACGAAGAATCGGACGGGCCGCGGCGTGGATTCGCTCGTGGCAGTCAACGGCTGCACGAGAGCGGTTGAGATTGGAAGGGAATGGACGCCGGTCGGAGGGAAAGAGAATAAGAGCGGCGGTGTCGAGCACGACGGCGTGCGGCGGCGCACTGCAGGAGATGAAGAAACGGACGGGGGAGAGGGGAGGAGGGCCTCGCGTGCGGGAGAATTAGGGGCAAAATGGGAAGAATTTCAGTGGCAAAACCAAAATTTAGGAATAGAAGCAGGGGTAAAATTGGGAACGAAAATACTGTTTATAGGCAATTCGCACTTTATATATAAGTAGATATATATACACACACCAAAGGACAGCGGGATTGAAGTAGATATGAAATAAGAGTAAAGTAAACAGAGGTTCAAATTACTGGATAGGATCAGATAATTGGAATTAACAGAATATGAAAAATAAAGTATGACTAAATTATTGGGTAGACCAGATGATTGAAAAATGAGAATAAAAGAATTTGTACAATTAATAAAAGTAGACTATAAAACTGACCATATATATGTATGTAATATATAAAAAATAAATATATGCAAAAATAAAAATTTGTATTGAAATATAAGCTTAATTCTAAGATCTTCCTTCTTTTCTTTCCGAATTCACCTTCCTTCACTTCTTCCATATATTCCCTACCTCCCTCCACTTAGTTCTCTGTAAGTTAAAACTTAACAAGCGGCCCTCCTACATGCCCCTCCCGCGTTAGCTCTCGGTTTAGCCATAATATATGTTCGTTTCATGACTCCACGAATATATTAATTGGATGAACCGCTAGCTTACCTCGCTGGCTCCAACGTCCACGACTAACATCATGAAGATTCTGGTAATAATATCTATGACAAATTAAATACTACTAGTTCTAATAACTATTTTGGATGTAATAAAACAAATTTACTAAAAAAAAAAAAAAAAGCCGCATATAATTTCATCTTGCATGCAGGTCTTCCTTCTTCGGAATGCATCTCCTGTCGGTCAGGGGTTAAGTAGGAGGGAGGGTAGGTTGCTGCATGGTGACCTACGCGCGCTACCCTCTGATCATCAATCATGTCTTCACATATTTGGGAATTCATTCAAGCTAGCTAGATGATATAATAATGAGATGCGACCGATAAACCTATATATCTTCTTAGAGCACTGGCAGTGGCTTCTTTATCTTTATATTCATCTTTAAATTTGAAGAATATGCCTCTAAAATCATCTGCATTGGTTTATTCATCTTCATTTTTATCCATAGCTATAAACAGTGCTTCTTCAAATTTGAAGAAGCACTGTTTTAATCTTCAAACATTAAAAATAATATTTTTTCTCTTCCATCCGAATGACTCCTCTCTCTCGCGCGAAAAGTCTCCCTCCATCCTCTCTCTTGCTCTCTTCTCTTCGACAAACCCGGAGCCCTTGACGAACCAGTCTTCCTCCCTCTGCTCTCTCTGCTCGAAAAGTCTCCCTCCCTCCTTCCTCTCTCTTGCTCTCTCTTGCTCTCTCTGCTCTCTTCTCTTCGACAAACCCATTTCCCTCGAAAGTCTTCCTCCTTCCTCTCTCTTCTCTCTGCTCTGCTACACCTTTGCCCAAAGCCGTGAAAGCTCAAGTGCACCACGGGGCTGTTCCTTCATCAACGACGACCTCTTCTCTTGCCCAGTACTCGATTTCGTGCGGCTATTTGGAAACCCTAGAAAAGGTGATTTCGTGCAAGCCACTTGTTTTAATTTCAGAAATTGTTTTGTGTGATTTTCTATGGAATGTGTGATTTCTCCTGATTAGAGTTTTTTTACGGTATTTTGTGTGATTTTCCCTGATATTGAACCGAGAATAGGGATACATAGAGCAGTGTATTGAACCGAGAATAGGGATACATGCTTCTTATTTCTTGTGAAAAACAGTGCAAGTGTTGTATATGCTGTCTGTAAAAATTTGGGATTTACTTCTTGTGGTTTGCAAATGAGAATGTATGCTAATTACAGCTACTGATTGGTATGCTTTGCTTATGTTCTCTGCCCTTTTATTGCCAAAATGAAGAAAACTACTCTGTATAATACCAAGTTGAGTTCAAACATGACAAAGATTCTCACATTTATCTTTAGGCATATAATAACAGAAAGTAGCCATGTGTATAAGAGAAAGTCGTGTAAAAACCCATTTATCTTTAGGCATATAATAAAGCCTAAGGTTAAAAACTGATTCTTGAATAAGAGATGCACATAAGGTTAAAAACTAATTCTTGTGAATAGTTAGGTCTCTTTTTTATCTTGTTTCTGCCCAAAGATTAAGTTAGCTCATGAAAATTTGTCTCCTTTTCAATACAATACGTATCCACATTAAAAAGGAAGATAAGAGGAGCAGCAATAATGATGCTGGGTTTCCTTTCAAGAGCAGCAAAAAAATTTAAAAATATTAGAACATGCAACTTTTCTTCAACCTCCATCGAGTCCCTTTCAAAACTCTTTTTGATTCTCATTTGCTTTGAAGGGGAATACTTAAGTTAACTTTTTGGTTGAAGAGTGAAAAATATTATCTAAAACTCGTGAGCTTTCATTACCCTATATAGATGTGTGTTCATATCTTTAGGTTGATGGACATGTTGATCATATTTTTTCTATCTGAAATTACATTTATACCTCAAAACTGGCCAAATCCAGAGACACAAAAAAGACCCTCTTGTTTGGCAATCTTTATAGTTGCTTGAATAACTTCTAAACTGAAAATTGCATATCTCAGTGACAACCACTGTAAAAAAAAAAATTAAGCAATTAAATCTATAGATAGCCTCAACTTCAAACCAACATAGATAACCAAAACTAATTCTCGTGAATAGTTAGGTCTTTTTTTTATCTTGTTTCTGCCCAAAAGTGATACTAATGTTATGAAACAACATATGAATTTACCTTGTGGTTTAAGCAAAAGATTGATTTTGCTTAAAACAGTGCCTATGTTCTCTGCCATTTTTCTTGATTTGGAGTGTATATGTATCAAAACATTAAGTCAGCAGGTATGCATGCCTTTAAACCATGTGCACTGCATACATACATTAAGTCACTCCATATTGCATACATACTTTTTCTATTGAGGCAGTTTTAGTAACATTTTATCCTTCAATATTTTGTTGAAGGATGAACTGTTTAATTGATGAGGATCCCTTCTTCACCACACTGTTGGAAAGTGGTGAATGTGATATTAACAACCCCCCTATGGGCAGTGCAAGTGTTGATGGCCAAGCGACACAACCCCAATGGGAAAAAAAGAAACAAAAATCCCAGCGGGGTGTGTCATTTACTATAGAGGAAGATACTCTCCTCATTTCAGCTTGGCTTAACATTAGTATGGATGCCATACGGGGGACTGATCAATCATCTACACAAATGTGGAGTAGAATTTATGACTACTACCACACATTTAAAAAACCTAATTGTCAAGAACGGTCTATACCCTCCTTGACCAATCGGTGGTCAATCATTCAAAAATGTGTCAATAAATTCTGTGGTTGCTTAGCCCAAATTGAAGGAATACATCCAAGTGGTGCGACCGAGCAAGACAAGGTATAATGCTTTTTCCTATGTTTTGTGGTTCTAATTATTACGTATTTGCAATGTGTTTAGTTGTATCTTGTTCCATTATTTTGTAGATTGATAAGGCAAAAATCTTGTACAAAGAGAACCAAAAACAAAACTTTAACATGGATCATTGTTGGAATTTATTGAAGAACCAACCGAAATGGCAAACACACATGGACCTCACAAAAAGGAAAAAAAATGGGACAAGTTTAAGTATTACTCCAAACTCAATACCTTTAGTTGAAGACATGGAAAATGTGTTCGTCGATTGTGAGAGACCTATGGGCAAGAAGGTTGAAAAAGCAAGAGAAAAAGAAAGAAAATGTAACGAAAGACAAAACATAGTAATTAATGAGGCCTTAAACCAAATGAAAGATGATAGGAGGACTTCTATGATGGAGAGAAGAGAATCGCAATTGAAGTATGAGAATGAAAGATCTGAGTTAGTACTTCTTAAGAAGAGAAAACTTGAGTTGGAAATTAAGATTGCAGGAGAGAAATCTGACTTGGTAGCTCTTAAAAAGAGAAAAACTGATATGGAAATTATGAACTTGGATGTTAATTCTATGAATGGTTTGCAGCAAGAATATTTCCATAATCTTCAAATGGAGATCATTGAGGAACAAAGGAATAAGGCTATATCTCGTACATAGTTGTATGTTTGTACGATGGTATTTTGTAATTGTTTTGATTGTGGTAACATATTTTGGGTAATTTTTGTACTGCTGGTTGCACCAAATTGCATTATTTTTTTGTGGAGCTGTTGTGGAGCTGGGCTGTTGTGGAGCCGGGTTGTTGTGGAGTTGCTGGTGACATATTTTGGGTAATTTTTGTACTGCTGGTTGCACCAAATTGCATCATTTTTTTGTGGAGCTGCTGTGGAGCTGGGCTGATGTGGAGCTGCTGCTGTGGAGCTGCTGGTTGACATATGGAGCTGCCAAGTCCAACTTGAAGTAGTTCAAGTTGTATTAAAATCAAGTTTGTGGATTTTCTATTAAGTTGATTTTAATACATGAGGTTTAAGGATAAATGTGTATGGAATTTCTTTTGGTTGGAAGTTGAATGTGTATGGAATCTATTTTGGGGCAGTTGAATTTGTATATAATTTATTTGGGTAGTTGAATTTGTATGGAATTACATTATATTAAGTTGTGAATTTGTATGAAATTTATTGGACTTGGAGTTGAATTTATTTGAGTTGGATGGTCTATTGAATGTTTTTGCCTTCGGGTAGTGTAATTTGATTTTGGACCATCCAGATTTTGAACTCCAAAATTTATTTGATTTTGAATGTTTTTCTATTAAGTTGATTTTGGACCATCCAGATTTTGAACTCAATTTATTTTTGAATGTTTTTCTATTAAGTTGATTTTGGACCATCCAATTTTGAACTCCAGAATTTATTTAATTTTAAATGTTTTTCTATTAAGTTGATTTTGGACCATCCAGATTAGCAATGGACTATCTAGATGCATAAAATAAACCATCCAAATTTGTAGCCAAAAAAAAAAATAATAATAATAATGAATATTTTATTATTATTTGATTTAAAAATGCATAATCCAATGTGGAACAAGTTCTTCATATGCAAAATCAATCTTTAAAAGATGTGATTTTGCATATGAAGATGCATAAACCACTACCAATGCTCTTATACTTAAAAGCCTCTATCGTCTAATGAACAGTAATAAACAGTAAGATCAACAGTATTGAACAGTAATTCTATTTTACGCTTTCCTTCCTCGTACTCTCTACATCCTCACATTACTCTTCACAAAATACCACAAATCACAACAACAGATCCTCAAATTACCACGAAAATATTATAAAATATCACAATATATCACAAAATCATTATAAAAATATCACAAAATCACTATAAAAATATCACAAAATCATCACAATAGATTACAAAATCACAACACAAAATATCATAAAATCACGGCAACAGAGCATGGGGTAGTCACCGGAGGAAGGGGAGCTCGATGGTGGTGGTGCGGTGGCGTGGGGACAACGTACGAAGGCGGTATGGTTGAGAAACCGTGTGAGACCCATTCGGGAGAGGGAGTTGCGGGGAGACGAGGGCTGTCATGGGGCTTCGACGGTGGCTTGAGTCCGTGGGGGTGGTTGCCGGAGGAAGAGGAGCTCGATGGTGGTGGTGCGGTGGCGTGGGGATGGCGTACGATGGCACTATGGTGGAGAAAACATTTGACCCATTCGGCAAATTGAGTTGCAGGGAGAATAGGGCTGCCGTGGGGGCTTTAACGGTAGCTTGAGTCCATGAGAGTGGTTGTCGGCGTCAGGGGAGCAGCTAGTGGCCGAAGGTGGCTGGGTTGTTTGGAGAGGAAGAATCGACTAAAGGGCGCTGCGCATGGCTAACAAGGGAAAAAGAAAGAGAGGGAAAGAAAAAGGGAAAGAAAGAGAGAGAGGAAGAGGGAAAAAGACAGGCAGACAGGTAGATATGAAGCGCATGGGATAATAGCGGTAGGAGAGAGGGTCAGGCTAGAAAAGGGCGTCATGACGTCCTCTCTCTCTCTCTTCTTTCTGACTGATTGACTGATGGCATATACACAATAACACATACATGCATAAATGATGGTACTTGCTTGTATTTTTACGTTGTTCTGAATTTTCTTTTCATTTCTTCCTTTCATATTGATTTGATCTCATGTGCCGCCATTTTGCTAATTAGATTTTCTCACTCGAAGGCACAAAACGAGGCTGGCTGGGGTCCGTATTCATTAGTTTGCAAGGCTGTTGTTGTTTTAGTTGATGCGACCCCCCACCCACCAACTATTCACATGACGTTACACTCTTCTATAAATTTTACTATATAATTTCTACCACAATTTATATTTTACATTTTTTATAAGAATTTTACTATACAATTTTTATCACAATTTATATTTTACATTTTTTTAAATTTTTAAATTTTTTAATATTGTTTTTAAATTTTTTTTAACTTAATATTTTTAAATTATTTGAAATTATTTATTCATTATTCATATAATAAATATTTGATAAAAAAATAACAAAAATTAAAAAAAATATAGAATATAGAGAGTGAAAAGATTGTGAAGATTTATTCCTTCAGTAGAATAATGTCACTCTGAGCACTTGTTTGATATTTTTTTCTTTTTTTTCATATTTTTTTAATATATATTTAAATATTTTTAACAAATAAAAAAAATACATTAATACATTAAAAGCTACTTTCTCAATCATAGTAAAAGTATAAAATAAATACATGAACAATCAAAATGAAGAAGTAAATTTAGGCGGCATACTTACATTTTCCATTAAAAAGACATGTAGTACACCATGTAACTATAAGTTGCAATTTGAATGAGCTATATTATTCTCATTTATTTTTTTTATACATTAAATGTTTATATTTTTAAATAATTTATTTTATAATAATACAAGACAAACGTGCCTCGCACGTAGCTCTACCGCTAGTATGTATATATATATATATATATATATATTCTATGATTATAAGCTTCTATCGATTTGAAACAGTAATTTTTGTTCTTCCGGTATTTTGTTTTTCTACTGGTTTTTGTCTTTCAGGCACCGACTGAAATGAAAATTTTGGAATTAAAGTGATGGGTGTAGTTGGAACAATGATGAGAGTAATAAATGGAGGAGAGAGAATTAACATGAAAAAAATAAAGGCAGTTGGCCATTTTTTTGATGAATTTATGGTTTTATTTTATTTTTTATTTTTACCGTGAAAGAGATCAATGTTTTACTCGTAAACTTTGTATTAAATTAAGATGAGTTAAATTGAATTAAAATGATAAAATATATATTATTTTTTAATAATATTCTTATTTTAAAATTAAAAAAAAAATAAATTATTTATTATATTTTATATTAAAATTTAAAAAAAATTATAATAATAAATTGAGATAAATTTAAATCAAATCAAGACAGATACAAATGAGTTTTGATATATAGTTTAGAGGAAATTAAATCAAATATAATATTATTAAATATAACTTTTTGTCTCATTCAGATATTTGCTGAAATGAGAATTGTGAAATGGGTGATGCTACAGCCCCGCTGGGACTACCGTTGGGAGCTCTTGCTAGGGGTGTAGTGTTATTTTATATGTGTTTTATTTAAGTAATTTTTTATATAGATCTTTTATTATTTTAAAATATTTTAAAAAAATAAAATAAATTTAAAACATCATTAAGAAACTATTTTCTTAATCAGAAAGTAAAAAAACTATATATTAAAAAATATTTTCTTAATCATGAAGTAAAATAAAAAATTATAAAAAATATTTTTAAAAAATTAAAATAAATTTAGAATATTATTAAAAACACTTCATTAAATAGAAAGTAAAAAAAAAAATCATTAAAAAATACTTTCTTAATCACGAAGTAAAATAAAAAAAATATTTTTTTATGATTTTTTTATTTTACGTCGTTATTAAGAAAATATTTTTTAATAATATTCTAAATATTTTTTATTTTTTAAAAATATTAAAAATTATTAAAAAAACCTATATAAAAAATAACTTTAAAAAACACATAAAAAATACACTACTAATCTCCAGCAGGAGTCGTAGCGGGAGATATAGCATTTCCCTTGTGAAATTAAAGTGATGGTTGCAGTTGGAACAGTGATGAGAGTAATAAATGGAGGAGAGAGAATTGATATGAAAGAAAGAAAAGCGGTTGGCGCGTTTTTTTTTTTTTTTTTAAGCAAGTTAATTTTATTAAACAGAAAAAGTGATATATGAGGACGGGGTGGGATTCCCCAACAATCGCTCCAAAGCAATAGAAAATAGTGCTAAATACATGGAGAGGGGGTGGGGTTTATTTGGGACCATTTTTTTGATCCCTACCCCTGTCCAACAAGAGGACGTCGTCTTATATAAAGACGGAAAAATGTTCGCAAAAAAGCGAACAATAGAACTATCACTTGAAGCGGTAGTTCCTCCGCTAGAAGCGGCGGTGGTGGTGGTGGTGGTGGGTGTACTGTCACATATTGTCTGGAGTGGATTTTTAGAGAGATCCATTATCCCTCTTACAAGATCACTGATTAGAGAAAGCGGTAATATAGAACAGTCGAAATCTAAGCCGAGTCGACCGCAACAAACCAACACAGGCGGTGGCGGCGTGTGTATGACATGCTCCACCTGAGGAGGTGAATGGACGAGTAGATCTGAAGGATCTGAGGCCTCTTAGACCGGTGGGGCTGCGCGTGGCCACCGAAGCTCCTCTGGTACGCAGTTGCGACTGAAAATACCGCACAGCTGTGGCCGCGGGTGCTTAAAACTCACCGGGCATAATCACATTCTTCTTCTGCGAGCATGAAGATCGACGATCAGAGAGGCTAAAATGGCGTCGAGTGTTGGTCGGAGGTTTTCGGAAGGCAGTAGATCGAGGAGGATCAGCGCTAAGGAGAAAAAACTAGATAAAAATAAAATGAGAAAAAACAGACAGCAAACTATAAACATAAAAAAGCCTCGACTTCAAGATCAAAAGAGAGGAAGAACCCTCGGCTTCACTTTCTCATCTGGCTCTTCTCCCTTTTGCGTGTGAATCTACTCTTACAAAAAAAATGTAATGGAGCACTGAGTGACCCACCCGTTGTAGTCTATCTCTTCTCCCAACTGCGCGCCAATATTCGAAAAAAAAAACAATTCCGCGACCCACCTCTGCCTGCACGCGACCCACCGATTGTAGATCGGTGATTGCCAAGAAGTCCTAAATCTCTATCAAGGTCAGTCCTCTGCTTACAAACTCATTGTAGCTTAAACTTCCATCATTTAGTAGAAATACATTTAGGATATTTTTCTATGCATTTAGCAGTACATACATTGTAGCTGTAGAAGTCGTGGTCGAGGTGTGTCCACCGATTGCTTGAGACCAAAGTTTCTCAACCCAGAATATACAATCTAGTAAATTTCTTATTGTACTAAGTAATGAATAGTTACATCAAATCTACAAGCTACACCTCATCAGTTGAGAATGTACTTCACATGACAAAAGAAAATAAGCTTTTTGCTATCAAGAAAGTAACATATTATCAAACATCAGTTTTGCAGTTCTCTGAGAAGCACCCAGATCAATTAAATCCTACAAATATCTCTATCCAGAGTTCTTTAAATTAATCTAGTTTTTTTTATGTGTTGTTAGCCGCCCCAAAACACTACCAAAGTGTTGGACTTTAGTTGAATCCAGTTTGGCTTTGAGACTCAAGAAAGTGTAATTGATCTTGTTTAACTTGGTCACTCTATCTAAAGTGTTAGATTTTGTTACATGTGGATGAGTTTTTAACTGTTATATTATGTTCACAGATGCAATTAGGGGTGGATGGATCCCAGCCGGATAGCTTGTCTGGACACAACCGTGGCCATAAGTCAATGTACTTGGGGAAAATCTGATTGATAACTGAAACTACTAGCTACAATATAAATTTGATGTGGAAGTTTGCAAAATATTTGGACTAATTTGCATGTATTGGCATATATTGGCAACATGTATGGCAGGTGAACTAATTTGTATTGAGTGAAGGAACAAAGAGTAGTGTTATTTTCATTAGTGTATTGAGCATTGTTTTTAATTTCGTACCGTACCGGCCGGTACGGCCGAAATTTTTCGTTTCGGCCGTCCGGCCGGTACAGGTACTAGATATATACCGTACCGGCCAAAATACCGGCCGTTTCGGCCGGTACCGGCCGTTTCGGCCTAAATTTCGGCCTGTACCGGCCTATATTTCGGCCGGTACCGGCCGATATTTCGGCCTGTGTTTTTTTTTTTTTTTTTCGTTTTTTCAAACTACAAGTTTATTTTTTGACCCCCAATTTGGATTAGACTATTTATAATTTATATGTATGTATGTATTTATATATAATTTATTCATATATAAACTATTATTTTAGAATATAATTGTTATATATATTTATATATATAATTTATTCATATATCGACTATCCCGAAACGGTACACGAAACGGTACCGGTACCGAAATATTTCGTTCCAGTGTCTTGACCGGTACGCCATCCGGTACGGTATTCAAAACATTGGTATTGAGTGGGTGACTCAATTATCTTGCACACGACATTACCTACTGAACTCGTGGATGAAATTACCAACTGAATGGTATATGAAATAATGCTACAGGTCGTATTTTGCTACTATGTGTCTCAAGATTGTGCTCATGGCCCGTTATTCACGCACTCTGCTTGTTTTATTCGGATTACTCTGCTTGTTCATGCACTCTGCTTGGTTCTTTTTATAAATAAATAATTAGGATGTACAACTCAAGTGTAACCTCAATACCTTCTTTCATCAACTGGATTAAATTACAATTTCCACATACACATTTAATAGTTCACAATACATCAGTAATATGTGAACTTCTACATACATAGAGTTTCCAGCTACATCCATAATTCTATTACAACATCAAATGACTAACAAAACTAGAGAGCCAAAACCTCATAGGGTTACAGCATACTAATGGCACTATGGTGACTACATACACACGGATCTGGTCTAGACATTCTTGGAGCTTTTTTCCTACTGCATCAACCATATATCAAGTTGCCTTGATCAGTGGGTATTCACTGTGATCGTATCAAGTACAACGAAATTAAAATATAAATCACCCAATAGATACGAAGAAGTATGCGTTCATGCCGGATGTCTGCTTGTTGCCTTTGAATATCAAGTTGGTCGTTGTGGACTCCTAACTCCCTCTTTACAATCTTTGTTCTGCTCAACACAATGACAAACATCTCTGTTCTGTTTGAGCACATGACCACCGATTACACATGATCTGAACACAATTAAAACACAACATTACAAATTTAAATAAATGCGCTTGACAATATGCACAGAAAACACAAATATGTAGCCCGAAGTTTTGTAACATCTAAAATCACTGAGACAAACCAATTGGTGAAAATCTATTAAAACATGTAAGTTTGGAAGTAAGGAGCTTTTCTCCTATTCAACCACATAATTCAATTTCCTATCCTGTTAGTACATATAGTACTTTTTATTTAAAAAAAAAATTCTATACATGCAAATTGCACAGGTCTGCTAGTAATGAGAATTCATGATGTACTAATATTAGTGTTTAGCACAAGTAATACTATTACAAAGTTACCTTCGAAAAAGAAAGCCATCACCTGTTCTTGAGGACATAAGCTTGCTGGTATAAATGTCTATGCAGACTATGAGCTAAAATTGAAGTTAATAAACCAACTCAATAGATAATTACAAGTATCATGAGCAAGATAGGGCCAACGTGTTGGGTTCATATCGTATATGAGCCAACCTTCACCAAACCCATTTATTTAAATGAACCAGACCCCTCAACCTTAATCTCCTGGTTTATCTTCTTGAGTTGGTGTTGAGTTCACAAATTGTAATACCTCTATCTAATTTTGTGCTACACAAAGTAGATAAACCTTAATTACAACAAAATCAAAAAATAAATAACAGATTGGTTCTGAAATCAAATAAAAAAATAAAACTAAAAATCAAAAATAGAGAGAGACCTACTGATGGTTACTGAACTTGCTTACAGAGTGAGGACGACGGAAAACACGCCAAAGCTGCGACTGAGGGGGGAATGGGGAACCGCCTTCAACAATGAAACTAGGACTGAGCAGGTAATGAGGAAAAAGGATAAGGTTGCAGGAATGGATGAAGGAGAAGGAGCAGTTGACGAGAATGGATGAAGGAGAAGGAGCAGACGATGAAAGGAGAAGGAATTGGTGTAAGGTAGAATGAAACGCACTGAGTTAGGATTAAAAATGCAAAACGTGCCGTTTGGAACTTTTCCCACAAAGCCCTTCAAATTTTGTCTCCCACCTCACGAGCACACACCGTTTCATTAACCATGTCAGCTTCGGTGCGCATCGGTGCTCAAACATTGCCTGAAAGAAGAGTTTTCCTTTTCAAAAGGGCATCTAGTAAAACAATCCACCTCAGCACTGGGTACGCGATTGGTGCGCCATTTTGCTTGTACCTAGAACAATTGATTTTGTCCTTTCTCCGCATCTTTTTTTTCTTTCTTCTCTCGAAAATTTTTCCTCTCTTTTTCTTTTCTTTTCTTTCTCATCTATGTCGTAGCCCACACCGAGCCACTCTCTTTCTCTGCATCTTTTCTTTCCTCCTTTATGAGAAAGCAAAACATCTCATGTATCCTTTTCCCCTTTTCCCCCCTTGGTGAACGCCTAAATATGATTTTGACTTGGTTGGTGTTTGTTCGTGCATGTATTCTTCAGAAACAATGGAGGAACGGGATCAATAGACACTAGAGAAGGTGGTGGAGTCGAAGAAGATGGAGTATAACCAGAACAATCCAACTGATATTGTAGGTTCATATTAACTCTAGGATTCTTTCTTCCGTACGATATTAGTGGTTGTTTTTTTTAATATATATATATATATATATATATATATATATATATATATATGCTATTATACGTGATTCTCATGGGTAGCTCAAAATTTGTTTTTTATTTTTTTCCTGTCGTTGTTTCTAGGAAAAAAAGGTTCATGAATTAAATTAGTTTTGATACATGTTTTAAAATATCATCTGTGTTGGTGGGTATGCAGTTGTGATGTAATACACGATTTTTGCTTATTTAGCAGTTATGGAGCATAATTGTTTTCATATTATGTTTTATTCACAACATAACTTTTAACATAAATGATGTATTGTATAACTCATTGTGAATCGTAAACATAACGTATGACGTGTATTCGTTTTGTGTTTCTTGGCTGTCAATATTATATTTTTACTTCATTGTGAATCTATACGAAGGGCAGTTCCATTTTTTCTTGGATTTCATTGTTTGTTTTTGTTTTTTCAATTTATTTGGTTTCTTAACTACATAGTTCTTAACTATGCTCTTTTATTCATTGGGGGCGGGAAATGGATAGTTTCAATTTGGGGAAAGAGATGGACAGATGGGCTTGTGTGTCAGGTTGAGGGTATGGGAGGAGTGTTTTGGTCTATGTTTGTCAGTCAGTCAGTTTTTATTAGTTTGTTTTTCTCATTCTTATCCGAAGGGGCAGTGAATGAGATTAATGTGATGGTTTTACATGTGTCAACTGATTAGTGTTTTTTTCTTTGCTTTTTCTCATTCTCATTATTATCCTCCAATGGTTGGCTGACCTTTTTTTTTTTTCATAGTTACATTTTTAACCCTCGGTTTATAGATATATAAATGGTAATGCCTCTTTTGAATTTTCATTTGTGTTCTTTTTTCTTCTCTGGTGTGTCATCTTTCTCACCTAAGCTCTTCTGTTCCAAAAATCAGGTTTCTACTCAGCTTTTGAGATTCACTCTTTTTTTTTTCCCATATTATGTGTTGGTCTTACGCGGTAGTTTTTTCCCCTGTTTCTTTACTCTTTTTTCGTTGTTCTGTTTGTTTTGTGATTTTTCCCTTTTGTGTGTTTCTCTCTCTTCCTTTTCTTGGTGCATGTTTCTTTTCTGAATTATTATACTTCACTAATCTATCATTATCTAAACATATTTGCTAAAATTTATTTTTTAACCATTAAATTTTTCAATAATCAATTTTTTTTTTTTTTTTTAACAAAATCATATAAGTTTTGTTAAAAAGATTTAAATTCACCCAACTAGGTATACGTGCTTTGCACGTTACTACCTTCCTAGTATATATATATATATATATATATATATATATATATATATATATATATATATATCTATATCTGTTCAGAAGTACTAGATCGAAGGTAGTTTTTTTCCTTTTCTTTATCTTTTTAGCTTTTTAAGTGGCGAGGAGAGAGATCATGCATGGCGGATCGAAAACGACCCATCAGCTAGCAGCAGTACTTCTCTTATAATTTTTTCATGTTCCACACATTTTCAAATATGTTTTGCAATATATAATAGCTTTGATGATGAGGATACCCTTAGGCGATTTTTTCTCTGCTAGGGTTTTTTTACGTGCGTTTTGCATGGCTGCTGTGGGGGGCACTGGTGGCTCTATGCCGGTGGCCAAGCATCAATCATTTGCAGATCTCCTATCTGCAACCCCTCATCCGATCCCGGATATACTTCTGCCATCAAGGGCTCCAAAAACAATAGATGGAGAAGTATATTTCTTGTTCTCAAATGAGGAAATCTTGAAGTTGACTAAACCTTTTAGGTTTTCTTTGGTCCTGAAGTTTCTTAGACAGAGACCATCCTTGGATGCAATCAGGTTATTATTAAAAATAGATGGGGTTTGTCTGGAGTTGCCGTGGTTTCATCTATGAGAAAGCCACATAACGTGTTTGTCCGATTAGTGTCGGAGGAGGATTTCAATAAGGCTTTCTCGAGGGAAGTTTGTGATACCGACGGAGTGGCGTATCATCCGTTTCACTGGTCCCCTGAGTTTTCTGAAGAGGAGTCGTCGGTTGTTCCGGTCTGGGTTTTGCTTCCAAGATTGGCTTCAAATTTCTACCATCCATCAATTAGAGTGATAATTCTACGCGGTGTACAACTAGAACTGACAGGGCGAGGGTGTGTTTAGAACTAGATGCTGCAAATTCACCTCTCTCATCATTCTGGATTGGGGCTCCATCTTGTCCTACGAGTCGTAGGTAGGAGGTGGTGTACGAAACATTACTTGCATTTTGCACGAAATGTAAAATATAAGGGCATATAGGGAAGATAAGGGAGGAGAAAGAGAAGCAACTTGTTCACTTTGAATATAGAGAAGTCACGAAACAACTGAACTCTTCAAATCCATCGGGTTCAAAGCCAGAGTCATGAAGCGGAGGATTTAGGCATGGAAAGTAAGGTTTCGGATGCTTTTGTGATGGTTAGTGAAGTTCAACCTATTGTTGACAGGAAAGATGTGGAAGTGGCTATTTTTCAGTTGGTGGAATCACATGGAATGGTTTCTGGGGATAAGGCAAAGGAGGTGGAGACACAAGGTTCTACGAAAGGGGTATCCTCTGTTCTAGAGGTGATGGTTCCATTGGTTGTTGAGGTGGCGGTCGTGCAAAGCTCTGGCCCTGTGGTAGTGGATCAGACTAAAGTGGAATTTAATGTGATGAATAATTCTGAAGAGGCTTTAATTGTCCTTACGAAGGTGGTGTCTCCTGTCTTGGTGGATTACTCTGTTTTTGAGGAGTTGAATATACAGGTTTTAGAAAGTAACATGCGATCGAGTCTTGTGGAAGTGGCTCAGGAGAATATATTTGCCATAGTGGTGAATCATTCTGAAGTCTTACAAGGTGGGATGTTGGTTGGGTAGGACACTAAGAGAGTGTTGAATGAGGAGGGCAGTGTTATGACTGATCAGTTGGCCAGCTTCTCCGATACAGAAATAGTGGTCGACAAAGGTTTGTCGAGTAACGATGTTTTTTCTGATTCTGATAAAAGGGTGAGGATATTGGCACGAAAGTTTGCAGCAGTAAACGGGTGATTACCCGTTCCTCTAAATTGAATTTATGATAAGTCCAATATTGTATTGGAATGTTAGAGGGGTTAGATCTTCTAAGAGCAGGTTGAAAAAGATTTTGAGATTGTATAAACCGAAAGTTGTTGCGATAGCGGAGCCCTTTTTATAGGATGAACTATTGGATGATATTAAAAGGGTGTTAGGATTTGATTATGGTTATCGAATGGTGCTTGGGGTGGTAAATAGTGGATTTTTTGGATGAATGATGTCAATGTTAGTATGGTTAGCTGCATAACTCAACAGATTTTTGTTCTCATGTCAGATGGTTTGATGAAATGTAAAGCTTCATTTGTTTATGCTAAATGCACCTATGATCAACAACGTGAGTTGTGGGCAGATCTTGCAAAGGAGAGTAACGGAACTAAGCCATGGTTAGTAACAGGGGATTTTAACATTATTGTTCTGATGAGGAACAACGAGGTGGTCGCCCACGTCCTTTGGTGGCTTTGGAGGAGTTTAATTCTTGGATACACTCTTGCGGATTATTGGAATTAAAATACTTGGGTAAGAGTTTCTCATGGTGTAATGGGCATGCCGGTCGTTCTCATAGTTGGGCTAGCTTGGATCGTTCTTTGGCCGATCAGAATTTTGTTCAGGCATTTTTGCATTCTTTCATGAGATATTTGCCTCGTACCTCGTCAGACCATGCACCTATGGTCATTTCTTTGGTGAAGAATGTTGCAATGAATGGGCCATCTCCTTTCGGTTTTCAACAGATGTGGGTGGATCATATGGATTTTACTAGATGCGTGCGAGAGGTTTGGGATCAATCTGAAGTCGGTAGTGGACTCCTGAAACTTGCAGCAAAATTAAAAAAAAAAATTTGAAAGTAGCTCTAAAAGAATGGAACAAAGCAGTTTTGGATTGACGAGTGGGCATATTAAAGAGTTGGAGGATCGAATTGAGCGGTTGGAGAGTTAGTTGCAGTTGAGGTATGATGAAGAGGTGGAGCTTGATCTGTTTGCTTAAAAAATGGAGTTGGATACCTGGAATAATCGAGAAGAAGTTCGGTTAGCTCAATGTGCTAAAGTCAGATGGTGGCGACATGGCGATAAAAATTCTCGTTACTTTCATGCTATTCTTAAAAAATGGAAGCAATCTAAGATCATGGAGATGAGTCTTCCCAATGGCTTAACGTTAAAGTCTCCTCAAGAAGTTCATGATGGGGCTGTGCAATATTTCATGGAGTTCTTAGGGCAATCTACTCGTGTAGTGCTTCTGGATTTGGGTGAGTTAGTGTCTAATGTGATCTCGGATGAAGCTAATTTGAGACTTTGTTCGTCACCCACATAAGAAGAGGTGAAACAAGCAGTATTCAGTATTCCCATAGAGAGTAGCCCGAGGGCCTAATGGTTTTGGGTCAGGTTTTTACTGTGCATGTTGGGATATTGTTAGGTCGGAGGTAGTGGAGGCAGTAACGGAATTTTTTCAGAGGGTTCCTCTTCCCAGATTCTATACTGCTTTTTTTGTAGTACTTATTCCAAAAATGGCTCAACTGACGGATTTTGACAAGTTTCGGCCTATTAGCTTATCTTCCGTGTTTTACAAAATTTGCACTAAGGTCTTGGTGGCGAGGCTTGCCCCTTTATTGTCCTCTTTGATCTCCTCTGAGCAATGTACATTTATTCCAGGTAGGAGTATCTTTGATAATATCAATCTTACGCAAGAGATGATGCAATCTCTCAATAAGAAGGCTATGGGTGGTAATGTTATTTTGAAACATGGTATGGCTAAGACTTATGATAGGGTGGAGTGGGAATTCCTTTTGCATGTTTTGGCAGCTTTTGGTTTCTCTCCTTCTGTTAATGAATTGATCAGGAATTGTATTGCTTCACCTTAGTATTTGATTATGATGAATGGTACGACTCTGGATTTTTTTCAAGGTAGTCGGGGTTTGCGACAGGGTGATTCGTTGTCGCCAGACCTTTTTATCATTATGGAAGAAGTGCTTTCTTGCTTACTAAAGAAAAATTTTTTGTGTGGAAATATTAAAAATTTTCTCACCCAAGAGGTGCACCTCTTGTTTCTAACCTTCTTTATACTGATGATGTAGTGATTTTTGCTAATGGAGGGAAGAAATTGATAAAGGTTATTAAGACTTATGAGTCTTGGTCTGCGTAGCGGGTGAGTAAGGAGAAAACAGCAATATATTTTGCTAAGAATGTTTCTACAGGGCAGAAGAGGGAGTTACTCAATATCACTGGTTTTCGTGAAGGTATTTTTCCATTTACTTATCTTGGTGCACCTATTGTTAATGGGAGGCTTACGAACTTACATGTAGAACCTATTACTAATCAGGTGAGGAATAAACTTGGGGGGGTGGAAATTAAAATGTCTCTCGGCTGGTGGCAAGTTGATTTTGTTGAAGCACGTGTTCGCTAGTATGCCGATACATATTATGTCTATCCTTCAATTGCCAAAAGGGATATTAAAAAAATTGAACAAGCTTCTTAGTTCATTTTTTTGAGGTGAAAAGAGGGAAATGATAAAAAGAAATGATTTGCTTGGAAGTCGATGTGTAAGCTGGCTGATGAGGGGGGGAATTGGGCTTCGAGACTTTGATGAGGTCCAGACTTCTCTTCATATAAAATTTGCATAGAAGGTTATGACTGGGGAGGATCTTTGGTCCTAGTTTTTCCGGGCTATATATATTGGGGAGAAACATGTTTCTTTATTAGACCCCAAAAAGGGTTCACGGTTTTGGAAGATGGTGGTGAAGTGCATACCGGCGGTCTTGGATAGTTTGAAATGGAGGGTCCGGGACGGGAATATTTCTTTTTGGTGGGATCACTGGTTGAATGAAAGTCCTCTTGCTAATTCTTATCTTGTGGTGGATGTGCCAAAGTTTATGCTAGCTGACTTAAAAATCTCTAATGGTTGGGATGTTGAAATCTTAGAGAGGCTAGTGGGACTACAAAAAATAGAGGAGATTTGTAGTTACTTGGGTGCTCATAAATTTGGTCAAGGTTTACTTGTTTGGCTTCATAATAAAGATGGTTGTTTCTCTACCAAAAGTGCTTGGCAATGTATTCGAGTTACCACTCCAGCTGCGCCTTGGGCTAAATGGGTGTGGCATGAAGCTTTACCAAAAACAATTTCATACTAATGTGGAAGACTTTTCATAACAGTCTAAGTGTGAATGATAGATTGAGGAGAGTTGGTATTCCTATTACTTCCAAGAGTAATTGTTGTGAGCAGGGAAGATATGAGGATTTAAATCATGTTCTTATTGTAGGTGACATTGTTGCTGGGATTTGGAAGAGGTTTTCAGTTATCTTGGGTGTGCCTTATGATCCAAATAAACATTGGTTTGAGTTGGTGTTACTTTGGTTTCGACGTGCGTCTACCAAGTCCCAGGTCATGGGTTGTATTTTGGGCCTCCTTCCTTCTATTATTATTTGGCAATTGTGGCAACGCAGGTGTTAGGCAACGATGGAAGATAAATGCATCTTGGCAGAAGTGATTTGGAGGTCTATTTGTGTGTGGATAGGGAAGGTGCAAACTAGCTTGCCTAAATTTACAAAGATTGCATTTGCCAACGAGGAGAGGTTGAGAGATTTGAACATTTTGTTTAGTCTGATTAAATTGACGTCGGTTAAATTGGTTTGTTGGGTGAAGCCTAGACATGGAAGATTTAAATTAAATATTGATGACTGCAGTCTCGGTAACCCAGGGAGCCTAGGCGCAAGAGGGTAATTCGGGATTTGAATGGTTATATGGTGCTTTCCTTTTCTTGTTATCTTGGGGTGGGTTCTAATAATCTTGCTGAGTTGAAGGCATTATTAATAGAGTTGAAATATTGCTGTTCTTTGGGGCTACAACATGTGGACATTGAGTCTGATATTTTGGTTTGTGTATCCTGGGTTCAGATGAAGAGTTGTGGAGTGTGGTATTTAAAAGACTTTTGGGCGGAGTCTATGAGCTTGTTTGAAGGTGGAGACTTTGTTATAAATCATATTTATCAAGAAGGAAATGCACCGGCTGCTTATTTAGCTAAAATGGGAGCTCAGGGTTCGACTTATGCTTGGCGCTTTTTATTGTGTGTTCCAAAACAATTGAAATGATTGATTCACACGGATAATTGTCCTTACCTTATCTGAGAGGTCATTGAATTGTTGCTCTTATTTTTCTTCTAGTTTTTAGTCTTATCTTAAAAAAAGTTTTGCAATTAACTTGAAGTACTTAGGACGTTGAATATAATTTAACTATTAATGGAATTAAGCTGATCATCTGAAAATAGCTTTATTAATTAAGGAAAAAAACACATTATTTGTGTCCAGAATTGCAACGTACAACCATTGGTGGGAGTCGTCGTGTAATGGAATCTGTCATGGTGTGTGTCAATTAAAGAAAAAAATACAGCATTTCACTACTATTATATTTCTTTGCAGAAGAATTCCAAATTCCCAATCCCAATACTTGAGAAGTTCCCCCCCCCCCCAATTCCCTCAGTTTGCAAATTAATCTGCAGTGAACTCAAGGATTTCTCCTCTCTCCCTCCCTCAGTTTGCAAACTCACATATTTCTCTGCTTTTTTGTCAAAAAGCTTTCTTCTTCCTACAGGAATGATGATTTATTCCTATTGATTTTTCTTTTGGTTTGGGATGATGATCTTCTCGTCATCTTTCTCTCTTTTCATTATCTCTCCCTCTCTATAATTTGATAAATCTCCCAAAATATTTATAAAAAAAAAAAAAAAAACAACAACAACAAGTATTTCATGTTCTGCAGCTCTAATTCCAAAATCCAATATTAATCAAGTCCAAAAACCACCAACCTTTACTTTCTCAAAAACTGATCGACTTCCTGAAAACCCAAAATCCAATCAGGCCTCTTAGATTAAAACGTATTTGCAGAAAATTGAAAAGCCTAGAGTGAGCCAACGTTTCCAGAAGAACAAAGTGAAAATCTCTCTTCAGAACATGAAGCGATTCTAGATTCGATATGCCTTAAGAGAGGCCTTATAGATTCTGGAACTTGGGTAATCAACTCCTCACATTGGTGCTCACTTGCTTGGTAACGTTTTTGAGTATTTTCAATGTCCCTGCGAAGTATGTCTTCTCTAAACACTGTCTGCTGCTCCTTTCTACTTAGTGTTTGCCTTAATTCTTTAGGTGCCTGAACAAGCATATATAGCTTCACGTTCCCGAGCCTCTCTCAATCAACTCTCTAGTTTAGTTCTTGCTTCATTGTTGGCACGTGTCTCTGCTAATGTTTTAGCCTCCTTTGTAGCGTTCAAAGCATTTTAATAAAACACGTAGACAACTTACATCAAGATTCAACATCGGTTGGACAATGCTGGTTGCAAGTACAGTTAATTCTATATATAATCGTAAAGTGTGTAAATGTCGCGTAATCGATTTAAAAAAAAAATAAAATTTATTATTAAAAAATTAATTTTTTTCATGTGAACTTCATATTTTATTTATTTTTTTAAAAATAATTATGTGACGACTACACAATTTATAATTATAAATATATTTTCTCGATAATAAAAGTTGGAGAGATTTTGTTGTTATAATCTAAAGTATATATTAATTCATCAGCTAATTACTAATTTTTTTTTTTATCTTAATGGAAACCTAACTAGCTACATCATCGGCAAAGAGTTGAATCACATCATGATCCGTACGTAATGGTTTCAATTATTTATGTAAACTAATTTTTGAAAGAAATATTTTTTGTAGCAGTTACTATTTTGCTACATCTGACACATACTTGATGTGAGTAGCAATCGTACCATTTTATAGAGTGAAATAGATTCAAGAGAGAACTGATAAATAAGAGAGTGATGGATGAGACAGAGAGGTGATTAAAGAGAGACAATGAGGAATGATAGAGAGCTTTGATGAGAAAGAGAGTTGAGGAGAGAGATGATAAAAGAGAGAGATGAGGGATGAGAGAGAGAGTCGAGAGGATAGAGAGATCTGATGAGGGTCTGGTGCAAAACGCACCCAAAAAAAACAAAAAAAAAAACGTAACGTGTGCTGGCACAGCTCTCTCTGAAAAAGGACAAAAAAAAAATTCAACTTTTTGCAGTACTCATGATGTAGCCCAAAATTATAAAAAATAATCTAAAATATTTAAAGAGGCTAGATATTAAAATTGTGTTTAGATATTGAAGTGAGTTAAATTAAGTTAAGTTGAGATGATAAAATATTATTAGAATATTATTTTTTAATATTATTATTATTTTAAAATTTAAAAAAAGTTAAATTGTTTATTATATTTTATATTAAAATTTAAAAAAATTATAATAATGAATTGAGATGAATTTAATAACTAAACTCACCTTAGAGTAGAATACATGGATCATATATAATATATATATATATATAAATAGAAAATCAAGATAGGATATATAGGCATTTCGATAGGATGTATATCGATGGTGGATCTGCATATAATTTGCAGATCTAGCAAGTGCATGCTTTGCTCGTGACGATCGAGGCTGCAGGTATAATATAATTAAGTGGGCAGTCGGGCTCGCTCCCGCTATCCTATCCCGTCCGTAATTTTTTAATATTTTTAAATATTTATAAAAAAAATTTATAATATTATTAAAAAATATATTAATAAAAAATATATAAAAAATAAAAAAAAGAAAGAAAGGAAAAGAAAAATTAAATGAGCGGGACATCAGCGGGATCCCGCTGTTGTCCACTTTCTAATCCGTTTGCAAACAAGGATGATAATTGCGATAGGACCCGTTTGCAGCGCCTTTCATCAAGAACAGTACGAAATGTCACATTCGTGATGTTTTTGGTTACTGATGAGACAATACGTAGGTCATAAGATAACGTTACGTACAGTCACAACACTTTTGGCTCATTCAAATCTTAATAGAAAATAATATAAGAATAAATATTCTATCTGAGTTGATTTTTATTATAAATAATTATTTTTATTATAAATAATTTGTTATAAATATTTATTTTTTTATAAATTTTTTACATAAAAAACATTCTAAGGCGAAGGGAAAAATTATGCGACCTAATTCAATTAAAACTTTCACTATCAATAATAATAGATTTACAGATTATCTTTTTTAAAACAATCAATAAAAATTACCAATACATCAAGAAAATATTTATATTTTTACTTCAATATATAATCATCTCCGTAGAAGTGGATATCAACCGAGGCAACGAAAAAAGATATCAACAAGTGAGCATTTGTTGTAAACAACCAAAGATAAATTTTTAAAATTCTGACAAAAGTGTGAGAAAAAGATAAATTTTATAATTTATCTTGAGAAGAACTTAGAATGGGTCTAATAATGATATTGTAAATTTTTTTAAAAATATTTCAGACTATAAAAAAAAATGAATGAAAAAAAATAAGCCAAATGATTTTATTGGGATCCATTGAGTTATACCCTTTTGAAAAAACTTATCAAGAAGTGTACATTTTTTTTTTTTCAAACATTTTTTTAAATCTCTTAATTTTTTTTTAAAAAAATCACAAATTCATTAAAAAAAATTTATTAACCATTGTAAAAAGAAAAAAACTACGATCGATAGCTTTTCTTGAGACCTGACTGTAGATGGAAATATCATTTCCGAATAAACTTCTTTTTCATAATTAAAAAGAATATTCTAAACAGGCCAATAAATTAAGCCCCGGTTTATCCTCACCCATCATCACTCCTCTATAACTGCTGTACACCACCAAAAGACATGGATCAGAGCCTGGGTACCTCTCTCGCGCGTGCTCCTCTCCTTCACAGGCTTAGACATGCACGTCGCACAGCCTTCAACCACATGTTTGCGTCAGTTTACTTCTGTGCCATCTTAGTTCTGCTCTATCGCCATGCACTCAAGCTCATCCACTCCACCACCTTAACATCTTTCCTCATCTCCCTCTCATTCTTTGTCTCTGATACTTTTCTTGCTTTCTTGTAGTTCACTCGTCAGTGTTTCCTCGTGACCATCGTTTATCGTGATGAATATCTTGAAAATCTCCAGAAGGCATTATTCCTAGAAAAATCTTCTTCATCCTTTCCGGCGCTGGACGTGTTTATATGTACTGCCGATCCGTACAAGGAGCCGCCGATAAGACTGGTGAGTACAACCTTATCGGTCATGGCTTATGACTATCCGAAGGAGAAAATTTCAGTTTATGTATCAGATGATGGAGGATCGCAGGTGACACTCTTTGCTTGCATGGAGGCTGCTAAATTTGCCTATCACTGGTTACCATTCTGCAAGAAGAACAATATAATAAAGAGGAGTCCAGAAGCTTATTTTGCAACAAATCACTCTTCATGGTCTTATGATATGGAGGAAATTCAGGTAATATCGAGTAATTAAATATGATATATTGTAAATAGATTGTGAGGTCTTGTTTAAGTAATGAGTTGAGCGCCTTGATTAATGATGATATTGATGATATACTCAGGTCTGCACAAGATATTGATGATCTGAAAGTAACACAATGATTAATTAGATTGCGTTTAAGTATGATATATTTTTAAATATTTTGTGAATAGTAATAAAAAAATAATAATAAAATAATAAAACAAACCATTCGTGAGTGCCACACACTGAATTTTTTGGCGCGTCTCCACTCCATTCCAGTAGATCGGCAGCTGTAAGAAAGGGTGGTGGGGTGCGTGTAGGCAGATAGCGGCTGGAAAATAGCAGATCTGACCATGCAAAACCGAATCGGTGGAAGTTAGAGGAAAAAAAATACTACTTTAAAAGTGTACAAGTAATGGAAAAATGAAAAAGAGAGGGAGACGAGGAGAGGGAGACGAGGGTAGAAGAAGGAGAGAAAAAACACAATCTCTCCGATAATGAGTCCCACTGAAGAGGGAAGAAGAGTCTCTCTCAAACTTTCGGAAGGCTGACATTGCCAAGTGCTTGCTCAGACAAAAAAATGTGAAAAGTTGCGAGAAGGCGAAACAAAACAGAAAAGTAAGAAGGTCAGAAAAAGGTGTTTGGCATAATATCTCCATCGTACCGTGTCCACTAGACAGTATAAGCCGAACTTGTGCTCGTGACGAAGTACTTGTCAGTACTTGTATGGAATATAAATCAATCAATTGTCAGTACTTGTTTGTAAGATAAGTAAAAAAAATATATATATATATTTACACATAATATTTTTATAATATTTTATATAATTATATTTTAAATAAGAAATATTTTTATAAAATATTTTATAAAAATAATATTATTTTATAAAAATATTCTATTTTGTAATATTATTATATAATATATTATACAACGTGTTGTGTATATCATTATTAAAAAAAAAATCTGCTTTTATTATATTTTATTGATTTTAAATTATATTTCATAGATCTTACATAAATATTAGCAATACAAATGAATTAAAAATACCTAGAAATGATATATATAATAAATAAACAAGTATTTTCTAAAAAATAAAATAAATTAAACAAGTAAAACTCTCCAAACTAAGGTTGTCTCCTAAACATTTGAGACCCAAATTGAGGTTCTCATTGATTAGGCCAAGTGCTTGCTTAGACAAAAACAATGAAAAAAGTTGCGAGAAGGCAAAAGAAAACATAAGAGTTCGAAGATCAAGAAAAGGAGTTTGCCCCCATGCAAGACGTGATAAATATGGCCGAAAGAGATAATTAAGTACCTATGACCAATAATTGTTGAGTTTGTCTTTGAACGATCCTTCCGTGAGACTTGCAAAACTCAAGGAGATGAGGGCTCGGGGTGGTGTGGGACACCTCCGATACCTAAGTTAGAATTATCTCTTAGGGTATGAATATAAGAGGAGAGTGTTCAGAGAGTTCTACTCGAACCCAAGAAATGATTATATAACCGGCCGTGGTGGTCTCGCCCATTGCTAGCAGATCGTGGAATGGTGTACAGGAAACTGTGCTGGTGGCAGGTTTCTACTCCTGTCATGTTAGTCGTCACCTTGCCACATTGTGCATGGGTCGCTAGTCTGTCCCCTACGACAAGTGAGGGTTGAGAGGTGCGCACATTACCTTTTCCAAGAGGTGAGTGGATGTCTGGCTCTGTCGTTGCATGCTGACTTCCTAGACCATTTAATGCAGCATGCTTGCTTGTCGGTGATGTGGGTTGTGGTCTGAGCGAGTGATGTGACCAGCAACGCATCTAAAGGACCTCCTCAAGCCCAGCCTAGTCCTCTTCCCTTTATTGTTTTTGTACTGGGCTTTCTACTGACCAGTTTGGGCCCTAAGGGGGGCCAAACCTCACACTGCCCAAGTAGGCAGCTAAGTCCCCTTCTCAATACCCCATGAATTTCCAGCACACACGTGCGGTGAGAATTCAAAAATTGCTCATCATGGTCGGCATGACTCTACCTACTACCATGGGCTACAGCCACATTGTCATGCGTGGGGTGACAGTTCGCCTCCCACGCGACTACCATGACTCTATCTCTTCATTTTTTGTGCTCGGGGCATGTGCGTGGTTTATTTATATCATTATTGCATGTGAGTTTCAGGATTTGCTCATGTCGTTTCGTTTCTAACGACTCCTATCACTTCGTGCGTTGGGCATCAAAATTGGTGTGAGTCTCTATTTAAATCTCGTTTCCCTCTCATTTTTCACTTCCCTCTGCTTTCTTCTCGAGAGCTTGTCATCTCTGTGTTCATCTTGTCTTCTACTTCGAATCCCTTCCTTCTTCGTTAATCGTCCTTGATTTCCACATTTTGCTTGTCTCAAAGGGCTCCCAAGAGTGTTCCTCGATCTGACCCCAAGAAGGATCATTCCTTACGCCCTGAGGGGACTTCTGGTGGTCCTGAAGGCAGGGTGAAATTCGTTGCTGGAGAGAAGCCACCGCGCTTCAATGGTCGGGTTTGGGAGTCAATAGCCTCTCCTGCTGACCTTTGTACACTACGGGAAGCGTTTGGCATTCCTGAATCGGTCGTCTTGGAGGTTCTGGGCCGTCGTGCCACGACCATCAACGATGCTGGCCTAGCAATGAAGGTGACCCTCTTTCTTCTAAAGTTCTGCCGCCCCATTCACGATGTCTTGGACCTTTTTGGCTTGGTGCTCGCTTAGCTCCACCAGAATGCATGGTGGCTCTTGGTAGTGAGGTGTGTGGTCTTCCACCTGGTCTTGAGCCTCGAGATCGAGGAGTATCCCAATCTGACCGTTAGGGAATTCCTTTCTGTGTACAGGGTGTTGCACCTTGATGGGTCATCTTTGCTGTTTCAACGCTCGTGGTTAGAAGCGGATCGCCGGCTTGGAGAAGCGCTTTTTTCACATAAAGGATTGAACCAAACGGTTCTTTTCTGTGTCGGGCTTGGGCTGGGAATATCCCCAAGGGGAGGCTATCCACCAGGAGTTCCTGGTTCGAGTTGATTGGGCAGCCGTGCCGGATGACAAGTCCATATCCATTTTTCTATCCAATCAGGGGGAGGCCAGGTCGAAGGCAGTCCTCGATATCAGACGCCATGCTGACCAACTCCAACATCTATCGCCACCTTTCCATCCCGGACCGTTCCTATGTCCTGAGTCCGCGCTTCTTGAGATAGCCTTCCGCTTCCCGAGATGTATTTCTTTAAGGCCTTTTTAAGCCTGCGTCGATGGGGGTTTCGACAATGGTGGTACCCTTCGAGGATGTCATCGAGGCGTCACAAAGTGCTCCCTTTGAGTTATTGGCTGATGTTTCTATTGCTGACACTTCCGCTGCGGCAAGCAAGAGTCTCGGCCTTAATGAAGGCAGCCCAGGACATCCCCTTGTCGTTGATCTCAGCGAAGATCGGGTCTCCATGACCTTCGCCCCCTTTTAACCGGACCTTTATGCCCGAGGTTGCCTTATTCTTCGCCTCCGATGAGCCCACATTCGAGGTGCCTCTTGACCAAGGGGAAGAGGTGCCCAACCTGGAGGGGGGAGAAAATGTCGTGCCTTAGCAAAAGATGGCGCGAGAGTCTCTTGGCTCACAGGACTCACCTGTGTGACCCGAGGACGAGTGGATTGAGCCCGGGACATCAAAGCCTCGCTTGGAGGAGACAACAATCCCTGAGGTCGGGGACCGAGAAGTTCTGGGGATGTCTTCCTGAATGCGTTTAAGGAGACAACGGAGCCCAGGCCTGCCTCGGGTAGAGGGGAAGTGACTGTAAGGAGTTTTGGCGGTGCCTACCCTTCACAAGTGTCGGACCCTTCCTGGCAGTTGCGTGGAGTCGGCCCATCTATGATTACCAGGGGGAGCCATACAGGAGAACGGGCCCAGGGTTTGACGCAACGAGGGCTAAGGCCATTGAATGTGAGGCCAAAAAGTTAAGGGGACTATTTTTGCAAGTATTCACAGGACTAAGTCTAGCTTTCCTATTGGTTTTCTTTTTACCTTTCTCCTTAACCTTGTGTATTTTCAGGGGGCTGACAATTTGGCCAACATGATTTTAGAGGACAGGGGGGAGCTTGAAAGGAGGTTTAGGCGCTCTGGTCCCTCATCATTTATAACTATATAAGAGTAGTGGTATTTGAAGACTTTTACACTACACACTATCTGCATAGCATAATTTGATTTGTAATATTTAAAATTTAAAATTTATCTTTTAAATTAAATTATGTCACTAGAATAGTATGTGGTGTAAAGACTCTAAAATACAATTATTCTTTAGGCATTACTCAATGCCTTAATTATTGAATACTGTTGATGGTCATGATGATCGTCCCTTAATTTCCTTATATTTCATTCTCTACTTTATCTTGAGAAACTCTGTGTCTGATTTCATTGGATTAATGTGACTATCTCATTGTCCATTCATTTATCAACTTATCAGTACTCCTCTTGTTCTCAATGCACGATATCACAGAAAATGTATGAAAGCATGAAAGAAAGGATAGAGGAAGTCCTTGAGAAAAGGAAAGTTGGCGAAGAGTATATCACTGAGGAGCTAGAGTGCAAGGCTTTTAGCAAATGGACAAAGCATGGATTTACCCGTCAAGATCACCCCACTGTCATTCAGGTATCTACATTTATATCAAGAGTAGTGCTACATGTACTTACAATTTTATTTACAATCTTACATCTAATTTCGTCAGTTTTCTTTTTAAATTCAAATTTTTAAATTTTAAATTCCATAATTTTCAAAATCTCAATAACTGATACGTCAACACGTATTGTTGTGTAAGTAAGAATTATACGTACAAATAGCATTTTCCTTATTGTTTTAAGTTGATTAGTTCCTAATTAGATATTAATTGGCAGCTTAACTCAACCATGGGCAGGTCTTATTAGAGAGTGGCAAAAACAAAGACGCGACCAACCATTTGATGCCAAACCTCATATATGTCTCTAGGGAAAAGATCAAGACTTCACCCCACAATTTCAAGGCAGGTGCCCTCAATGTCATGGTAAGCTCAATTTCCTGTATCTACGTCAAAAAGCTCCACAATGTTATTTCTAGTTAACAGTTTTTTATCATTAATTTTCATGTATTTATAAATTTGCTTTCTCTTTGTCATCATGTATTGAAGCTTCGAGTGTCAGCCACCATGACCAACGCACCCATAATCCTCAACTTGGATTGTGACATGTATTCTAATGACCCACGAACACCTCTTCGTGCATTGTGTTACCTATTAGACCCTAAACTCAAGTCCAATTTGGCGTATGTTCAATTCCCTCAAATCTTTCATGGGATCAACAAGAACGATACCTATAGTTGTGAATCTAAACGAGAATTTTGTTGTAATCTCTTGGGATTGGACGGAATGTTGGGCCCTAATTATGTTGGAACCGGATGTTTCTTCAACCGGCGAGCTTTCTTTGGCGGCCCATCAACTATTGTGCCACCGGAGATCCCCGAACTTGGCCCCGACAGTGTTGTTGACAAGTCCATCCAGTCCCAATCAGTTTTGGACTTGGCACACATGGTTGCAGGGTGTAACTATGAGTATAAGACCAAATGGGGTTATGAGGTAAGCTTTTTCTTATTATTTAGCACCGTAGTGTTAATTAGTAGGTTTCAATTATATAAAAAAACTAGAGATCTGAGCTCATTTTATTTGGAGTAGTTCAAACCTTTAAATTTGCTAGGAAGCAAGACCTGCTATTTATCAATTTTACCTCTTTTTTTTTTTTGTAACTTTTTAATAGCTTTTTTTTTAATTACACGCGTCAAATAGTAATGGAGGGTGATAGAGGTTGATCTGATCAAATTCAGAAGCATAAGAAGCAAAGGTTTAAAAAAGGTAAATAAACTAGTACAAATGGTAAACCGTAAACTATTTCAGTACTTGATCATAAACCTCTTTCAAAAAACGTTTACCATTTATAGCACATGGTTCAATCATCAATTAAACAATGATCTTGGAAAGCTCTTAGTTTTTCCTTATTTAATTGGAAATGAATTGATCATTTAATTAAATTATGTTTAAATTTTGGTATGAGATAGAGGTAAAATGTAGATTGTACAACATTTAATGCAACACGCATAGGGTTTTCTAATAGTATGAAGTCCAGATATGCATTTAATACTATACATATTTCTCTTTGTATTGAACCATTCACAAACAATCAAGAATCTCAATCCAATGTAATTCAAAGCAGAATAAATGGATTGGATGTACAAATTGGATATATAGGTGGGCTTCAGATATGGATCACTGATAGAGGACTTCTTCACGGGTTATCGACTACAATGCGAGGGATGGAGGTCCATATTTTGCAGCCCTAAGAGGGCAGCCTTTTTAGGTGATGCACCAATCAGCCTCGTCGATGTCCTAAAACAACTCCAGCGATGGTCCATTGGCGGTCTCCAGGTTGCCTTCTCCAGTTTTAGTCCCTTAAGCTTCGGTACTAGATACTTGGGCCCTCTTATGGGCCTTGCCTACGCTCATTATTGTTTCTGGCCCACTTGGTTTATTCCTCTCACCCTCTATGCATTCCTCCCCCAACTATGCCTTCTCCATGGACTTTCTATATTTCCAAAGGTATGCTTTTTACAGGTTGCAGTTTTTTATTTTTAAATTTTATTATAGCATTCTCATTGGTTTAAGCAAGATTTTAGACAAGTTTAACTGATATGTCGATTTTTACCTTTTGGCTAATCACTCAAAACTTGAACTACATATTGAATTAGCCATATCACTTTTTATAATAATGAAATATTATTATTTTTTAATTATTTTATCTACTTATTTAATGCATTATTTATTTTTAAATACTTTTTATTTTTATTTTCATAATTTCCAACAATCTATGTATTAAAATACATAAAGTATATCTATCAACCTAAATTAACTTCATTTTCAAATACAAAATATTAAAATATATACAAAATATATTTACAAAAGAGTAAGAAATAATATAAAATTCATTTGGCTAAGTTACTTAGCTCAACATATTTACATAGGAATGTCTAATCCAATGTAGGAGTTTTAAGGGCATATTAGCTAAATTTTAGCTAAAGTTGGAGTATGCCTAAGTCAAAGAGGATGCTCTTAGCTACTAATATAAGTCTCTTTTTTATGAATAGGAAAATATTACTAGCACATTTCCATATATATAGCTTTTGAACTTTAATAAATGGATAATGCTATACACAGTCTCGGAGTGTGCAGTCCCCCCCACATACTCTTTTTGAGAAAAAAAAAGTGGGAGCCACCATTAAAAAAATAACTTTTTCATGTGAGTCTCAGATTTATCCACTTTTTTCAAAGGGAGTACTCAGAGATTGAACACCATGATTGCAAATATAATTCCTCTTAAGAAATTTTCATGGTCAAGCTTTTAAGGTTTTTTTATTTTTAAAATCAATTTTCTTTTAATATAAATTTGATATTAGATTTTGAATTTGAATAAAACCCAAATATTATCTTTTGAAAAATATGATTATTACTGATTTTTTTGGTTGTCAAAGGGGAGGGGGCTGTTTTAATTATTTTATTTTTTGGTGATTATCCTAAAAACCTAGTTGACAAAAAATTTTAATTAATTCATTCACCCAATCGTTTCAATGATGTAAACCAAGCCTCTCCATTTCAATTTCGACCTTTTATCCATTTGGATTTTACTTATTGGTGAAATATGGTGCAGCTGTCAGAGCCAAGTTTTATCTTGTATGTGTTTCTTGTCCTTGGAGCCTATGGACAAGATCTCCTTGAATTTTTGATAGGGGAAGGAACACTTCAAAAGTGGTGGAACGATCAGAGAATGTGGATGATAAAGGGGCTCTCAGCCTTTGGGTATGGATGCCTCGAGTTCTTCCTCAAATGTTTAGGCATTTCCACATATGGTTTCGGTTTGACCAGCAAAGTGATCGATGATGAACAAAGCAAAAGATATGGACAAGGTATGTTCGAGTTTGGAGCCTCATCAAACATGTTTGTGCCACTAATAACGGCAGCCATTATCAACTTGGTATCATTTCTTATGGGGTTTTTACAAGTTCTAAGAGGCAGCAAAATGGAGGGTCTGTTTCTGCAGATGTTCTTAGCAGGTTTTGTAGTGCTGAATGCCTTGCCAATTTACGAAGCCATGGTCTTGAGGAATGATAAAGGAAGAATACCATTCAAAACTACTGCAACTTCGACATGTCTAGCTTTGGCTCTTTATGGGCTAGTTTCTCTTCCTCTTGGGAATCGAAATTAGTAGATTTTCTTTTTACTGTCTAAACTATTATTGCTCTTATATGAGTGGAACACTATATAGTTTATCTGTAAACTTTGGAAAACTATATAGGCCAGCCTTTGTGCTATGTGTTTGTGAGAGATCAAAATAAGCATAGCAGAAGTTGAATGTCTTGTGAAAAGGAACTGGGATTTAGAGCTTTTTTCATTGCATCTTTTTACTATTTTGCATTTTTGTTGTTGCATGGAGTCTAGACCCTATCGTTTCCTTCTTTTTTTTCCCTAAGCAACCTCTATATATAATGATTAACAGATAGAGGAATATATGAGTAAAAGGTGGAGGATCCCGACAAAAACTGATTAAAACTAGCTAGTACACAACAAAAGAAAATAAAAGACAAAAATTGGAAACAAATAAATATTTCCTAATCCCCCCCCCAATGGCCGGGAGCTGCACAAAGTGGCAATTTTAGTTAACAAATAGATTGTGAACTCAAGGTCAGAGACCATGGCGATTGGCGTGATTGCACTATCGTTGTTCTGGAGCAATCGTTGGGGAGATCCGCTTCCTCATCCTCACGATACTTGGGTGAAGGAAGACAACTCTTATATTAAAATGCTAGATCAAAAAATCAAATTGCATTGCATTACACGTCGTGCAAAACACTACACTCTCCCAAAGGATATGTGGGGTTCTCACGTTGGGGGATGAAGTAAAAAAGATGGAGCTCGTGGGGTGTAGCAAGAAGAGACTGCCAAGGGATAATGAGAGTGGTTGTGATAATTACTATTCATTTTGCATATTAGGGTATGTCAGCTTCTAAATGTAGAGAAAGAGGAATGATAGTTACAGTCGTGAATGTGTAAGTACCGTATAATCACTTTAAAAAAAATAAATAAATAAGCGATTCATATGAAAAAAAAAATTAATTTTTTAATAATAGATTATATTATTTTTTAAAATAACTGTACGATATTTATGCGTAATATTATTTAAAAAAAAAAAATGAGTAAGATAGAGTTAAAAATAGACTAATAACAGTTTGGGAGAATTCCGTGAAACTGCGAAATCTACGCCAACATGCGAGACTCACGTGCTGATGACGTCAAAACCATATTGGACAGATCTAAAGGATCTAAGGGTGGGGAATCAATTGGGCTAGTGCGAGTAGCGGATATGGCTTTAGGGACTAGAGGTGCGTGGACCCCACATGCCACTTTAGGCGGTGCGTGAGGAATACGTGCCCATCATTTTGGCACACCACCAACTCTACCCAAAGGATCAGCGGCCTAATAACTTCTCGTACGATGACTTGCTTCATAGGGTTGGTCGGAAAGCTATAGATCGGTTTTTTTTTTTAAAAAAAAAAAAAAAAACTTGGGGCCAAAGGGACTTATAGCTGGGAGAGAAACGGGGAACTGGATCGCCATACTCTATCTTTCTATTTGATTTTTGGTGAATTATTGAAAGTATTAAGCTAGAAAAATGTATTCTTGAACATTTTCTAGTTTTACCTATTCTAATTGTTCGAGTTCCTACAACAAAAAGTATAGTCCAAGACAACTCGGCATGGCACTAGCACTCTTTTTTCAACTCTCGAGACAAAAGGCAAATTACACAAACCACTAATGAGGTTATCCAAAACTATGCCGATCACTACTCTGCCTTCCTACCACTAACATCAACCGCCTTAAAAAATGTTGGAAGAGCAACAAAACATCAAGAAGAAGTAAATGTTATCAGGCATGTGCCTGTCAGCATGCCTACAAAACTTGTGTATAATTAATCACTCTATTCCAACTTGGAAAATGCCTGATTTTTCATAATCTCTTATGGCGTTCTGCTACGTAAAACTACTGATTCTTGATTACGAACTATCCCATTCTCCTTGCAAATGGTCAAGTCAAGTAATCAGCCAGAGTCTATCAAGACGCTAGATGATCCTCATTCAATAGCTATCAGAGTGTGATCTCTCGATGAATTAGTGATGTTTGACATAGCACCGTCTTGTTGTTGTTGTTGCTGCTGCTGCTGCTGCTGCTGCTGCTGTTCCGATGATTGGGTCGGTGGGGTATGGGTAGAAGTTGAACTATCTTGCTGGAGGGGCTCAGATATACTTGGTGGAGGAGGATTGTGAAGTTTTGTGGGGGTGACCAAGCATCTACAAAGTGGACAAGTTGAGTTTGAGTGCAGCCAGAGATGGATGCATTCAATATGAAACACATGCTTGCATAGTGGAATTTGGAGCAACTCTTCTTTGATCTCGAACTCTCCAAGGCAAACACAACATCTGTGAAAAAAATATAGCAGAAATTTCCTTAGTTCGGTTCAACCTACACCTTAATTGGCATATTGCAATGCAAACATATAATTTGAGATCCATGAGCAGTCCAGATTTTGCTAGACTTTATGTTATAGTGAAGAAAATCCATCTTCCTGATCTTAGCATCCAGGTTCAGAAACGCGCAGCAAACAGGGGATAATCAAATGCAACGTGACGTGGGGACACAAGCAATCACGATTGTCACAAAGAGTCGGATAAAACTTCAGTGGCTAAAAACCTGTAGATTGTACTTCTAAAATAAGTTGTTCTTATCTAGATAGGCTACTATTTCTGTAGAATATTGAATACCAAATACCCAGTTCCATTTTAAGATTTACTCACTTTAATCAAGTCCAAAAACGTCATATCTCATATATATATATATATATATATATATATATATATATTCTACTTCCCATTCAATCATGTTCAGAGGGGCTCTTTTTGAAAAACAGTGGATGTCATTAGAGATTCTAAATGGGAGGTGAAAAAAAAACGAAAGTTCTATCTAGCTAGACGTTTTGGGCCATAATTGGTTACAGGAACAACTCTGCATGAATTTTAGGGGTTTGAAAGATGTCTGTCTCGTTCCAAGGCCATCTGTGAAGTTCATAAAGGAGAAACTTTAGTAGTGGTCAATCTCTATAGTGAATTGGGCTTTTCGAATTTATGGATGTGATATACCTCCATCAAGTGCACGTGTTGTAGGGCATAATAATTGATTAAAGACCGCATTACTCCAACGGCAAGAACTTGGCTAAAGTCTAAACGTACGCATATTTGAATCAAAAGAAAGGAAAATTGGAAAGGAAGAAGAAGAGGAGACAGTAAAAAGAACATACTGCCATTCCCTTGTCCTTAATTCCTCCTCGAATAAGATTAGTGAAAGCTTGTCCTTGATATTTCCCTTCAAACCCACTTGACAAGACTGTAGAGAAAAAAAAAAATGAAGAAAGATAAAATTTGATACAAATTGGATTAAGAAAGACAAGCTATCATCTAATCTGTGAAAAACTTTCATAGAGATCAGGCATAGCACTGTAAAATTGTGTATGATTAAGTATTAACTGCACATTGATGATCTGCATGTACAATAAATATCTTATTTTTGGGTACTTCCGTGAAGTTCAAACAAAACAGCACAACTCACTGACATGAAAAACCTCCAGCCTCCATAAAAGCAACGAGGAAAAATGAAACATAATATTGTTTTTCTATTTGCACGTGTGTGTAAAATTGCTAAAAACAGAAATCCAATGAAGGAAAACAGAGAACTTAAGAACTTGAGGGAAGAAAACTGAATTACTTCTCATTAACTTCGTAGTCTTCATAACTATACAAATGGATCTATTTAACACTTGTGACTGATTAACATGACTATACAATGCTTGACATGTGGCCAACTCAACTTATCTGCATAACTAACTTAACTGTCAACTAACAGCTTTACTAGTAGATGGAACCCTTTGTTTGGCTTCTCGGGATTTTAGTTCCAATTCCTCTATGTGATTTTGTATATTCCAACAGTGTGCTTGCATGTAGGTATGAGAGAGAAAGAGGACTTACGGAGGCAAAAGAGCTAGCAGGATTAGAACTTGTTGGAAGCATTGGTGGAGGAGATGAGAGACTGGAAGCCCTTCTCTTGAGGTAGAACAAGTAAAACAGCAGAAGGAGAATAATGGAAAAAAGGATCGGAATTGAGAATATGAAAGCTTGGTAAAGTTTGAGTTGAACTGCCTGAGAAAGGTGTGGGTCAGGAGTTTGAGGAAGACCCATCGAGTCCAAGACACAGGAGGGCTACCAAGGCTTTGTTGATTGTATTTATGGCGAAAAATCTTCCCGTGTTCTTTACGCACACACTTGAGAGAGAGAGAGAGAGAGAGAGAAAGAGAGGTACTAAAAGATTTCTGGAAGATTTGGAAACTCATTAACAATTGTAACTTTGTTATTAAAAAATGAGAAAACAAAGACCTTTTGAGTTCATTTTCACATGATGGTATATATGCTCTCCTTTCCATGATGGGACGAGCCCATGATTACTCCACTAAATTCTAGGCCCTCAGACCAAGCATTATGCATGGGCCACCTTAATCATGAATTATTTCAGTGCTTAGACTAATGCTAAACTTAATTGATATACACAGAAATGGGAATTGTTTTGATATATGATATATGGAAAAAGACTCAGATAAAGCAATTGCGAACTGTAGAAATTCTGCAGATTCTTTTTTTCTTTGCCGAGAGTTTGCTGGAAAAGGCCTAACCTGCAAACAAGTTTGTGAACCTTTGTTGTAGGTCTCTCCTGCTTTAGGTCAAAGATCATGGATGGGTTATTCTTATTCAATGTTGGCATGTCAAATTAAAGCATTTTGTAGTTAGCAAGGTGGGTTTAAGTCAACTTCGAAAAATTGGCAGCATTTCTACCTTAGATATTTTGGTGTCAGCATGTATGTTTCTCCATGGAAGGTTTCATGGAGTTATATCTCCAACCTAACTTACTAAATGCTTTTATGTTTCCAGAAAGTGTCATTTCACTGCAAACCAGTTTATGTGGGGGAAAAGCAAAATAAAATAAAATCAGAGATCTTATGAGGATAAACTTTCTTACATATCCTACTGAGTTTCATTTAATGGTGAGGGAAACAAAAGAAGACAGGGAGGTACCCTAACACTTCGAGTGGTCGTTATTGGGCCAATTCCTTTTTCCTCTTTTCTATAATTATATTATAATCAAAGAACCCATTTTTCTTAAAAATGAAAGGAAATATTCGTTAATTCATTGCACAAAAATGATGACGTTTGTCCTTTTAAACTTTTAATCATTGCATAAATATCGCATGAGTCGCTGACTGAGGCATCAATAAAGCATGATTAACGAGTGCTCATGTGTCCGATCCATGCTTTCTTTATTTCATCATTAATCAGCCACTCAGAAAAGATTTGTTTAAATTAACATCATCAAAAGTTTAATACTCTATGAGTTTGTATGAGTTTGTCTATAAATCAATCACTCATTTTTATAATTTCTAATTATGGTTCACTCACCATACAAAATACCGAATACATGAAATATTTAATTAAATAGAAATAAAATGTTGAGTTAGAGTTCAAATTTAAAAGAGGAAGCACATTAGCAGGGTTTATCTTCTCTTTCCAGAAAGGAAATCAACTGTCAAAGTGTTGTGAAATGGCGTTCAAATGCAAAGCATATAGTATTGTGTCTCATGTTCAAAGTCATTTAAAACAAAAACAATTTAATTAAGCACTAGTGCTCTAAGTATTGTAGTGTACAAGACTTGAGACCAACATCTACTTTTATCAAAGATCTGCTCCATTTGTAATGTATTTCATGTTTTTTTATGGTCCTACTTGGTGCAACTTTCCTTAAGAAACTTCTCCAGGATGCAGTTTGACGTTGGAGTGTCCCTTAGCTCAATCGAGGAGATCTCACTGTTGTTGGTGGATTATGAAGCAAGCTCTTCTCCATCAGAAAGTGGGTATGATTTCGGACTGAGCAATATATCAGATTCTCCAGCGATTGAAAAATGCTTCTGCTAAGTTCACATATCTATTTTAAATGAACAAAGTTCTCCCACTTTTAATTCCTAGTACTCCGATGAAGTTAGACAACTGCGGAAAATTTTGTCTTTACAGTACAAAAGGTGAACCCAGTTGCTATTATATAAGGGAAAAAATCTACACGACTTCCTACTATTCATACAACCTCCACACACCATCCTTTTTTTAATTTTTTTTTCTTTTATCAAATATTTAATATATGAATAATATTGTTAAAAGCTGAATAAAATATTATTAAAATATTATTTTTTAATATTATTTTTATTTTAAAATTTAAAAAAATTGAATTGTTTATTATATTTTGTGCGTGAGTTTAAAAAAATTGTAATGATTATCATGACATAGTTTAGTTTTGTGTAACCAAATCAGTCCTAAAACATTTTATCATTGAAGGCGGACACTATTAAGTGATCTCATGATTCAGGTTTAATTATAATTAAGTGGAAGTGGTTTTATGAGTAGTGCTTGCCAAGAAGGTGGATGATTATTTTTCACAATGGCTGTAGATCAAGAAGATCAGAAGACTTGCCTTGTGGGAGGCTTTAGTTTTATTGCTAAGGTATGCAGGCAGGGTCCCTTGTGGTGGATGATGACTCGTCTGAACAAGATAACCCAGAAAGTGAAACCAAAGATATGCGGATCAAGGGATTACCTAAAAACAACATATCAATAAGATATGGGTTAAAGGGTATAACGCAATTGGATCTCATGCCAGAAAGCAAGGCCCCACTCCGAGGTTTGTGTATACTGGGTTACAAAAGAACGTATACAATAATCAAAGAATGGTAAGAGCAATAGCATTGAGTCTTGATACAACCACCGGAAAATTATGGAAGAAATCCTAGTAGCCCGTGAATTTCCCCTTTTTTCTCTCGTGTTTCAATCATTTTGCATAACATTTTACTCTTTTTGGAGCACTGTAAGAGATGTTCAGACTTTAGTACAAAAGCCTTGTAATTAACTTATATGAATGGTTCGAAATTGACACAACCCAACAATGAAGGGAGATTTTATGAGAAATAGTTCATAGAGGCCAAAGGACACTACTTTAGATGACCATGTAACAGTGAAAATAGTGCATTCTAAACATATTTAAAGCGTTATGCTGCTCACAATTTGGCCTCAATGGTTATCCTCTGGTAGTCATCTACGCCAATGATGTGTATAGTGTGTGAGTAAGCGGATTTCCAAATAAATTTTTAACAGAGTGAAAGTTCAGCCCAATTGTTATCCTATGGTATTCGGTAGACTCTGGCTAGTTTGAGTAGTGAGAATACTTTCCTATTATTGATTATTTTATTATTACTTTTTACCTACTTTTCACTATTATTCATTACTATTCACAGAATATCTGAGATCACCTCACAATCCAAACGCAACCAACGGAAGATAACAAACAAGCAAAGCAGAGGGATGTAAAATTTCCAAATATATGATCATGTATTGCACATCCACAGCTTCTAGCACCTGCATAGATTTTCTATTGCCATGAATCCAACTATATTACAGAAATTAAAAATCTCAATAAGAAGGGAAAGAAGGTGAGATGCATGGCCAATGAGATTACATCGTGCATACAAGATTTTCTTTGCTAATAATCTTCCTCTGAAATCCAAACCAAACAGTTCGAATTAAACCAATTTCCTCTTCCTTATCTTGAAACTCATTGATCGGATAACATCATCATCTGGTTTTAGTGTCTGCTCAAGATTTGCCAGGGACTCGGGTTTTGTGAAGTAGGTGAAGAGAAGGTAGATACCATCCAAGTAAGTATTAGACTCCCCGGCTTTGTTTTTCTTCTGGATGCTATAGGCCAGTGGAATGACCCCTCTGTTGAATACCTCCACATACATGCCACCCCCAGCAACAAGCAACTGGAAAACTCAGCACAATTATCAAATTAGATGGTGCTTACCCAGAATCCCAAATGTAAGAAGAATTCATAAAAAGCAGCTCTAGCAAGACCTCGTTGTGCTTTTCAAGCCATTCACTTTTTGCCCAAGAACTTACCTTTCCCAGGTCCTCAAGCATCATTCTTCCATTTCACTCTGGAAAAAGTCTTACTGGTTTTTAAAAATCAGGGTCTGAATAGAGGATGGACGTTAAACCTCGGTTTGGCTGGTTTACCCAGACATCCTAGTCAAATGTTAAACCTCAGCTTCATCCAAAGTAGACCAACAAAATGTTCAAACCATATTTCTCACAATCTTAACAATGTTAGCATATATCTTTTTTATCAGAGGTTGCATCGATCATCGGAAGAAGAATTAGGTCAAGAATTAGGATACACTCCGTGAAAATAAAACTTCCATCGAAGAGAAGCAAATTAAATTATGATGACTTTCACAAAAATCCTCTTAGAGTCGAGAATAAAGCTTTCATTCTGTACAATAACGTTAGCATATATATATATAGTCTTATGAGCTTTACAATGTTAGCATATGTTAACTGGAAAATTATACAGAAAGCCAGTCTTTCTTCTCAGCATAAGTGATCGCACCAATGAGCAATGTTCGAGTAGTTTATAAGTTTCTACTAAAACATTTACAAGAATTAATTTGCTTGTAAGTGTGCGAATTAATGTAATGCAATAACAATTACAAAAAAAAAAAAAACGCTTCTTTTTTTGTTTACCTCCTCGTACTTCTGGGTAAGAGCGAGTCTTTCATCCTCGGACATGTCTGGCCTGAGGACCACCATGGTCTCGTATTGACGAAGGCCCGGTGGGCACTGAGGCGCCTCCTTTTCCTCGACATCCGTAGTCCCCGGACCGGGCGGGGATGGCGGGTCTTCATCGGACCCGAACCCGCCTTCGAAGAACGAACCAGAAAAGTCCAAGGTTTGGGCCTTGACACAGAATCCGAAGTCTCTTCTGATCCGGCAAAAGAAAGGTGATTTGGGTTTGATGGAAGGGCAGGCCCTGAGGCCGACGCTGTGGGAGAATGAGACGGCGGGAGGACATGGAAATTGGGCAAGAGGAGAGGATAAAAATGGAGGATTGGAGGGACATTGAGGAGGGGTGAGTGTGGAAGTGAGGGCGGAGGACGCCATTGCCATTGAGGTTGAGCTCTGTTTTGGAACCCGGAAGGGGTTGGGTTTTGGAGTCTGGGGTACTGTGTCTGCGCTAACTGGATGGGGGCTAATGGATAAGGGAGGTTTCGTACGCACCGATGCGCATGTTATAAAACTACACCAGCTTTCGTGCCTTTCGCCGTTTACATATTATTCTAAACGGCACGAAGGAAGTTGTCGTTTACTCCCGTATTATTTTCATCTTAGTAGATTCTGACCTCTTTTTTTTTTTAATAATCTCCCCACGTATTATGTGAAACCATTTATATATATATATATATATTAGATACAGTTATGAGGTGTGTAAATGTCTTTCATTTCTTTTAAAATAAAGTGAAGTCTACTATTAAAAAAAGAAGTACAATCATTGATTCTTTATAATCAAGCCCCGTATACTTCAGTTTTTTTGTCTTTTGCCCATACCAATGTAGGTAGAATGACCAAAATGTCATACTGCCCAAAAATCGTATAGAAGCCATTTGAGTATGATTGTGTCGTTGTCTAGTTGTGTTTCCGTTTCTCTCTGTGCATTCAAAATCTAGCGTTGACACGTTGTGGTTAGCTCCTCCGGCGTTGTGGTCAGCTCCTCCACCACTGGTGTCGTCCCCAGTTCTCCACCACCACCGAGTCGTAGACCCATCCCAGCCAAGGTTCCTCTCATTTTTTGAGTTTGAGTTCCGAAGTCGTGGTCAGCTCCTCCATCATTGGTATCGTCCTTAGTTCTCCACCACCACCGAGATGAAACAACATTGCATGCTCAATGACCTTCCATGAAAACAGAAGCATTTCTCTTTGTTGTATATATGCCATGCACAAAACAATTTCTAAAATTAAGCTTTCTGCTATCTCAACTCGATTATTTTTACTCTATAATAGAGGATGCCCATGAAGATAGAGAAAAATGCATGGAATCACTTTGAATGAATCTGAGTACACTTCAAGTTGCACCTATTTAGTTTAATTTGGAATGTCATGAATCTGAGTACACATCTGGAAGAAGATCCTAGAAAAATCAACATTCGCAATGCAATCAAACAAAACAATGCCATTTACTTATGTTTAGAACAGAGGTAAATATAAAGAAAATAAAGTTTTTGCTATAATATCTGCAAAATCCACCACGACAAAACCATAATTGTCCATCTTCATACTCTAGATGACAATCTCAAGCCTACAATGCATTCATCTAATTGTCAATCTTTATACACTAAACATCATGAAAATACTAAGGAAACCAGAGAAAAAAACGACGTTAGGGCTCCCACGGAATTAGCCGAAGCAGCAACTCCTCCAAAGCACGATGAAGTTAGGGCTCAGAATGAATTCAATAGCTCCTCTAATGCACGACAACGAGCTCAAACGAAATCAGTCTCTTTTGGGCAAAGCTGGTCTCGGGAGGAAGGGGGAGAGTCTCTCAAGCAAGACAATGTCGTGGCTGTGCCAAATAAAACACAACATTTTTGCCACGTTGGGCGTGCGCGTCAAGTCCCCTATTTGCGGATTGCAACAAGAATTTCTATTAAAATAAATAATTTTTTCATATTGATCCTATATTTTTTCATTTTTTTAAAAGTAGTGCACAATGTTTTGCACACTCTATGACTTGAAACAGAGCCGGCTTAGTGTAAAGCCATTTAGGCCATTGCCTAAGGCCTCCACCCTATGCAAGGCCCCAAAAATAAAAAGTGAGGTGTTTTTCTTTTTAATTTTTTTTAAAATAAGAACCATTTCATTAAATAAAATTTTAAATAATTTTTACATTTTTCAATGTGTGTAAGGCCTCATAATACTAAATTTAATATTTAATATAATGAATCATTTATATTTTTAAAGATCTTGCTAAATTGAGACAAAATTTCCATTGATACCTCATTTTAAGTTGTTATATTAAATATAAGTTTAAAAAAATTATTTAAAAATTTTAAATAAAATCTAATTTTATTTAAAATTTTGAAAATATTTCATATAATAATTTGTATTTTATTATATTATAATTATGAATGACTCACTTAAATTTCTTCTTAAGCCTCAATTAGCCACCCCGACTGAAAATTATAATAAAATTATAATCTTAACTACAAACTAAAATACGGAAACAACATTTTAACCGTTAATATAAGATTATGACCAACAATAATGATAATATAGTCTGTTCTTTGGTGTTCTCAAATCTAAGATCATTGACAAGACTTGTTCCTGTCTCGAAAAATTTAATATCAAGCAAGCAATAAAAAAGTATAAATAAGCAAAATATGTCGGTTGTAATATCTTTGAATGCAAATGGACGCTTTGTAATTACAAGGCATCTCTAGAAACATTAGACGCTGAAATGGTGCATTTAACTACTGGGTATAGATTGATCTTGTATTTTTTTATCTTTCAAATGACTAATTAACTAATTATTAGATAATTTTATAGTACTTTCATCTTGTTATAATATGTGATATCAATTAAAATTTGTGTTTATTTATAAAATTTTAAATTATATGTGACATTATAATAAGATAAGAGTATTATATAATCCAAACTTTTAAAATACATTTGTTGTTTTAATAACAAAAAGAAATCAACAATGTCCATTATTTACATCCCGTTTAAATATTGAAAATGTTTCATTTCAACTCATTTTTTCATTATAATTTTTTTAAAATTTTCACATAAAAGATAATAAATAATTCAATTTTTTAAATTTTAAAATAATAATAATATTAAAAAATAATATTTTAATAATATTTTATTTAAATTTTATATAAAATCATTTTATTTCATTTCACTATCCGAATGACCTTATTTCTTCGGCAACATGGATCTCCCTTCTCGGGTTGGATTTGAAAAATACAATCTGGCCAATATGTGTGAAGTTGTGCTACACATAAATCTCATATTCTTATATATTATTTAAAAATATGTAATTTTATTTATTTTATTTTTATATTTTATATTAAATTAAAATTATTTTATTTTTATATTTTATATTAAATTGAAATATAAAATATGAAGATAAAAAAATAAAATTATATATTATTTAAGTGGTGTAAAAGATATGAGATTTATGTCTAAAATTTTTCATTTGTGTGGGTTGCTTTGTTTTTTATTTGTCTGGGAAAAAAACCAATGAACCAAAAAGAGTGGAAATTCCAGACTTCTTCGGCAACAAGCAAAGCGAGAAAAAGCAGTCAGCTTTAAGCACATTAACGGGAGGGAAGACAAAGGGCAAAGTAGAAGGAGAAACGATATCAACAACGCGGAGTCGCATAGGATGGATCCGAAGCTCGCAGAGGTCTCGCAGCTCTTTGAGCGCTTCAAAGCCGCGTTCGTCAGGCACGACTTCGATACCTGCAGCATACTCCTCTCACAACTCAAGGTACACCATTCCGAAAAAAAAAAAACTCAGTTTTCGTGTCAAATACCGTTACACGTCGCTTAATAGTCCCCTGGGTTTTCTGGGTTGGTGTGCCTCTTCTTTTCCAGTTGTAGATCACAGTTTATTTGTGTTTTGGGGGTTTAAGGGTAATGGCTATAACGGATTTGCACAATCTGGATCCAAATTTATATTAGAAAGCATTGGGATCTTGAGATATAATTAGGGCTTTCGGTGTGGTATTGCATGCATTATTCGCTCTATGTTCCATTTGATTGAATAAGTTGGAAGAATTGGTGCAGTTTGAGCTTATAGTTAATGCATATACCATTTCAATATTACCCAAGAGTTTTGGCCGCGTTGTCCGCAGTTTTATCTATGGCCTAGTGAACTGTGGATTTCGGACCTAACCTATTCTTTATTTCGGTAGCCATATTTTTGTTTCAGTTTTTACCTTTTGGTTGCTGTAGTGGAGATTGAAGCATTAGGTAAGTATTGATGATATTTCTTTGTGTCATTGCTAGAAGGCCAGATGAGAGTGCCACTTGGGCTTAGTTTGGAGCTTTTGGAATTCTGTTGGATGTTATCTATGATGAGAGCAAGCATGATAAGCTTGGTGTAATTTATTGAGTGCATGCATAAACTGAAACCCTTTTTTTCAATGGATAATATCTCAGTTAGTTGGATTTGTCTTGTGTTTTCATTTTCCAGGTCTTGCTGACACAATTCAGAAGCCTCCCACCACTGTTTGAAGAAGCGCCTAATGCGGTCCATGAATTAAGCGTAGCAAGTAACATCCTTTGGTCATTTTTTTTTTCTTGTTATTGGTATTGCAGTTGTTCACTGTCCCATGGGTTTTGATAATATCAATTTTTTGCCTGTGATGTAATCATGAAATTTATACACTTCAATATTTGGTGTTAATTTTCTATGTGAAAGTTTTTCTGCTTATTACACTTCTTTTTTATGTTTCAATTATCTTTTTATCCCTTAGGCTTTGACAAGTATATCCTAAGTCATTACGATAATATTTCCAGAAATAAGAAAAGTTGTAATCTCTTAATTGCCAGTAATGTCGATGGGGTCATCCATAGTTGTATCATAACTTGAGTCATGAAAAGTATTAATCTCTTGCACAATAGTACCATATATCAGTTGAAAATAGAACAATAATTTTCTATGATATATGTACCTTAAGTACAATGTACTGAACAGGAATATATGTTAATATAAAACTTTTAAATTAACATACAGTTTGAAGTCTTAATACTTTGTCAAGACACGATGTTATTGAAGCATTGTATTTATGTAAACTTCTCATAATATTTTATTTGATGAGTCTATATATTGCAGATTATAACTTCTGTGTAGCTGTTTTCGATTCTTTGTTTCTGAGTTATTCCTCGTGATTTATAGTGCTTGTGAATTTTCAGGGGATATATATGAGCATGCTGTTGTTCTCAGTGTAAAGACTGAGGATCAAGATGCATTTGAGAGGGATTTCTTTCAATTGAAGCCATATTACACGGATGTTGGGTAAGTTTATATTGCCTTCAATTCATCTGTGTTAGTCTCAATTTGTATTTGGTACAAAAGTGTCTGGCACCCATCTTATGAATGTGGAGCCAGCTAAATTCATGGTGATAGGAAAAAAAATACATACTGAAAGTGCAATGCTTTTTTTATATACTATCATCCAATGTACCCACCCACTCACATAACCCCATACACATTGCAAAGCCATAACTTTTGTTTAGTGTGACTTTATGAAAAATTATTCTGTCATGTTTGATGTGGGTCATTGATGGGTGAGAAATCATTGGAGCTTCGAGGTGTGTGAGAAGCCAATGGAGGATCTTAGAGCTATTTTGCGCAATTCTATTTATCTTTGGATGAATGCTCATGATTCTTGTGTTTTTAGTTTTCGGGATTTTCTTGGCCATTTTCCTTTTGTTGTCTAGGTGCATCTCTTGTATCTTCTGTGTACTTGGGTAGCATTCTTATAGCCTTTGTTTAATGATATCGGCATCCTACTTGCCAAAAAAAAGGAGACAACCCTTTAGAAGGCTTGAAGATATTTATTGCTAGGGCTAAGCACGGGGCATTTTAGCCCTACACCATATCCATATCCATGGCAGTTTGTATAAGGGGGGCAGATACAGGCCGAGTAAAATTTTGGGTGTCGTCCGTGTAATTCGTTACCATGGGTGTCTGTGTGAAGTGGAGACAGAGATAAAGGAGAGTGAAATAGGACACCTGTTTTGCAAGTGGCAAGCTGGCAGCAGAGCGGTGTGGTGGCCTGTAATTGTGGGTGTCTACGTGAAGAGAGGAGATAGAAAGAGACAAATGAAGAAAAAGAGGATTATACCTGCATTGTGAGTGGCAGGCTGGCAGCGGTGTGGTGGTGGCAGTGGCTGCTTTAAGACTGAAGCAGAGCATTGATAGAAAGAGAAAGATGTGAGGAAGAGAAAACTTTAATCAATCAAGAGATGTGGGGATTTATAAATTTTTCTAAAGTTAATGAAAATTTAATTAGAAAAATTTAATATATATCTTTATTGAAAATATATAATATTATTATAGTATATTGGCTAGCGGGTGGGTATATTATTTATACCAGCTGAACTTGGGCTGCAATCTGCCCGTGCACGTACGGTTTTTAGAAAGGAGGAAAAATTCGCCCATTACCCTTGGGGGTGGATGGGGCTTGGATGATGGGCCCATTTTAAAGGGACCATTGAGCAACCCTATTTGTTGTGGAGAAAGTTTGCTGTGGAATAAACCATATTGAAATATATTCCTAGTGGTAATTTCCAATTTTGGGAGCCAAGGGCTCACCCTCATGTACATGTGTCTTCTTGGTCCCCTGGACTGCCTGTAGATCATGTATTAAATGTGGGCTTACATAAACACACAATCAAATGTTAGATCGTAATAAACATCTGGATCAAACATTGTTACTGCTGTTGACTCCTTTCTTCTACTTAGTTTCTTAGAACTCAGCGCTCTTTATGCTGTTTCATTTATTATTTATCCATCCCTATTTCACTCATCAATAAAATTCTTGTTTATCGATAACAAAAGTATTTATTTTTTTAAGGTATGCTTATGAATATTTGTTTCCTTTGGAGCAGCAACTGCCTTCCATCATCGCCTCAGGAGTATCCGATCTTAGGTCTCAACTTGTTGAGACTTCTTGTGCAGAATAGAATTGCTGAATTTCATACTGAACTGGAACTTCTTTCACCCACTGCTTTGGAGAATCCTTGCATCAAGCATGCTGTGGAGTTGGAGCAATCCTTCATGGAAGGGGCTTACAACCGTGTGTTGAGTGCTCGACAAACGGTGCCCCACGAGACTTACGTCTACTTCATGGATCTTCTGGTAAAGACAGTCAGGTAATTTGGTTAATTCCATCTTTGGTGATTGCTGGATAAGATGAATTAGAATTGGAGAGAGATTGAGAAAAAAAAAACTGCTCACAAGAAAGTTAAGAACGTTCTCGTTTTTATTTTGTAAGTTAATTACTCATTCTGAATTACATTCCAATATAATTCATGGCCGTGAAGTATTACATGAAAACCAATCTTTAGAATTCTGGATATATGTGATTGATTGAACTGCTAAGCCTTTTCATCTAACTCCATCAGTTTTTAATTTGTAGGTTTGTATTTATGCAGTAAAATATGTTTAATGTTGAGGCCTTTCTTCTTAGCAAAAAAAATTTTGTGGCCTTTATTTATTTATTTATTTATTCTGTCGCTTCCAGAGATGAAATAGCTGGATGTAGTGAGAAGGCATATGATTATCTTTCGATTAATGATGCACAACAAATGTTGCTGTTCTCTTCTAACCAAGAACTCTTGGAATACGTCAAGGAGGTACTCATTATTGTTAATGATTCAAATTACTGACCAACTTGGTAGTAGTATACTTTGGCCTCATTTGTTTTCACAGATGAGATGAGATGAGTTGAGATTAAAGTTAAAAATTGAATAAAATATTATTAAAATATATATATTTATAATATTATTATTGTTTTGGGATTTGAAAAAATTGAAATATTTATTTTATTGTGTGAAAATTTGGAAAAGTTGTAATGAGTAGATGAGATGAAATGAGAGGAGTTGTGAAAACAAACAAGGCCTTTATTTCTACAATTATCAAGTCGATGGTGAACATGTTTCGCATTCTGTGGGAATGCCATATCTAAACTTGCCAGGAGTTCTTGGATATGGCAAGTTTGAACGATGTTACAACTAGTTAAAACTTAAGACGCCCTTTCTACCAGAAATCAAATATACTTTCTTCCTTCAATTTTACACTCCGCATAATCCGTTACATGAATGCAGGACCATCCTGAGTGGGAGATAAAGAATAAGCTTGTATATTTCCAGAAGGCAAAAGAATCTGCACCTTGCAAGGAAATACCTTCTCTGCAACTGATCAACCAGACACTCAGTTATGCAAGAGAGTTGGAGCGGATTGTGTAAACAGAGCCAACTGCCAATGGTTATTACAATACCCCCAACAGCTGATACCGATTCTGCTTTTTGAAATTTTCTTTTTCCCAATTCAGTGCTAAACTTTAAAAATTGTTTCAGTTTTGTATCTGAATCGGACCACGTCAGTGGCACATATTTTCAGCATGTTTCTTGGCAATGCTATTCATCTTTGCTTTGGGTTCAGTACATTTTCATTTCTTAAAGTGGATATTATTTTCTGAATTTGCAATTTCACTGGCTGGGAAAATTTTTAAGATGCTGAATCGGAGGTTATGGAAGATTTACATCATCTTATCATTACAATTTTCTCAAACTTTTACACAAAATATAATAAGCGATTCAATTTTTTAAAATATCAAAATAATAATAATATTTTAAAATAATATTTTAAATTTTTATTTAAAATAAAAAATTCTCATCTCACACTCTCTAAACAAGTCACGTTTGTTTTCGCAAATGAGATGAGATGAGTAAAGATTAAAGTTAAAAAATTGAATAAAATATTGTTAGAATATATTTTTTAATGTTATTTTTATTTTAAAATTTGAAAAAGTTGAATTGTTTATTTTATTTTATATTGAAAGTTGAAAAAGTTATAATAGATGAGATGAGATGAGATGTTTTCTAAAAATAAACGAGGCCTAATCTTTCCCTCCCCAAACCTAAACTAAATCTTTCGCATTGTACCTATGTATCAAGATTCATTTATGGATGGTGAGCAAGATGCCGACACGAAAACGTAGGCTCAAAGAGAGATGCCTTACATGTGCACGTAAGATATTCTCTATCAATGGTCGATAAAGCTGGATTTGCCTATTAATTGGACTCACATGGACCTCTTAGATAGACTTCCAATCTAAGAAGGGAGACAAAAAGTATATGACCCACACCTAAATAGTAAATACTCTTGAATTGTGGCCAAAGTGATGGTGACTCGCTATAATCTATATCGGTTGGAGAAAATATCATTATACTTACATCATGTAAATCCAACCTACTGATATAGAATCCTTAATGACCCTATATTTTAGATCATATAAATCCAATCTTGAGGCAAACAATCCTCAACGACCCCATTATAGGATTTCATGATTTTCCGGGTTCATCTCACTTTATACTTTATACCTTGTACCCTTTTCCTTCTATTCCAATCTTTTACTTAAAACTGTTGGATTTCTCAACTTGGAAGTTTGCACCACTTTGCTAACTTCAAAAATCAATCTTTCAATCTAACATCATTAAAACTTCAATACTACTTAAACTTTTAGCGCATTTTTAGTGATTAAATAAGTGAGTTTTTAATTCCTACAGGCATGACAACACTCAAAACTCAAAGAAGAGCTGCAGATTAATTAAAATCCGTGCAGGCAAAAAGCTGTTTAACTCCATGAATGATGTGATTATTGAGATATTCTTTCCCTTTAACCGGGGGGGTCCCAGTTTTGAAATTGGCCACACAACGACATGGCTTAGCATTTGTCTGGTCGTTATGTTGTATTTAATCAGGGTTTCCCCTGCCCCATTTCTGAAGAACGGTCATTCTCTGCACTCCAGTTTAACAGAAATTACGGAGCACGCAGGTAAGGTATCTGTACTCATGCTGCTTTATATCATTTACTTCAATTCAAATGGTTCTCATTGATCAACTGCCTTATCCTAGCCCTGGTGTTGATCGTCTTCACTTCCCTCAATAATTCACAAATTCGTACTCTCTCTCTCTCTCTCATACAGTGCAGTCTTGAGCAAAAGGTGCCCACTATCTTCTGCTGTTTATGCCTTTAGAGTTACTATGCCAGAGAAAAAGAAATAATATACCATGAATGATAATCCATGACTTATTCTGTGGTCTCTTTGAGCTTTTTGGAAGCCTATTTAGAGTCCCGAGGTTCACTTGGATTGCAGTTCTAGATCACGATCGAAGATGACCCAGGTCTATATATATATATATATATATATATATATACACTCCTTTCATCTCATCTTTCGTTCTGGGTTCTTTCTTGTATTCATGTGACCCTTCTACCCTTTCTGCCAGATTGATTAGAAAACTCAGAAAAACTTCAAAAATATTTATGTCTTTGTTCTTTGGTTTATATAAAGTGATTAGAGAAAAAGTATTGAGTGGAGTTTCCTTCTCTGATCGTTGCAGAAATAATATGAACATTTACCCTTTTTTACTGCAGAGTTAATGTGAACTTTTTTCTTTTCTGAAGAAAGGAAAAATATGCACTTATTGCGCTTCTGCTCCGCCCCCCTATTCTCCAAATTTTATAGCTTGGCATTATGCATGTAGGATTGAAAGAGTGTATTAAAAGCTGAGAAAAAGAAAGAAAGAAAGAGTGTATTAAAAAGTAGTACAGGACATGCATGCAGCAGTATGGCAACAGTCATGGAGTTGGGAACCACCGGCATTAGGATCGACTGTGAATTTGATATGATTTTTTTTTTTTTTAAATTTTTTAGAGCTATCATTAATGGTCAGTATCTCATTCACTATCTAAATATATAGAGATATTTGCATGAGTTAATGATTTTAATACGGTATGCACCAAATGAAGTAATAAAAGTTCTGGGTCTTGAATTATTTCGATAGTATTTATTAAAGAAGAATATTTGCTTAACAACCCAAGATTCATCATATCAATTCGTATTAGAAAACTAGACTTGCGAGCTTTCTATTTCTTGTTTGCTTGTTCAGAGTTGAGAGTCAAAAGAACTACAAAGAGGTCCTCCACTGTAGTCTGCATTATCAATTGTCGAACTCAGCCAAACCAAATGGAAGTAAGGGAATCATTTTGTGGGGGTAAAGACAGGTCAAATCGATTTTAAAAGTTTCTTTTTTTTTTTTGGGTTTTTGTAATTTTGGCAGGCAAAAAATACTCATTTCATGGAAAGAGTAAATTCTACTTCTGTTTCTCCGCTGCAAAAAACTTCCCACCATGATGAACTCTTCATGCAGCAGAGGTTGCTCTTTTCAGATAGTCTCAAGGTCTGCTCTCTATCAATCTATTCTGAACTAAGCCAGATATTTTAATGGGTATTCGAAGCACTCTTCTTAGTAATCTTGCTATTGTTTACCCATTTAGCAATAATCTGACCCCACGCTGTCATATTTGTTAGAAACTTGAACTGTTCCACTTAGCACTTATTTTCTTGAAAATAGATACGTAAATGCTTTCTGCAAAAGTGGATTAAGAACTTCCATTTCATGCAAATATATTTAGGAATTGAAAAATCTGAGGAAACAGTTGTACTCAGCAGCAGAGCATTTTGAAGTATCGTACAGCAAAGAAGATCAGAAACACATGTGAGTCAGCTAAAGTTTTTTGTGACTGTTTTCGTTTTCGTTTTCATTTTCATTTTCATTTTCATTTTTGTTTAATGAATAGATACTTAATGTGCTGTGTGAGAGATTGGGTAGTCATCTTCTTTTGGCCTTTTGACTACTACATTTGGTATGATTAAGTTGAATTGTTTTGTTTTTTTTAATAATTTCCATAGAGTGGTGGATACCTGTCAAGATTATGCCATTAAAGCTTTAGTCAATACAGTGGACCACTTGGGTTCTGTGGCATTTAAGATAAATGGACTTTTGGATGGAAAGATCTGCGAACTATCAGGAACTGAGCTTAGGTTCTCTTGCATTGAACAGGTACTCCTTTATTTCAATTTTTTCTGTCCTTCAGCACATGAATATTATATAAGCTTCCTTAGAAAAATGGAAAGTAATGAGCATCGTATGATGAAAATGTTAGAGCATTTATATACGAATATGATCAAGTGATTCAACTCTTACATGAAGTATTGACTTCATATTACTGGATCTAAAATTATAGTTTTATGATTCCAGATTAAGATAGTTTTCTAATATGTTGTATCAAGTAGACTTCCCTGACGCATGTTTATCTCCCTAATAGACAAGAGGATGAAAGAACCTTGTCCTCCTGAGCCATAATTGTCACTCTATAGCCACTTGTCCTGGAATCACATTTTTGGTTGGATTACAAGGTATATTTAGAGTTAAGAAAGTTGCACGTTTAAGAATCCCGAACGGACCTTTTTTACAATGAAGGCTGTGAGAAGAGCTTCTTTATTCACCTCCCTTGAACACATGATCATTAGTTCTAATGTTGTATAAGAATTTGAAACATACATGGGCATGACAATCTCTTTCTTTTATTCTTACAACCACAAAGAAAGATAGCTTCTATAATATGGCAATACAAGGAACAATTTCTGATGGAGGGATTCGACCTCTTTCCTGTTTTTAATTTGCCTCTTTTCCACTTACAAATGTTTGCTGGAAATAGAGACTTCGAACTTGCCAATACTTCATTGATCGCGCGGGCCTTTTTCAACAATCAATGGCTCTAAAATTTCCCAAGCATCATAAGCAGTACATTATACCAGGCAAATACGTTCTTCTCTGCTATTTAATTCTGCCTTAATTTACAACCCTTTGAAGCTTGGAGGCCTTAAGGACTTCATTTACCTATTTGGAAAAGTTACCTGGTCGCCCATTGTTTGTTATGTTCAGCTAGGACAACCATGGATGCTGTTGGCCAGTCTCAACCAATATATCACAATGCTAAAGAAGACTTATGTCAGTTCAAAAGTGGTACTATTTCATCTACCTTGTTGCTTCATCTAGTGTTTAAGAAGCATGCCAGTTACTGCTTTTATCTAGCGGTACTATTTTTAGTAGTAGAATTAATACTGCCCATCACACAAGTTACTGGGAAAAAGCTGATTATATTGTTTTTGTGGATTTATGGCAAAGTTGTTCGAGCAACACCGAGTGAAACCTCTCCAGCAGTAGTCAGGTAAATCTTAAGTGTTTAGCACTGTATGGATTTATTTTTACTTAAAATATTCCAAGGTCATGCTCTATCTATATCAAAACTTCAATGCAGAAAAGGGCACTCTGCACTGTGTTCTGCTCAATCCTCCTCAAGATCTGGAGCTTTTCAGTTCACAAAAGCTGCATCAAAGAAAGCACTGGGTTTGTACAAATGGTTTTGTTCTCATTACGGGGGGGAGAAAATGTTATTGGAACTATCATGCCACACATTGTTATGCGTGATTCAGAGGCTTTTTACTGATTATGATCTCTCTTTTTTGCCTCTCATAACTCAGAGAAACGAGCAGTCTCACCACATCGATTTCCATTCATACGTTCTGGTTCTCTTGCTAACAGATTAACTACTATAAACTCTTCCACAGACAGACCACGGGTAACCACTGAAAACTACAAATGCTGAATGTACTCTGGTTGAAACAAACAGTAGGCAATATATAACACCATTCACAACTATCATATCGCTTATAATTTACATGTTGTTTGCAGCACCCATCAGAGCCCCGGCGACCAGTTTCATCGTTTATTCATGTTGAAAGAGAGGGGACAAAAGAAATTACAAAACATTCAGGCAAAAGCAAACCACTGTTCAAGGCCTTGCTTAGCATGCACAGGTCCAAGAAGGAAGGAAGGCATGCTATACAAATAGTTGGAGGAACTAAAAGCAGATGATAGGAAGCTGAATGGCCAACATAACATTATCTTTAAGCCTCCTATTTGCCTGTTTCGGTCTGAAATTCAAATTTGTATTTACACTTTGCTTTCAAGTTTATAGCTTTACAATGTGCAGTTGATAGCTCCTCGCCATGCCTGTCTTACCAGATATTACCACTACCTCCATAGCTTCCTTTCTTTTGGAATTTTAAGGAGCATTTTCCTCAATGTTCAAGTCTCATGTTGATTAATTCTGGTTTGAATGAATTGAAAAACTGCATGAACAAAACTTTGCATATATTGTTCGTGGAGACTTTGGACTCAGGGTTATAATTATACAACATCTGGGGTGGTTTAGAAGTCCATTCACCATTTGCCTTTTTGCAATGCCTCTAGCTATTCAATTGGTATAATAAAACCCACCTATATTGTGTTTGACTCCGATTTGGATGCTGAAGTCTGATAATAGGGATAGATGAACATGGGCATGGCACAGACTGTGACTGATACGCCATTTTTATCATTAACACCCTTTGCATACGAGGATGTGATTTTAATTACATTGATTAATATCTTTTTTCAGAATGGTATAAGTATAATCTATAAACCATCTTTTAAATTTTCTCCACCATCAAGATCTGGAATGATATAATAATATATGAACGATTTTCAAGTGAACAGTTAAGTTGTGAACTAAAATTATTGTGTTATTAGGCAACAAACCTTGCATCTAATTCTCGCAGTTTGACTCAACGTGTGTTCTAGGTAAAGAGCATTCAGTAACCATCAAGTCAAATGCACTCCTAGTCATCATGATCTTGGCGCTCTCCAGCAGAGGTAGGTAGAGATGGTTGATATTCATTTTGAAATCTCTGAATCATATATCAAGACAATTCAGTTATCCATGTTAATTGTGTGATTATCATGACATTTCCAAGCTGAATGATCACAACAGAAAGAATGTATATCAGAAGGTTGCAAATATAACAGTGACTCAATTGTTCCTTAGAGCAGGGATCACCGGAAGCTATGGGAGGAGAAGGGCATGGTCATGGCCTTTGAATCAACTGGAATATGTACAAGGCATCACCTTTCTCCTTCTATGTATTTGCTGACGTTCAAAATCCAAGATCAAAACTAGGACCTTCATCTGTTTCCCTTGTGCATGCATACTCTGTTGAAGTCTTCCTCACACCATCAATAGGGCTAGTGGTGGAGCTCGACTCAGCAAAAGCTCCATCACGCCATTGAGTGTCAGCTTCGATCTTGACCAAACCAGGCTACACAAAACAATGACAACAAAAATGCCTTATTTTTAAAGCAGCTGAAGCAATCACAAACAAGTTTGATAAAAAATGAAATTCCTAAAAAGCATATATCAAAAATTCAGAAAGAGAGAAAAGCCTAAGTATGACAGCGCATGAGTATGTGGGTTCCAGACATACTCAACATTAAAAAAACCTACGGTTGGGTTTGATTACATCAATCCTTTTCCACCTTAGAGGGTTCATATTCTGAAAGGTTTACTGCAACATTAGCGCTGGCTTCATCTAATGTAACAATCTGCATTCCATTCGGACTGGACAGAGAAAATATCTTTATCCAATACAGTGTAGGCTTAATGGTGTAAGATCCACATAGAAGTAGAAAAGTGGCTAATAGAGAAAACAAGTAGAGTTATGGCCTGACCTGATGGGAGTTTCCAGGATCGACACCCTTGGACAATTCACTTGATATAGCTGCAGAATTCATTCAAGATCAAATTATCTATTGCGTTATTTTTTAAAATTAAAAAAGGAATAACGCAAAAAAAGTATATTAAAACTTGCCTTCAGAAGACATAAGGCCAGGGGAGTTCCCAATGTCTATATTTTCACTTGAATTCCTTGTGCTTGCACTTTCACCTGATTCACGATGTTGCAGGGATACTCTTGGTGGTCGATCATCCTTAGGAGAATCCAGTATGACAGCGTCTGAAACTTGAGTCCCCTTGGGAGAGGAAGCCAGTTCCATTTTGCTTTTATCCATATAACCCGAAACAATGCTTTCCTGAGCGGTAGGTTTTTGGAGAATGGATAAAATTTGATGGGCTGCACAAATGGAAACCAGAGTCACTGGGAGATGGATATAGGGTACAACAAGGAGTTTAGATCAGAAATGTAGCTTGTTGAAATGTCAAATTGTCTTTAAAGCAATCCAAAGCTTAACATGACAGAACCTGAGTGTCTGGGTAATGACGTTTGATGCCACTGGACGTTCGAGGGCATGCAGACTAAACCTTAATACTCATAGAGTGTATAATGCAATTAACGACTATTAAAGAAGTGAAAGGCAGAATCGGAAGCACCAAGGCCTCATAATTTAGTAGAACTCTTACTCCTCCAACTCAACTCCAAAAGTAACAAGGAATACTAGAGAGGTTTACAAAACTCTTTAAATATAGTAGCAAGAATATAATGCAACATACCATTTTGCTTAAATTCTATAAATGTGACTCCGCTAGCATAGGCATAGTTTTTAATTGCATTAGAAGTTATACATGTGGCCTTGGGCCTGAGAGTATAAGAACCATTCACATTTTTTAACTTTGTAAAACTCTTAATTTAAGTAGGATGGAAAGATACCCAGATAACTGTAATTATGTCAACAAAATTAAGGAGCCACAAAAAAGAAACAAATGGAAAAGAGAAGAAAACTTTTCAAGGTTCTTAATATTGTTTCAAATTATGCACAATGTAATCTTTAACGCACCATCACGTAATGGCTTGTTTGTAGGGACTCTCCTGCTTAATTTGGTCTCATCAACAAAGATTCTAAAATTTGAATCCCCCTCCTTTTGTGAGCAAGCATTGTTCTGGAGTGTTCCTGCACATTCAGTCCAAAATATTTTCATTAGGGAAGACCAAGACCTGTGCGAAAAACTTGCCCAAAATAAGATCTGTGGAAACTTCAAAATGAAAAATAAAAGAGAGGACTAGAGCCAAAACCAGAACCAAACTGTATCTTGTTAATGTACAAATTACCATATTGGCATATTTAGTGTCAAAAGTCAGTCTTATTGAGTTGTAACAAATGGGGTGAGCCTGGTTGAAAATTGGAACAAAAATTGCAAAAATATGGAGTTCAACGGACACTTGCAAGACCCACCCTAGACCGAGTTTTACAAAAGTTTGTTATACATCACGTCTAATCAAGCGCATTGCATAGGAAATTCGTGAGACATCACACAGGACTCTCCCGAGCGAAGATATAGGTGGGTTTGGATAGTGAATTGAGATGAAAATTTAAATTTAAATAAAATATTATTAGAATATTATTTTAGATAAAAATTGAAAGTTAAATAAAATATTGTTAACATATTATTTTTTAATATTATTATTATTTTGATATTTGAAAAAGTTGAATTATTTATTATATTTTTTATAAAAATTTAAAAAAATTATAATAATGAGAAGAGAAAAACCGTTGGCTCAAAGCCAATGCTCTGGTGCAGTCCAAGACGTGGGCTAGAAGTTTAGAAATGCTATTAGCTTTAGAGAGAGGACAGCCTATGCGAGATAAGCTCAACCTTTTTTACGACCAAAACTTCAGCAGGTCGGTAAAAAAAGTATAACGTTTCTAAATGAAGCAGCAAACTGACAAACTAAAATGAGAAGTTTAAAAAAGAAAAAATATTGAGCTAGGTTTTGCTGCATCTGGACTACTCTCTGGTGCCCCGTACTTATACAGTTCACTCTTTTCAAACTCCCCCGACTCTGAAATGAAATCAACTATAATACTACGAGGAAGGAGCATTGCGTATAGCAATCATTGATCAAATACCAAATGAGCATTATTGGAATATTTCACTCTTCATACTTACCGACCTTTTCCATGTAATGTCCTGGTTTCCTTGAAAACATTGCAATTGTTTCCTTGAGCACTCAAATCAATTTGAGGCTTACGGTCTTCTTCATGTTCTCCAATTTCAACCAAATGAGAATCAAAAGCTATCGATTCACCAGATCTTATTACTTCGTCTTTCTTAAGGAACCGACTATTTAAGAGTTTCCTGCTTTCATCAAACAGCATGACCTGAATGGAGACCCCAAAAAGTGTGACATCAAAATTAAGTGAACCTCTCTGCAAACACATGCATTATTAAACAAGGATATCCAGTTACATTATTGAGTGACTTGAGGTTGGTGACACAGTCAATAAAATAAATTTAAAAAGGACCTGGAGAATGGGTGTTATATAATTTTTTACTTGTTCAGGTCAACAAACAAGATGATTGGCTTGTGAAGAAGAAATTAAAAAGAAATGGCAAAGCCAACCTGCCTCCCTAGGGATCCACATGTTACAAGTTGTAAGAAGCCATCGTGATACTTTTTGGCCTTTTGTGTTACTTGTGTGGTATAGAGAGCCTGCCATTCTACATTGCAAAAGGGAACGTGTTAACAGGTAAAACAAAACTAGGAAAACGAAACTGGACAGAATGCAATGAATCCCTAGAAGCACGAAACATTAAGCAACAAGCATCAATTAGACAAACAATCAACCACTTTTAGTATAGCTAATGACACAATTCTACAATGCTCTGGCATCTCATAAGACATTCTCCAAAGGGAAAAGGTCATATTTGAAATGCATTAAAAAATTTGACCACCAAAGGTACATCAACCGGATTCACAAACTAACCTGTTGTACTTGGTTTTGTTGCATCTGGACTAGTCTGCGGTGCTTGATACTTCTGCACTTCGCTCTTCTTAAACTCTGAGAGGCAAGCAAATTTCAGAGTATGCAGGCGATAGGCTCATATACAAACTATGCTAATGTTAGGCAAAATGTGCTTTTTATGTGGGGAATATTTAGATGCAAGCGACTCAAGCAAGTACCATCTTTACTAGAAAAGCAAATGATAGATTGAATTGCATCTGAGTTCCTGAACTGGATATTTTACAAGAAGTTTACTTTGCAAATGCTGTCATCTAAGACTCTAACCTCTGATGATTTTGCGTGACGGGCTCAAAGTTTGACATGCTTTGTTCTTCTTCTCCTCATAATTCTGTCTATCTTATGAGCATAAGAGTAAAAATTGCAATAAGTTCAAGAAAATAAAAAATAAAAAAAGACCAAAAAAAAACTTTGAGAAAGGAACACCAAAATATGACTGAGCTTTGTGACCATCTTGAGCAAAAACATAAGCAACTTTAAAGAACAAATTTAAGGTGATACCAGAAGAAACCAAACGGTTCCTAAACTTTTGTCGATGCATCAAACTAGGTTCCCTGGTGATTTTCATATTTCTTCCTTGTGAATTCAAATCAGTTATAGGCTTATGACCTTCCTGGGCATCGAGGATGTCAATAAGATAAGCACTAAATGTCAGCGATTCACCACAGCTTACTACTTCGTCCTTCTTCAAAAGCCTACATTCCAGGAGTTTTTCGTAATCATCATAGAGCATGACCTGTGTACCAATTCACAAAGTAAGCAATAAAGGACAAAAAATCCCGTTCTCTAGATTCCTAGATTAACTCTTCATTTCAGTTTCTATAATCTTAATCACTACCTTCACTGAAATGATTTGAATTGTTTTTTCTCATCATTTATCATTCTCCAGAGAAACCTTAATTTTATATGTTGAACGCTGAGCTGATAAAATATAAACCATTTAACTACAATAATGGCAAGGAATTTAACAACTCTAAGGTGAATTTAACCAGAGAAATTTACAGCATTCTGATCTTTATACGACAATTTTACAAAAAAAATATGAGAATGTTTCAAGGGGAGAAAAAGCTTCTAGGAAATCGATTTAACTACAAGATAAACTCAATTTCAGATCTTAGTTTTGTTCCAGAAAATGAATTGCCATCACATTCGAGCTCAAATTTTTCTCGTAGAGCAAAAATTTCATAATAATAATAATAATAGTTACAGTACGAAGTATTAAAGAAGGTGAAAGAATACCTTGTTGGTAGAGGTTTGGAGCTCTAAGAAACCGTCTTGGTAAACTTTGCGCTTCTGTGTCAAGTGCTTCGTATAGGTCACCTTCCATCTCTTCACATCCGCCATTGCTGTCGTAAAAGATCAGAAGAGAGCCAATCTTTCACACAATAAGTTCAAAACTCGAACAATCGAGAGAGAGAGTGAGAGAGAGAGAGAGGGTGAAATTTTTCGAAGTTTTCAAGTGGCGGGAAGAGCTTGCGTATAAGAATTTTCTTTGTTCGGTCGGTGGAAGAGACGGCGTCGTTTAACTCCCGGTGGGTTGCCCGCAGGGCACTTGGGCTTGGGCCGGGAACGCAATCTTTGATTCTTCGCATTGCTGGCTGACTCTTTGGTAATTTCTTTCAAATAAATGGCCCTTTTTATTACAGAACCCCTGCGGAATGGTCCGTCTGTTCCAGGAGCTTTAACAGCCACCAATAAAATCACACCACGTCAGCAAATTCTACACGGATATAGTAAGACGCTGCACATCTAATTTTCTAATAAAATCCTGACTCTGAATAAAATCAAGACTCCAAAATTCTACACGAAACCCTTCTACATAGAACCCCTTCTAGCACCGCTGCACAACGCCGTCGAAAGCTTCGTCGCCCACTAAGGGAGAAGCTTAAAAATAACTTTTGGGAAAGAAATTGATTATTGTTCTCATGGGGGCGGGCATCAAATATTCACAAATTTGAAAATAATTTGTGAGGAAGAAACTGATTGATTATAATTGTTCACATTGGGATCGATGTGGCCGATCAATTAAGAGGAAGCTGGTTATTCTTTATACGGGGGCACTGATTAGGAAGAGACTTGAACAAGCTAAAAACCCAATTAAACAAGCCACGGGTTCAGAGTATTATCAACATTATGGATTAACATAATAGTTCAAACAAAGATGAACAAGCCAAAAACCCAATCGAAATTCACAAACTTGTTCACATGAACATTAGTACCAACCAAAACCCAGAAACAACCAACATGAACAAAATTACAAGTGAACAATGTGCGTAGGGATTGAGAATAGCCACAGATGCAGGGGCTTCGTCGTCAATGGCAATGGATGGGTCTTCATCACAGCAAGTCGGCAACGTCGAATCCTCACGACAACGGTGACTCCTGATGGCGACGGCGACTCTTGACGGCAACAGCGACTCCGAGAGATTCGTGATCGATTTGTATGGTCGGAGCCCACAAGTCACTGCCACGGCATCACTTTCTCACGGGTTTCAGATTTTGCCAATGGGAGGCTCACAGGTTTCACGAATCACACCAAAGTCCTTGTTCCTATCCGTCGCAGTCCTATTGTTAGCTAAATGGAATGCCTATGTGACTTCCACCCATTTGGTGGGTTGTTTTTTTGGGGAAAACCAGCACAACTAGTAGAAGATTCTCTCTTTTTATTTATTATAATATAATGGTAACATTTGACTGACTAACAAAGGAAACTGTCATCGTTTCGCAGGATAGAACTCTGTGAGACAAGAAGTGGTTCATCTCATATCCTTAACTACGAGCCTTGAACATGAAAGGGAACCTGAATCCTATTGCTAAATGTCTGAGGTATGTGTTGTCTGACCTGTATGCTTACACACATATTACGGCTGCAACTGGATGTTGAGTTGAATTCAATTTTTTATAAATAGTAATGAGTTGAGTAGTAGAGAAAGTTATGTGATGCTCATTTAAACTGAGTTTAAAATATGTTTAGATATTAAAATAAGTTTAATACTTTTTATGAGAAGTTAAAAAGTTGAGGGTCTCACATATAAATATGTATTAAGTTGAAAAAGGTTGTGAGTCTCACGTATAAGGAAATTTTGAGTTGAGATGAGTTTAATAATTTAATAGTTATACGTTTGGATGTTGAACTGAGTTGAGTTGAGTTGAGATGATGAAATATTATTAGAATATTATTGTTTATTATTATTATTATTTTAGAATTTGAAAAAATTGAATTGTTTATTATATTTTGTATTAAGATTTGAAAAAATTATAATGATGAGTTGAGAAGAATTGAGATGAGCTGAGATGAATTTACTTTCCAAACCATTAGTAAGTGTTTGATGCCCATTTTTGGATGTCGTCGTTCTTTCATTGTCTCGTGGTGGACCAATCAATGTAGGGCTAGGCTCCGACTCTGACGGAGTCGGAGTTGTCGTTTCCGAACTCCGACTCCGACAAGAGTCGGAGTTGTCGTTTCCGAACTCCGACTCCGACAAGAGTCGGAGCCAAAATGTTCCTCCGACTCCGACTCTGAACTGGAGTCGGAGTCTGACTCCGATCAGAGGTCGGACTCTGATAGAAACTCCGACTGCCGTCCGATCGGAGCTCCGAATTCCGTTCAGAGTTAGACCCTTTATTTCTCTGCATTTCTAACAGATCAAAATGTATTTGGATGGCAAAATTATTTGGTGGGGAATATAATTTCAGTTTATTTCAATTTTGTCTCTTTTTACAGATTTCGTGAAGCTTTAAAGCCTGGTGGAAGAGAAATATGGATTCGAAGTTCATAAGTAGATGCATTGTCTAGTTACTTAGGACGGATAGAAATAAGATCATCTATTGTTTTGTATCACTTTCGTTCTATCAGAATTTTGGTTGGTATCTATTGTATTTGATTGTATCTATTGCAATAGCTTTGATTGTATCTATCTATAGTTGTAACATGCTAGTTTTAAATTTGTTGTAGATTGTATTGGATTGTATCTAATTATCTATTGTAATTGTTCTCTCTTCATTTAGTTTTTTAAACTACAAACAAATTTTATCTCTTAGTGTTTGATGCAATTATGGTGCATGTTGTAATTAGATGGATTATTCATCTATGTTTTTAAAATGATCAACTCCTCATGTTATAAAACCCACAAGTCTAAATTCTGAATGCGTTGATTTTTTAAAATTTTCAATCCAAACCTCTTTACACAAACACAATTTCAACCCTACGTGACAACATCAATTAGTTGTTTAGTTTTACAATATCAAATATTTGTTTAGGGCCATGCATGCATGTGAGTTGGCTGTATAGAAACAGATCACCTTTAAGAAAATATTATATTACACTTTATATATCACATTACATATTTGGTTTATCACTGATTTCACAAACACATATACACATAATGCGCGCCCAATTTTCCTCTCTGTATGTTGAAAGCATCAATCCTCCGAACGCACATATCTGATTTGACAAACACATGCACATAATGCACGCCCATTATGTGGTTTATACATATACCAACAATTCAAACTTCAAATAAAAAAAGGCTCAAATTAGATCTCAATCACAGTGTATAAAAAATGAACTAAAACAAAAATAGCAACTAGTCCAATTGATTCTTACCAAGACTCTCAAGGGGCGTCCGTTCCAGACTCTCAATCATCGGCAATTATATTAGGGTTCACAATTAGATTTATAAAATCATAAAAAGTAGAAGTTAGAAACATTAAAAATAAATATTTAGATCTATAAAAGCATATAAATTTACTCGATTCAAGCCTATAGCTCTCGGCATCAATGCCAACGATATCTAGTCCAATGGGCGTTTTACTTATCCAATTCTGTGTGCAAACGAGGGCCTTCACGGTTGTCGGTGACAATGAACTCCAATAAGCATCCAACACACGACCTTCAGTGCTAAATGCCGACTCTAAGGCAACTGTAGTGACAAGAATGGCTAGCACATCTCGGGCTACACGAGAAATGATTGGATACTTGGTGGAATTAACTTTCCACCAAGTTAATAGCTGAAATACATCACTAGGTGCCTCGATAGCTTCCATAAAATATCATTCAACCTCAGATGTATAATGCATAATATTCCTTGTTGACATGAGTTGATGATACTGCTGTATAATTCGATTGCCTCTAACCCTTACAGATGGGGTCAGTATCACCTGAGGAAACTGACGATCCGGTCGGCCTCGAATGTGAGGAGCTACCAACTGCGGATGAAAGCTGACAACTATTACTGTAGTGATTATATAAGTCATCAACATCAATTTTTAGCAATCTAATAAACTCTGCAGCCTTCACTGCCCCGAGGACGGAATTTACCCAAAATTCTAAAACAACCAACTTAACTCGGGGGTCAAAGATCACAGCCACAAATAGCAATCTATTTATCTTCTCAATATTCTTCCAATAGTTATCATATTTGATCTTCATCCTCGTAGCCATAGCAGATAACAATCCACTAGAGTCAGTACAACTATTTTCCAACTGAAAGTGAAGCTCTGAGAGCTCGCTGAAGAATGAGTTTGCAGTCGTATATTTTGATCCAGATAGCCGCATGGTTATGTCATAAAAAATTCTTAAAAATTCAACAAAGTAGCTCACACTAGTCCAATCATGTGCGTCCGGCACACTGAGCCCCTATCCTGCTGGCTCCAACAAAGCATACATCAGACCCCCATCCTCGACCTCCATCCGCTCGAATGCTTTTTAGTACTTTTGTGCCACATCCAACATCATGTATGTAGAATTCTATCGAGTCAGAACGTCCAAGCACAACATACTAGAACATTCAATTTTAAGATGTTCTGCTATTGCCTTAAAATTGGCAAGCCTTTGAGGGGAACCCCTCACATATCGTACAATGTTGCGGACTCGGGTTATGGAATCATCAACCTCTTTTAACCCCTCAACAACTATGAGGTTGATAATATGAGCATAGCATCGAACGTGAATAAACTCGTGGGCCCGAATGACATCATCTCTCACCGTTGTGTTCCGTTTAAACTAATCAATTGATGTTTCATTGGCACTGGCATTGTCAACTGTAATACACAACACTTTTTGAATTCCCCAGTCCTTTAAACAATCATCCATCTTCGCGCCAATGGATGCACCTTTATGATCCACAATATCTTTAAAACCAATAATTGTTTTATGCAAAATCCACTCACTATCAATGTAGTGTGCTGTGATACACATGTAACAGACATTCTGTATGGAAATCCATGTGTCAGTTGTAAATGAAACTTTCTGGCCAGTGGTAATAAATATCTTCCTCATCTCCGCCTTGTCTTTCGCATGCCTCTTCATACAATCTCGCATCACCGTATACCGTGATGGAATGAGAAATTGTGGCTCAACAAAATTTAGAAACTTTCGAAAGCCTCTTTTCTCGACTGTGGTTAATGGCATCTCATCAGTAATTATCATCTCTGCAAACATATCCCTCAACATCTTCTCACTGTATTGAGGGATGACCAATTTCTTAGTCTGTGTACCATCAGTGACTGTAGAAGTTTGGTAACTGAGGTTGGTCTGATCAGTGGCTTGCAATCCCTTCTCTATCTTATATCGTTGGCAACCATTTAGATGTGCTATTAACACACTGGTACCTTGTTTCTTCGAATGGCATTCACAAAGTGATCCACAGTAATGGCATATTGCTACCGGATTCGCAATATCACCAGGAATTTTGATGAAATGCTCCCATGTCCACGACCTCTTTTTAGAAGGCCGTGGTGGTTGATCTTGCTCAATGGGCATCTCCTCCTCTCGTTGAACATATCCTCATCCTCTATATCAACTGGGAGTGTGAGTCGACTACTCGCACAAGATATAACTGCTCTAGATGTAGCTGCCCTAGAAGTGACTCTAGGGGTGGAAGTACCCACCAGTGTAGGAGTTATAGTATTGGCATCCACCACATCTCCTTGTAGACGATAATCTCCACTACGTCTAGGATCCATATCACAATCAATGAACCTGAAAAAATTAAATTAGAAGCAAAAAATTAGTTTAAAATAAACTAGGTTATTGTATTATTGTATAGGACATGTATTATTGTATCATAATATATTATTGTATCGATGTATTATTACATCGAGGTTCGCTTGATGTGCGCTCGACTCAGCGGAACCCATCCAGAGAGGTTCGCTTGACGTGCGCTTGAAGTGTCGCTCAAGCAGAACTGATCCAGAGAAATTCGCTCGACTTGCGCTCGACATGGCGCTCGAGCAGAACCCATCCAGAGAGGTTCGCTCGACGTGGCGCTCGAGCCGAGCAGAACTCTTCCAGAGAGGTTCGCTCGACTTCCGCTCTACATGTCGCTCGAGCCAATGTTCAATACAACGTGTGCTCGACACCTCGCTTGAGCGCAAGTGTTCAATACAATGTAAAATTCAGGGTTTTGAGCGTCGTGATTTGTTGGGACTATATTCAATACAACTAATTTACAAGAATCGCAACTGCTGGCTTCGATAGCATAAGAGACGTGCTTGAATTAAATTTAGGGCTCATAACCTTACTCTCACCGTAGGTGGAAGCTGAACAGAGGAGCAACGACGAACGGCGGCACGGAGATGGCTTCACTGGTTCAATGAGATGCAAGAGAGAAGGGAGAAGGAAGAAGGAAGAAGAAGGGGGGTGACGCGTTTTGGACCCCCCTTCTTAATATGAAACGACGTCGTTCCATATTAAGTGGAACGGTGTCGTTCAAATTTTTTTAAAAAAACCCAGCTGTAAAACGACATGCTGTAAAATGATGTCGTTTTACAGCTGGATTTTTTTAAAAAAATTTCCGAGTTGGAATCGGAGCTCCGACTCCGACTCCGAATAGATATTCGAGCTACTCCGACTTTCGACTCCGACTTCAACGTCTGAGCGGAAGTCGGACGAAGTCGAAATTTTTAAAATTTTGCACACCCCTAAATCAATGTCACATAAAAAAGCGTTAAAAAATAATGATAAATAGAACTTTTTCTAATGCATCCTTGAGCGAGTATTATGCTTGCTTTGGAGTTTTAGCTCTCAAAAATCTCTGGCAGAGATATTGTTTCATTAATGTATAAGAATTCTTTTAATTTTTCAGTTTAACTTGTAGAAAGAAAATATCTTTTCAGCTGCACTAATTGTTAATCTTTTATATATTGATATGATAACATATAAAATAAATAATAAAATATATTTTTTTCCATCCGTTTAAATTTCGTTTAAATAAATCACTGATTTTCACATTATCTATATATGAAACGAAAGACCCGAAACAATGTATTCTACTTGATGCCCATTGATAGTCATATATGGCCGTCCCCACCAAAAATGGGAACTGATGGTTGAGTTGATCCATGTTGGATCAACAGCTGAAGATAAATGTCAAAGACCAAATTGCACGGCAACAAAAATCTTATTATTTATTATTATTATTATTTTAAAATTTAAAAAAGTTGAATTGTCAATTATATTTTGTGTTGAGATTTAAAAAAATTGTAATGATGAATAATTGAGATGAGTTTAGGTTCCAAACGAATTATCATGTCACTTTCTCCCACCAATATAGAATTTTCTCTCCATAATTTTCAACTCAATGAGCTGCTGTTAATTGACTCGAAGCCCGGGGATGGACTTTCACAAAATATGAATGGAAACCAAAGAAAAAAAAATGCTGTGAAGTGGTAAAATATGAGCTACACACATTGAATCATTCACTGAAAATAACATTTATAACAATCCTTGCTCTAAATCAAGAAATGTATTTTATTTTTTCTCCTTTTGTTTCTGTCCTGAAGAATAGTAAGTTCCAAACCTTTTTTACCCAGCTTAATGCATTGAATTTCCAACTGTACAAATTTCAAAAGAAACCTCTCCCCTTTTACACCAAGTGATAATATCTACCGTGCTTCGAATGTTGAAATGCTGATTCCATTTGCTGAATAAGTTGCATTGTTGCTAGACACAGAATCTGTTACCGATAAATCTGCATAGAAACCCGGCTGCCTTGGGATAGGCAATAAAATTTCACTGCTTAACATTAGAACCACAGAAGACATGTTTGGTCTATCTTCAGGTCTTTGCTGCACACATAACAGACCCACATGAATTAGTCTTAACACTTCAGATCGTGTGTGCGCATCACCTACTGATTCATCGATCAGTTCCATTGCTCTATCTACAATCCATAGTCTCCATGCCTGAAACAAATTAAGAACCATATTTTTGTGAGTTGGATTTCCATTAATATGCCCATCTTGATCTATTACAATATACTATCTTGGAGGAGTTGTTTGGATTCAGAACTTACCTCAGCTCACCTCAACTCATCTCATCTCATCTTATCTTATCATTACAACTTTTTCAAATTTCCACACAAAATATAATAACCAATTCAACTTTTTTAAATTATAAAATAATAATTATTAAAAATAATATTCTAACAATATTTTATTTAACTCATCTAAAACCATCTCAACTTATATTTGAATCCAAATGGGAATTATAAAGGTCACGTTATCCAAGAATGCAGTTCTTCATGCTTACATGTCCAAGAAGATTGAGGTGGTGGTCTGGATGGCAGAATCCCCTGTTCTTCTTCCCACTCAATATCTCCAATACTAAAACTCCAAAGCTAAAGACATCAGATTTCACAGAGTACTGCCCATGCACTGCATACTCAGGAGACATGTAGCCACTGCAAAATATTATGTAAGGACAAGGAAGATGAAGTTCATAAACAGTTAAAGGTTACCTATAAGAGAAGATTAAACATACTTACTAAGTTCCAACAATCCTATGGGTCTGGGACACAATTTGATCTCCCTGAAATGATCTAGCCAGGCCAAAATCCGAAATTTTCGGATTCATTTTAATATCCAGTAAGATATTACTAGCTTTGAGATCTCTATGGATGACTCTCAGTCTAGAATCTTCGTGAAGATAGAGAAGACCCTTGGCAATGCCACCAATAATGTCGATGCGCTTATGCCAATCTAATAATTTGCTCTTTGTCTGGTCTGTCCAAGTTCACCTTCATGTCAGTACAAACCTTGCTGAATTCTCAATGAAAATTTCATTAACTGAAGAAGATAACCAAACAAGAATTTCCTGCTAGAGAAGGGTCAGAGCTCAAACCAAAAATAAAGGACTCCAAGCTTTTGTTAGGCATGTATTCATAAATCAGAATTTTCTCATTTTCTTCTGTGCAACACCCTAGAAGCTTTACAAGATTGCGGTGTTGAAGTTTGGCAATTAATTTGACTTCATTTATGAACTCCTTCGGTCCTTGTCCGGAATTCATTGAAAGCCTCTTCACAGCTATCACTTGCCCTTCTGGCAGTGTTCCCTGAAAATCAATAGGTTAGGAAATGTGTTGCCAAAAAAATAAACTACACATATGGTGAGGATATTTTTGTTCTACCTTATACACAGGTCCAAATCCACCTTCTCCCAACTTCTTGTTGCTTGAAAAGTTATCAGTGGCATTAACTATGGCTGTCAAATCAATTATCGGTAACTCCATGTCTTCCTTCAGGCCTTCATTTTCACAATTTTTCTCCTGTCTTCTTTTTGCCATTCCTGGAATATTAGGAACTGAATTGGGCTCGATTTTCTTGAACAGAAGAACTATTGAATGCAAGCGGCCAACCATCTACTCAGATGCATTTCTAAGTTAAGAACTATAAACATAGCTTTACCTTTGAAACTAGACTTCTTCTTCCGTATGTATGAGATAACTCCAAGTGTTAGAATTCCAATAACTAATGCTACAGCGCCAGTTATGATTCCTGCTTGTTTTATCTTGCTGGTGTTCCCACTTTTCCCATTTTTTTCTGAAAACAAAGTTAGAGTTCTACTCAATCTTCATATATCTGACAATTGATCAAAACTTGTATTAATTTGGAATATGCTGACTAGGCAATATAGTTGTCCAAGTTATCCTCCTCTATTCATAGTAAAAGAGCAAAATTCAGAGAATTTTTTTTTTTTAAATTTTTTAGGAGGAAAAAAGAAGTAAAAAGTACCTAGTTCTGAACTGGCCATCTTTATGTATAGCTCTTGCCCACCCTGAGAGTACACAACAATGTCAATCAGTTTCCCGAACCAAAGCAAGCAGCCACTCCCTTTTCCCCTAATATCTAAATTGGAATATGCTGTGCAAGAGCAGTTTTTCAAGCACAATCCCTGGCATTCATCGAGGCTCAAGGTCGCATTAAACCAGGAAGAAGATGTGTCGGGCAATTTCAACCCCGTGTACTTGCGGAAGCCATCTCTAATATTGCATACCAATGGAGTCCTTCGAACACATCCATCAGACCAATCTACTGATTTCCAATCTTTTGGAGACTTGGGTAAGAATCCTTCCAAGCATTCACATGCAGGAGAGTTATCGGTATCGCAGGCAGCATATGCACCACAGAATGCATATCTTTGGCACTCATCTGCCTGGGATGTGAATGAAAGCTCCCAACTGCGTGTTCGATCCATCCACATAAATCGCTGCGAAATGCCTGATGGATTTATTATATATCTCGAAAAAACAGAAGTGTTTACTAGTTTGAACTTGTAATACACCTCGATCTGATTCATCACGAATTCATACTCGAACACTGGATTCCGATTTAAGCCCGGATATCCCGTAAAACGAAGACCATTCCATGACCCTGAGCTAACCTTTATCGTATTCCCCTTCATCAGAACTATTTGCGGAAGCCCACGAGGATCTAACCTTACTGAAAAATTACCTCGACCAGGATCTTCCGTGCTCTTCCAAGATGATAGGACTCTATCTAGACCAGTTTCCAAGTTCCTTCCAAGCTTCATTTCCGGTAGTAATGTGTCACAAGGATAATCAAAACTCTGCCACAAAAATCTCTCTGGGTCATCAACATTTCCATCTTTCACAACAAGATTTCCAGTATCCAGGAGTTGTGCAACTGGATTTTCTGCTGTTCTTGATGTATTAGTTGACCAAACAACATTATTTGTGCTATTGAGAAGGGCAAGAACTCCTTCATCGGTGACCGTTAAAACTCCGGAGTGATCGTTAAGCGGAGTGTCTCTGTTAGCCACCCATACGACTGTCCCAGAAGATATCGCGTACCATATTCCGACGTATCGGCTTTTCGAACTGCCTGGGCTGAAAAATCCCATTTCAAATGTTCCACCGGCTGAAACTAATCTGTCGCCGTCTCTGATTGATTGACTGGAAGGAGGAGTGTCCAGCGTAATGGATGTTTCTAAGAGGGAGAACAATACAGAGAAAACAAAAAAATAGGTATAGGTTTCGGCCATTGGTTTTTTGTTTAATGGTCTATCTCATTCTGTTTGGGAGAAAGTATTGTGTGCGTATGGTAGATGCAGACAAGAAGAGATATGTGCAGAGAATGGCAAGTGGCTTCTATGTATACACCGGAGGATTTGATGAGAGAGAAATTGAGATAATTTTTAAATAATAAAATAAAAATTAAATTATTTATTATATTTTATATTAAAATTTTAAAAAAATATTTTAAATTATAAAAATTAAATTATTTATTATATTTTACGTAAAAATTTAAAAATTTATAATAATAAAATGAGTTAGAATTTTAAATATAAACTAGCCTTAACTTTTGTAAACCGGGTCAAGTGAGTACGGCCCAGGTTGCGATAGTGCGCATCTGTGAGAAGGCCTCTTTTCAACTACCCAAATAATTAGCCAAGACCCTTTCCACCATAAATCTCGGCACATCAGTTTAACACACAGACTCGACTCAATAGATTTAGGTAGGGCTGAGCAAAAATCCGACAATCTGACTCCGAATCCGACTCCACTCCAGCTCCGCTCCGACTCCGCTCCGGCTCCGACTTATCGGAGTCGGAGTCGGAGGTTTTTTCTTCATGACAGTCGGAGTCGGAGTCGGAGTCGGAGTCGGATCCATTGATGATCCGACTCCGACTCTGCTCCGATCCGACTCCGATCCTCCGCCTCCGCCTCCGACGTCTCCCTCCGACTCCGCCTCCGCCTCCGCCTCCGATTTTATACATATTTTATAAAATGTGTTTTTCTATATATTAATTATTTAAATTTTATACAACTATATCTTATATAGTTAGTTAAACTCAATAATATACTAGTTAAATAATATATTTATACTATAATATATAGACTAAATTGACTAATAATAGTTTAGTATATGACTATATGTAAATATCATACTATTACAAATTTACAATATTACTACCATGTAACACTAAATTACTAATGTATAAATATAATAGCATATAATACTAATAACTAATGTATATATAATATACTATAAACACTAAGATGAATAATAACATCGACATGTAATATTGTAATACTAATGTATAAACACTAATCTATAAATTTATAATAACATATAATACTAATGTATAATAACTAAAGTATTATTCATATAAATTACTAATAGTCTAATAGTATTAATTACTATATATAAATTAGTAAACCACTTTAAGCCTATATATAAATGACTATATAAATTACTGTAGTAATAGTATCAATTACTAATACTATATTACTATATGATACTATTAAGTTATTAACTATAGTGATATACTAGTATTAGAAATTAAGTATACTAATACAATCAGTAATATAGTCAGTATAATACTAATATACTAATACTATTATATAGTTATACTAAATTAAAATCATTATAGCAAATACTAATATATAGTTATTCTAATCATTACAACTAATTCTAATACTAATATAGACTATAGTTATAACTTGTAGTATCATAACTATACTAAATCACTATAACTTATACTAATATAGTTATACTAAATGACTATATCTATAACTATATATATTATATAGTATTAATATCACTATTAGTATAATATATAGTATTAATAATAACTAATAGTCTAATACTAATATAACTATTAGTATAACTAATATCACTACTAGTATAACTAACTAATACTAATATACTAATACTATTATATAGTTATACTAAATTAAAATCATTATAGCAAATACTAATATATAGTTATTCTAATCACTACAACTAATTCTAATACTAATATAGACTATAGTTATAACTTGTAGTATCATAATTATACTAAATCACTATAACTTATACTAATATAGTTATACTAAATGACTTTAACTATAACTATATATATTATATAGTATTAATATCACTATTAGTATAATATATAGTATTAATAATAACTAATAGTCTAATACTAATATAACTATTAGTATAACTAATATCACTACTAGTATAACTAATATTAATACTAATACTAATATACTAATACTATTAGTGTATTACATATATTTATATATATTATATATATATAAAGTATATTAGTGTATTAATAATATTTCGTATACAGTGTCGGTGTCTTTTTTTTAATATTCATATATAATAATATATATCATATATTTTTTTATGAATCTTCATATATATATATAATATAAATTATAATGATAACATTAGATTGATATTGCATGGTCTTCTATTTAGTTTAGATTGTAATATTGATAAAGTTGAAATTTGAAAGCTCACAAATTTTTTTTTTTTTTTTAAAAAATGGGTCAAATATGAAATTAAAAAAGACAAAAAAATAAAATAAAAAAATCCGACTCCGCTCCGACAAGTCGGAGTCGGAGTCGGATCGGATAATATACATCGCGGAGTCGGAGTCGGAGGTCGGATTCGACCTCCGACAAAGTCGGAGTCGGAGTTGGAGTCTGGGCCCTCCGACTCCGAATAGGTCGGTGCTCAGCCCTAGATTTAGGGGTGTAAACTCAAATCGAAAAATTAAAAAATCGGATCGGATTGAACCGGATCAATTTTATTGGTTTTAAATCGGTCCGGTCCGGAACCGGTTTTTAAAATATAAAAACCAGTCGGTTCTGGTCCGGTTCCGGTTCCGAGATTTTTTGGACCGGACCGAACCGGACCGGACCGGTTAATTAAAAAAAATAAAAACTAAAATTTTTATATATAAGTTTTATACAAAATATTTTATATTTTATATATATTAAATATTAATATATATATAAGTTTTATATATAATGTATAATTAGAAATTTTTATGTGAAATTTTATATATAACATATATATTCATATATGAAATAATTTTTTATTATAATTTATAAATTATTACATAAAATGTTAATACTAAATCACTAAAATTTTATAACTAATACTAATATATAACTTATAACTATACCAATAGTCTAATATTAATACTATTATATAGTCTAATATATTAATAAAAGTATAAAACAATTTTTTTTAAATCAATTTTTTTTTATAAACAAATTTTTAATGACAAATTGTGAAATTTACATTTTAAAAAAATCGAAAAACCTGACCGGACCGGACCGAAAATCGGTAAAACCGGAAGTACCGGTTTAGGAGGATAACTGGTGCGTAATCGGTTTTGAAAAATACAAAACCAGTACATACCGGTTCGGTACTAGATTTTATCTAAAACCGGACCGGACCTGACCGGTTACACCCCTAAATAAAACTATAAATGGACTAATGACTCACAACCCAATACAAAAACTGACCCACAACGATAGCTAAGCCACTTAACAAACCACAATATTTTATTAGGTTTTGAGAGAGAAATGAAAAAATTTAATAAAAATATTATAAAATTATAAAATTATTTGATTATAATTTTTTAATATTATTTTTATTTTGAAATTTAAAAAAAAATTATTTTTTGTGTTTTGTTTAAAAGTTTTGAAAAATTATAATAATTAGGTAATAATTAGATAAAAAAAATTAAAAATTAAAAATTAAAATGTATTTTGTATTTGACTAATATTTGAAAATAAAATATTTGATAATATATAAAAATACCTGAGAATAGTTGTATTCCTATATATTTGATAAATTTTGGAATCTAATCGGTATACACCGGTTTTGAAAATTTAAAAACTTATACCGACCGATTCATCATCGAAACCGAAACTTTCGATTTTTCTTGTTTACCGTTTACATGTATGGCACTACATAAGTTTAGTATTATAATATTTTCAACACTAAATTTAATTGTTAAAACTTAGTATTTATTATTAACAAGTACTAATTCATTAGTGTCTAACTTATTAGTAAGATTAACTTATTAGTTCTAAAATTAATATACATGAATAATAAGATTAAAATTTTATGTTATATTAACTAGCAATTTAGCATATAATATAATAATTTATATATAATATAAAAATATGAAAACCGATACCAAACCGGTATATGATCTGTTCTAGTGCTTAAGAATCGATATCGGACCAAATCAATTATGAACTGAACTGAACCCATCGGTTCAATCGGTTTTTTTAATTTTTTTACACCCCTAGGTGTGTCTGTCTACTATCGTTGTGATTATTTTATTTCTTTTCTACAGTTATTCTCTGGTCCGGGAAGCTACTACTGCCAATGTGAAGAAGATGATGCCACCAGCATGAGGAAGCTGATGCCGTCATGAACACATTGACGCCATGAAGAAGTTGTTGCCACCGTGAACACGATGATTTTGTCATGAAGAAGGTGCTCTTTCATTTCCATCAAGTTCAAAACTAGATTAGTTTGATTTTAGTTAAGTTCTTTGGAAACCCCCCTCCCTACGTTCATTTAAAGCCCAACTCTAATCACATTGTATATGATGCAAGGCTTGTTGATGATAAATATTGTTGTTTTTCAATAGCTAGCAATTTGATTAAGATCAGACCAAAACTTCATAGAACAAAAGTCATAAAAAAAATAGTGCAGCTAGATGAATGTGGCGTGCTTAAAATGCAAGGAGATTGAACTCCGTTGATTTGCTCATTTCTAGGGTTTTAGTGTCTGCTCATATAATTAAGCTTCTCTTTTTACATTAATGTAGTTTAATGCCTGCATATGTAGGTTAATTAGTCAATATGTCAATTTTTGTGAGCACAAATAAACAATGTCTTTGAGCTGTCACAACTTACTATTGTTCACTACATGAGATTGGGTTTTTTTAGACAAAAAAAAAGTCTCAAAAATTCAAACTTTGTCCCAGAATTTTTTTGTAGATGAAAAAATTTTGTCTATATTTTTTCAAACATTTTTTGGTTATTCAACTGAAGTCTCTCTTCTAATCTCACCTTTAAATCTGCTGCTTGATCTAATCGGGTCAGCAACTCTTTGTCCTTAGACCTCAATCATTCTATATCAAGTGTTGCTTCTTCCAATTCATTAATCTTCTCGTCATTCGATCTGGCTCGAGAAAAAGATGATGATGTTGATGATGGCTTCACACAACGTTTTAGGTCCCTCAAATATCCAGAACGTGATCCAAGAATTTGAAAAATGATCTGAGCATCGTTGACAGATGATTCATCAGATGGATTCACAACAGTTTCCTTAAGAGATATCATCTTGTCCTACAAAAACAAAAACATTAAAGTTAGTATAAGTAATAAAAATATTATTAGACAATGGAATTAAAGAAATTTAAACTTACATAATTTGCCTCTGCTTCGTGAGTGGTCCAAATACCATCACGATTTTTATGTGTTTTAACATACAATTGGGTCAGATCATAGTCAGTAGGACTTTCTTTTTCTTGCAAAAGAAAAATCTATATTATAACTTAAATCAGAAAAATGTATTATATGTTAATATTTAACGGGGACGGGAATAACTTATCCTTTTTTTAGACAAACGATGAAAAAATTGAGAACCCTAATGATGGTGTATCGTTAATTTTGATCTATTTGCTTGATTCACAGTACGTAGTTGCTAAAAAAAATATTATGTCCATATATTTAATACATCTATTATATACTACTAAAAAAAGATAGCAACGAAATTACCTGATAAACAGGATTTTCAAACATATCACAAATCTTCTTTCATTCGTTTGGTGGCATTGCTTGGAATGGATTTATGCGCTCCTTTGTTGTAGTACTGAACTTCTTATATTGTGCATGACATCGACCTTTGTACCTCCGAAATGCATTCAACATCAGTTCCTCAACAGTTAATCAATCCTCTCGTAGGCTAAAATTAAGTTCAAACTCGTCTTTTAAAAAATTATAAACAATTGGTATAAATACAAAGTAAATATAAATTAACATGTTAAATACTTAGTTGATTGTGATATAGCTTATTATGAAGCAAAGATTTTTGATGTGGTCTTTCACATCTTGAAAAATTTTAGACTAGGAGGATGTAGCCATTGGTGCATATGTGTGAGTAAGTGTACCAATATAGGAAGCAGTTCATGTTGTCGAATCTCCGGAGCTACTGGTGTGATAATCAGGAATATCAACTTTAATTTTACCCACTTTCCTTACTTTCTCTATACAGACACTCCTCGTACTGCCTCGACCTCAACACTGACTTACAACAGCTATATATACAGTAATTAAAGCATATATTTTAATTAAATTAAATTATTTTATAGATATATATTACTTAAATTGAGCATGAAATGTGGTATTTAATTTAATAAAATATCTTGATCTGGGTCTGGTGATGTTGGCCCACTATTCATGGCAAATGAACTACATGGGGAGTCGGTAATAGATGGGGATGGCGCATGTGTTGATTTGCGTTTGAGAGACATATCTATTTAAAGTTGTAACAAATTATTATTCGAACAAACGTTACGGATATTTATAAGAATAATACTTACAAAAATATGTATTTGAAATTCATTCACTATCAGTTTTGCTGGACCAGTCGCCCTCATCCTCACTAGACACTTCAGTGAATTCATTTTCTTCCGACATTTCACCTTTAATTACTTCAGTGAATGTAATCATATACATTTTTTGGTGTAAACGTTTCCACTACCTGCCATGGGTTCCCGTACTCTGGATCATTTAAATAAAAAACTTGATTCACTTGGCAAGCAAGAACGAAATGATCGTCCTCATACCATGTGCGAGATGTATTAACACTCACAAAATATTCATCGTTACACACTCTCAATCTAGGACTTGAGACATCCCACCAACATTTAAACAACCATACCATATATCCCTCCACGTACTTTAACGCTATGATATCTGCCACAATTCCGTAGAAGCCAATGTTATCATCCCTATGGCTTTCTTCGACTACGACCCTACAATTTTGAGTTTTCTTATATCGTTCTCTATCAGCTGTGTGAAATTTATATCCACGCACCAAACATCCTGAGTATTGGATGGCCCACCTGGATGGACCACATGCCAGAGCATATAGTTCTAGTGAGATTTCTTTTGAATTTTCACCATATTTCGATACAACCTACTACATCAATAAATATTATTATAGTTATATCAATGTTAGATAGAATATGTGGATTTTAGTGGTATGTAGTTCGTATTATTATAAGATGGGATTTTATAGTAATACCGTATGTTCAAACCACGAGGCAAATTCTTCTTCGTGCGTCTTTTCTATGTCAGTTACATCATTCGTGCGAAGTAATTGTATATGTTTGTTGCGCATGTTCATGTGAATTATTATTTTGTAACAAGTAATACTATATTATTATACATGAACTTAAATTAGATACTATTTATTTAGATGATCGTCACTAACCTCAAGTAGTGGTTAATCTCTGCGCAGTTATTTAAAACATACCATCAAGCTCTTTCAAACTCTCACCCACATAGGTCATAGCCCTCTTGTGCGCCTATGACACGTACGGTCTGGGAAAATACAGAAAATGCCGATGAGACTCTCATTTGTCCACCTTCATAATTTCAATTTGGTTTGGTAAATCTAGTATCAACTCCACGGAATACTGTGGTTTCTGGATCATTCACTTCGTGTATGGTGATTAGTGAATCCCCTGCAATTACAATCTTTCCAATGCTTCTTTCCATTGCTTCATTGACTCCTATAAGCAGTGCTGTGGCTTCTCCTTGATTAGGGTCTTGGCTAGGGATGAATGTTATCTGAAAAAAGACTGGTATGCCTTCTTCTGTTCTACAGATGGTAGCTGTTGTACTACCAGAGTTTCTGACCGCCACATCAAAGGTTATGGCATTGTGTTCTCTAGGTAGTGTTCTCCATTGGTGGCTTTCATTCACCTGTTTAGTGCCCCGTGCATAACAATGCTCATGGAAAGTTTTAATAGTGTCATTAACAAAACTGCTAACATAAGGTTTGGTGTCTTCATGGACTATCTTATTTCTAAGAAACCATATGCTGTCCATAGCTATAATAGCAAAAATTTGGAAATGATGCTCATCACTAGCAAGGATATTCAGTCTCCTCAATAGGGTGATTATACATTCTAGCCAGTCTTGTATGCCTATGCTTGCAAAGTTAGTGGTATCAATAGGCCAAGGGGATTGTCTCCAAAGTATTCTTGAAAAGGGGCATATGAAGAAAAGATGGCTTTGAGATTCTTCCTCAGTTTTGCATATAGGGCATTTAGTGTCCTCTTCACTCAAGGGGATAAACCTCTTTAGGTTCTTCTTGGTGGGAATGATGTTGTGAACAATTTTCCAACATAAGAATTTGAGTCTATCTAGGATTCGAATCTTCCAAAGTTATTTCCAGTTAGTAAAATGGTCACTGGAGTTAATGTGGACTTGGATCATGGAGATGGCTGCATATGCTGATTTAACTGAGAAATTCCCTAAATTATGGTGTGTCCATTTGATCCTATATGTTTGGTGATGGTAGTCAAGTTGGGCAAGAGGTATTTTCCTGACTTCATTCACAGTATCCTGATGAAAGAAGGCTTGAAGTAGGATTGTAATCCATCTTCTTGGTTCCTCTATTGTAAGTTCAGAAACAGTAAGGTTAAGATCCTGGTGAATGAAAATTGATTTTGGACTGGGTTGGAAGGATGGGAGAGTAGGGATCCAGGGGTCAATCCAAACTTTAATACTCACTCCATTGTTGACCTGAAAACAGACACTGGTTTTCAGGAAATCATTTTGCTTAAGTATCCCTTTCCAAATCCAAGAATCAGAGAGTTTATGACTGATATTGAAAAGGGAGGAATTGTTCAAATATTTCTCAGTTAGCATTCTCTTCCAAGTGTTTTCACTCTCATTTACCATCTGCCAGCCTGGCGTGCTAATGAAGGCACTGTTAAAGTCAGAAGTGTTTCTTAGTCCAAGGCCACCTATTGATTTAGGTCTGCAGATGGATTCCCAAGACTTAAAAGTGAAATTGTGAGTAGAAGGGAATCCCCACCAGAATTTCATAAAAGAATTGTCAATGAATTGGGCAACAGATTTTGGAATTGAGAGAGTGGCCATTTTGTATGAAGGAATGGAACTTGCTCCTGATCTTATTAAGGTGGTCCCACCAGCTTGAGAGAGAAGCTTAGCCTTCCACCCAGCCAATTTCTGAGTGATCTTTTGTTGCATTTCCTCAAAGTGTTCTCTTTTAGAGGCCTTGAAAAGGAGTGACAGACCCAAGTATTTTATGTTAGAAGAAGCAGTTTTGAAGTCCAATATTTGTTTCGCTTCTCTTCTAGAGTGTGATGGGGTGTTACTACTGAATTGGATTAAGGACTTAGCAGCATGGATTTTGTGGCCAGATCAGGGGGAGTATTTATCAAGGCAGGTTTTGAACTTCTGAGCATTGTTTTTGGAGGATAACCAAAAAGGATAAGATCATCTGGAAAGAGCAGATGAGAGATTTTGGGTCCATTTCCGCTAATAGAAATACCTTTGAGTCGTCATAAACTTTCAACTCTAGCGATAATTCGAGTTAGTACCTCAGTACCAAGAATGAAGAGGAGTGGGGGGATAGGGGATCCCTTGCCTAAAACTTCTGGATGAATGAAAATAGCCACAAGGATTGCCATTGATGAAGACTGAGTAAGAGACTGTAGAAATACATTCTCTAATCCAGTTTATCCCTTTGCTATGAAAACCAAGATTGGACATAATGCTAAGAAGGAAATCCCACTCCATGAAGTCAAAGGCTTTTTCCATGTCTATTTAATAGTCATAAGCCTTTTTTTTCCTTTCTTTTTCCTTTTGATATGGTGGAATATATCTTGAACCATTATAGTGTTTTCCTAGATAATTCTTCCTAGGACAAAGGCTGTTTGGAATGGAGAAATAATTTTGGGAATGATCTTTTTTAGTCTATTGGCCAATAGCTTTGCAATGACTTTATAGCAAACATTGGAGAAACTAATTGGCCTAAACTGATGAACAATATTATGATTGTTAGTCTTTGGGATCAGAGCAATGTGAGTGTGGTTCCATTCTTTGAGCAACTTTCCATTTATGAAAAAATTATTGATGGCAGCATTAAAGTCATCCTTAATTATCTCCCAATAATGTTTATAGAACATACCTGTGAAGCCATCAGGGTCAGGGGCTTTATTAGAGAGAGTTTGTCTCAGGGTTGAGAGGATCTCAAGATCAGAAGGGATTTCACAGAGGGATTGGTTCTCCAAGTCAGTGATTTTGTCAGGGAAAAGGTCATTCAACTCGGTGTTTAAAATTGGACTAGAAGTAGTGAATATGTCCTTAAAGTGTTGAAGGAACTTATTCTCTATCACAGAGGTATCATTTGTCCATGTTTAAGGGTTTATTTTAAGGCTCGCAATGGAATTGGTGCGCCTCCTAATGGTGATGGACATGTAGAAGAATTTGGTGTTTAGATCAGTTGTGGTAAGCCAACTTAGCCTAGCTTCTTGCCTCCAAAGGGTCTCCTCTCTTCTAAGTTGCTCATTGAGGTTAGTCTTGATTTCATTTTCTTTGCTCATGGACTGAATAGTCGGATCTTTGGATTGGATTTGTGAAAGCTCCTGTGTGAGGTGTCTAATAGTAGTTTGAATGATCTGAGGAGGAAGCTGGTGATTTTTGATTGAATTGGTTTTGAGCTGAGCATCCATTTTCTTTTTTGATTGAATTGGTTTTGAGGAAGTTGGGGAGATTTGGTTGTTGGGAGATCCTTAGATTGCAACACCTGGGCAACCATTTTCTTTTCTAGTTTCTTGTGAATGACAAATTGGGAGGCTCAAATGGGAGTGTTGGTTAATGGTAGTAATGAGGTTTGTTTGTGGTGATTAATAAGAAAGGTACTTGTTAAGGGTTGTTGGTGAGGATTTGTTGCAGTAGTGTGATCTGATCAGTAGTATGGGAGGACTGGTAGTTGTTGTTTTGAAAAGCTTGTTCTAAGCTAGGGTAGCTAGTTATTGGGAGATCCTTAGGATGGGTTTGACTCACTAGGGAGGTGGGAAAGACTTCCTATCCTTTTACACCTTGTGTGTGTGGTTCCATAAATTGCTTGATACTCATTTGGCAAGTTGTCGTGTTTTGTAAAATGGCCATGATGTTGTAGACCAATGCTAATGAATTCCAAATTAGTACTAAGAATATAAAGTATTCATGGTGGAACATGTTTTGTCTGATAATCATTCGACGTGGATGCAGACTGGCACTCATGTTTTGCTGAAGTTTAGATTTTTTTTTTTAGTCTTATTTTTTTGCTTATTTTCATTAGTACAATTGATTTCTTTTTTATGTCAAACAAACTTCATTGATCAAAGGCAATTACAAATGATTATCAGTTCAAATGACTTGGAAAATAAAATCTGGGTAAGAATCCCACCAAACATTAATATCATCTACATTTCAAGCATATCTAACAAGTTTATGAGCTGCATTGTTGTCCATTCTCCCCACATGCTGAATTTGACATCTTGGAAACCTCTGCATCAGCTCTTGAATGTCCTTTGTAAGAATTCCCAACAGTGATGTTGATGCTCTTGATCCTTGGATACCTTGGACCAAAAGAAAAGAATCACTTTCTACAAAAAGTTCTTGCAGTCCCATATGGATGCACAACTGCAACCCTCTTAGCAAAGCTATAAGTTCAATATCTAAGGGCTCATTGACAATGTGCTCTTTCGTACTAGCAGCCATTAGTACATTCCATTGACTGTTGCGAAGAATAAATCCCACACTAGCACATTGTTCATCAAGGAACATAGCCCCATATACCTTCAATTTCATGGCATGTTGTGGTGGAGGCTCCCACGTACAGCTCTTCTTGATGTTTCTTAAGGGTTCCTTTTTAATGACTCTTGAAAGCTTTTACCATTTAGAGCTTGTAGAAGTGATAGATTTGCCCACAATGTGCCAGTATCTTTAGAAGAAAATAGGTGCCATGCAATCAGGTCCAGGAGCTTTTTAAGGGTTCATTTGTTGTAATCAAAGTTTTAAATTTCGTACCGTACCGGCCGGTACGGCCGAAATTTTTCGTTTCGGCCGTCCGGCCGGTACAGGTACTATATGTGTTTCGGCCAAAATCCGGGCCGTGGATTGCCATACCGGCCTATATTCGGCCGTACCGCCGATATTTGCCGTGTTTTTTTTTTTCATTTTTTCAAATTACAAATTTTTTTTTTAACTTCTAATTCAGACTAGACTATTTATAATTTATATATATGTATTTATATATAATTTATTTATATATAGACTATTATTTTGAAATATAATTTTTATATATATTTATATATATAATTTATTTATATATCGACTATCCCGAAACGCTATTCCGAAACGGTACCGGTACCGAAATATTTCGTTCCAGTGCCTTGACCGGTACGTCGTCCGGTACGGTATTCAAAACATTGGTTGTAATGCTTCAAAAACCTCAGCGTCAGTAAAATTTTTTGTGAGTTCCCTATTCATATCATCAGTAATATTTCCATTTAGTTAATCCAGAAAACCCATGTCACCTCTTTGGGAAGAGGCAGTGTACAAGTCTTGAAAATACTACAAAATAAGTCTATCTCTTATCTCTCCCTCTCTCCAACACCCTTCTCCATCCTTAATTTTGCCAATCTAATTCCTCTTTCTTCTTTGAGATGTTGTATTGTGAAAAAACTTAATATTTTGGTCACCTGATTTATTGTCACTTCTTTGAGATAAAATACTAGGTGGTGACATTTCTATACCTTTTGTGAAGACTATTGATCAACTCACATATATGTTTACTAAGTCATTATATTATAGTCGGTTAAAGCTTATTTGTTTCAATCTGGTTTATATGATATATATGACCCAACTTGAGGGGGAGTGTTAGAGGACATGGTTGTAATAAGTGTAACTTATGAGTGTATAATCATCAATTGTATGTAGTATATATATTGTTGTATATCAATTAATTAAGTAAGAATTTCCCTCCATCAGTGTTTACAAACGGCATAAACAGATTGATGGATAATTTCTTCTAGGAAGACACACCTAGGTAGATTAAAAAAAAAAAAAAAGGTGCATGGGCTAAGGTTTGCAAACCGATCAAGGCATAAGAGATGTAGAATTAACGAAGAAAGCCTTGCATATGAGATTTAACTGGAAGCTCTTATTTGGGAAGACCCTTTGGTCAGATTTCTTGAGATTAAAGCATAAGATTTCTAGACTTCACACACCTGAATAGGAAGGTAAGAAAGGCTCAAGCTTTTGTTGAGCTATTGTAGAGCATATCCCAAAAGTCATAAAAAACACATAATGGATTTTGAGGCAAGGTAACATTCCTTTCTTGTATTATAATTGGTTGGGACTTGGAATATTAGTAGAAAAAGTGGAGACTATTATTGAACCTAATATGATGGTCAATGATGCCTTGACTCGTCAAGATTGGAAAGAGCAACTCCTACAGGATCTCCTACCAGCATAAGTAGTATCATCCTTTTTCGGAAAAACAATACGGATTAGAAAAGGAGAAGACGTACTTGCATGAAAAATTTCTTCTTATGGTAACTTTTCCATCTCAATATCCTGGATTTCATTAGGAACCATGAGCAGCAAATGGGTATGAATAAGTGTATTCCAAGCAAGATTTATATCCTTGTGTGGAAGTGCTTTCATAAAGGGCTCCCTTTTGATACAAACATCCAGAACTTTCATATACACTTAGCGTCTAGGTGTGAGTGCTGCCAAATTCTGGCAATAGAATCCTTAGACCATATTCTTTGTATTGGATAGCTTGTCAGCTATGTTTGGAATCATTTTGGAATCCAGTTGGGGATGAGATGTATGGATAATCATGGGTGGAATGAAAAGTTTATGCTATGATATCAAAAAGCTCATATGCACTCTCAACTGGGCATTAACATTGGTCGACTCCATTCTCTAATTAGCTGGAACCTATGGGTTAGTAGATGTAAGGAAATGGAAGGAAAAAAAAATAGAAAAGAATGTGGTATGTCACAGATCAAGCAAATGCTCCATGAAGCTACAGGGAAGAAGACTTGGGTAAAAGAGTTATAGCCTCAAGATGAACTCATTAACCATATGGGATTGCCAATTTTCCCACCAAAGTCAATAAAGTTGTAAGTGTGATTTGGAAGAAACCAACAAGAGAAGGGAAACTAAAGTTAAACATAGATGGACGTAGCTGAGGAAAACCAAGGCAGTGTGGTGGAGGCGGGATAATTAGATATGACAAATGATCGTTTATTGCCACATTCTCAACCTTTCATGTAGTGGTCGTTGCCACTTTTATTTAGCAATGAGGTGTAACGATGTGTTTCTTAACAGATAGTGTGGAGTTAGAAAACACAACGGAATACCTCAAGCATGACTTATTGAGTTGCTCCAAAAGTCTATTTAGTCTGAACAAATAATCCAACAAGCCTCAAGCATCTCCTGTTGGTGGTGAAGTGTACTACGTAGAATAAACTAGAGTAACACTTAACACATCCACAACCTAGATACTATTTCAAGAGAGAATAAAATAGAGATGTTGTACTTTTTTAAGCTTGTCCGAGAATCATCTGGGGGGGCTATACATAGCCCTCCTTGTGCATCACATGCGACTAAACTTACAAGCCAGCCTTTAATCACTGCAATAAAGTGGTCGTTGCAACTTTTATTCTCAAGCATGTAACACATGGCCATTAAGCAATGTGTTACGTGCCGTTACAACGTAGAAGGGGTTTGCTCATGTGGGCACCCCTCCATCTCACATCTCCCACTCGTACACAGTGGGCATGACCCCAAGCTTACATCTTTCTAACGTTCTCAATCTAGTTTATAAAAGCAAATAGGTTGTGCGACCACCAAGCACAACTGCAAAAATAAAGGTGGAAGCACTATACCAAAATTCTCCCAGAGAAGACTAGGATAGCAACATTCCTAAAGTGTCTTGTCATGTCCTAGGCTCATTCGATTGCATTAGATATCTCAAAATGCTCTTGACTGCTTTTCATTGAGCCAGTACGAGATTAGATTGGAATCTACTCACTAAGCCAACTGCATAGCATATGTCTGGCCGAGTACACATCATTGTCTAAATCAGGCTGCCCACAACATTAACATAATGGACATGAGTCATCTTCTTCATTTCTCTTGAGTCTTAGGACACATCTCTTTGCACAAGCTTTCGCCTCTAGCAATAGAGGTGTCAATGGGCTACATTCACTCATTTGGAAACGCTCAAGAACTTTCTTTATGTAAGTCTGTTGAGACATACACAAAAGTTTCTTTAATCAATCTTTGTAGATCTTCACTCCCAATATGTATTCTGCCTCACCCATATCATTCATCCCAAAATTGAAGGATGACCACTCTTTTGTGACGACTATCAACCCTCTATCATTTACAGCCAATAATATGTCATCAATATACAATGACGATATAATGAAACTCTTTTTGAACCTTTAGACATAGATACAATGGTCCTCTGTGATCATAGTAAACTCATTCGAGAGAATGACTAGATGGGATCTGAGATACCATTGTCTAGATGATTGTTTTAGGCCATATATAGATCGTTTGATCTTGCACACCTTGCGCTCTTGACCTTTGACCACAAAGTCCGTAGGTTGATCCATATAGATTTCCTCATCTAGTTCTCCATTGAAACTGTCTTAACGTCCATCTAATTGAATTCCAAATCCATGTGCGCCAGGCGAATCGAGGCAAACCTCACCATTGGTGAAAAAATTTCCTCATATTCTATAACCTCATGTTGGGTACTTCCTTTGGCCACTAAGCTAGTTTTGTACCCTTCTATTGATCCATTCGGCTTGCGCTTCATTTTTAGAACCCATTTATTCCCAATAGCCTTGCGTCTTGGCGATAGATCTACCAGAGCCCAGACCTAGTTAGTCCTCATAGACTCTATCTCATCATTCAGTGCTTTCATCCACTCATATTTAGTAGAAGACGAGAGAACCTCATGAATTGTCCTACACTCATCATCATCTTGCGAAGCTATCATGAAAGCTAGGGGTGATACCCACATGTCCGCACCCCGCCCCGCATCATGCGGGGGTAGGGGTTTTTCCCCCATCCCTCGGCCCCGTGAGGCAGGGGAAAAAAACTCCATCCTCCCGGCCCCTCGCCTGGGCCAATGCATTGTGTTTAAAAAAAAAAATTGGTCTAAAAATATTTTTTTAGAACCAAATTATAATATAATTTAAATAATAAATTAAAATTTATAAATATAAAAAAAAACTTAAACTCATTAGAGTTAAATTATGGATTGTCTTGGCCTCCTAGGCAAACCATTATATAGGAGACCAAGACAATCCAATGACTTGAATATAATTTTAAGTTTTTAATAAATTGTATATATCTATATACAATATATTTATTTATATATATAAATAAATAAAAAAATTATATATGTGGTGAAGAGCGGGGGGCGGGGCCCCGCTGGGGTCATCCCGCCCCCAGCCCCGCTAGGCCCTCTCCATGCAGGGCGGGGCCCTTCTGCCCACCCCATTGAAAGCTTACCCTTCAATTCAAAACGACAACCGTGAGCACTTTCACGTGTACTTCTATGCAATTGAGGTTGTGGTTGATTAACAAGTGATGTGCTCCCACTCAGAGGCAAGCCACTCTCATAATTTGTAGGAGTTCGAGAAATTTCTTCCTCATTTTCAACTAAACCCCTTGGAGCACCTTCCTCTTAACCCACAATCTCATGGAGTTCCAAACTCCTATCAACCTTACCCCTACTTGGAAACTCATCCTCTATGAAATCCATATCTCGTGAATCACTTTCAATCAAAATTTCATCAGATTGTTTACATATTAGCACATACCCTTTAAAGTGTTCTGAGTACTTTATAAAGATACACTTATTTCCTCTAGTGTCTAACATTCCATATTTATTAGAAACATCGTGAACAAAACCTGTTGAACTCCATGGCCGCAAGTTACTCAAATTTGATTTCTTGTCAGCTCATAGCTCATATGGGGTGGACGATACTAATTTGGAGGCACTCAGTTAAGAATGTAGGCAGCAGTCAAAAGTGCATCTTCCAAAAATGAAATTGATAGGTTTGCTTGCGCCATCATTGACATAACTATCTCAAGCTGTATTCGATTTCTCCTTTCTGTCACGCCATTTTGTTGTAGCGTACTTGGCATCGTCAACTATCTTTTGATTCTTTTTTCATCACAGAGAGATATTCATGTTAGCAGTCAGTCCTCAGAGCTTTTTAGCTCGTCTAATAATTCTCAACTATTCCAAGATATCACCTAAAGCACTATAATACTTAAGACTTATAGGAGATTAAGTAGACATGACCATAATGTGAAAAGTCATCTATAAATGTGATAAAGTAGACACCTCATAGACTCTATCTCATCTTTAGTGCTTCCATCCACTCATCTTTAGTAGAAGACGAGAGAGCCTTATGAATTTTTCTACACTCATCATCATCTTGCTAAGCTACCATAAAAACTTCCCCTTCAATTCAAAACGACAATTGGGAACACTTTCACGTATGCTTCTATGCGGCTGAGGTTGTTGTGGTTGATTAACAAGTGGTATGCTCCCACTCGGAATCAAGCCATTCTCACAATTTTAGAGCACTCTCATTGGATTAGCTAAAAGCTAAATCCAATTAGTATTTAGCTATTAAAGAGTAAAATATGCTCACATTGGATTAGTCAAATTCCAAATAGCTACAGTGACTTTCAAAAGTTTTTTCAAATTTGAAGGTTACTGTACATACATCAAATACATATTTTATTAATTATTTCTCTCTTTCTTTCTTTCTATCACATATTTTATCACAATTAATATATTAATTTGACTTAGTGATATATTAATCTAATAAGAACATGATTATTAATTAACATATAATAAGTAGAATAGTAAAATATGATAAAATTAAATTAATTAATAATTAAAAAAATTAAATATTTTTTAAATTAGTAGTTATTCATTATCATATAATGAATAAATGTATAATCTAATGTGGAGATTTAATGTGAATAACCAAAATCAAATTCATCTTATATTATTTTATTATTATATAATGAAAAAATAACTATTCCAATGTGGAGATTTATGTAAATGGAATAGTCAAAAGTCAAATTTCTCTTACATTCATCAAAATTGTCTTTTAACTTTGGCTAATCCAACGAGAGTACTCTAAGAGCTTGAGGAATTTATTCCTCATTCTCAACTAAACCCCTTGGAGCGCCTTCCTCTTAACCCACAATCTCATGGAGTTTCAAACTCCTATCAACCTCACCTCTACTTGGAAACTCATCCTCTATGAAATCCATATCTCGTGAATCAATTTAAATTACAATTCCATCAGATTGTTCACATATTAGCACATACCCTTTAGGGTGTTCTGAATACCTTATAAAAATACACTTATTTCCTCTAGTGCCTAACTTTCCATATTTATGATAAATATCGTTAACAAAATATGTTGAACCCTATGGCCGCAAGTTACTCAAATTTGGTTTCTCGTCAGTTCATAGTTTATATGGGGTGGAAGATATTAATTTGGAGGGCACACAGTTAAGAATGTAGGCAGTAGTCAAAAGTGCATCCCCCCAAAATGAAATTGGTAGGTTTGCCTGCACCATCATTGACCTAACCATCTCAAGCAGTATTTGATTTCTCCTTTCTGTCACGCCATTTTGTTGTGGCATACTTGGCATCGTCAATTATCTTTTGATTCTTTTTTCATCACATAGTCTTTTAAAATTGCTCAGAGAAATATTCATATATGCGGTCAGTCCTCAGAGCTCTTAAGCTCTTGTCTAACTGATTCTCAATCATTCTAAGATATCGCCTAAAGCACCATAATGCTTCAGACTTATAAGAGATTAAGTAGACATGATCATAATATGAAAGTCATCTATAAATGTGATGAAGTAGACACCTTTGTGTCTTGCCCTCACACTCATTGGACCACAGATGTCTAGAAAATGCCTTAATGGCTTTTCCAAACGGTTTTCTTTTAACTTTTCTCATAAGACAATGTTCATAAATGGGCAACGTGACCTTAGCGAGATTGCCTATTAGGCATTCTCTAGCTAATCTAGTCATTCTTTCTTGCCATATACGGCCAAGCCAAGCATGTCATTTATATGAATCCAAATTATCTAATGCAGAAATATACTTGAATAATCCAAATCCAAATCCATGACCATAAAACTGTTTGATAGAAAAAGCCCAACCATAATAAACATTGCCCAAATATAAGAAAACTTCATTGTTTTCAAAAACAATCCGAAAACCAAGCCTTAATAAAAATAACTTGAAAAATTAAGTTTCGTCAGATCTCAGGAGCGTATAGCACATCATGGAGAAATAGAGTGCAGCTGCCCCACAAGTCTAGGTTGTAGGTACCAAGTCCTAGTACCTCTACGCTAGCTCCATTCCCCACCTTGATATCATGACTCCTTGTTGGAATCCGATGATACTCCACACAACCGACTTGATCTCGCGCTATGTGCTCGGTCGCTCATGAATCAACAGTCCACACATGATAGGAATGGGAAATCATCACATGGCTAGTTACAAAAATAATGCGAGAATAGTCAGAGTGTACCTTCTAAGGCTCAATATAGTCACGAGCAAAGTGGCATTTCTTTCTGCAGTTGAAGCACTCTAATTTTGACTTATGCTTCCCGCACTTCCCTATCTTGCTGAGCTGAGAAGTTCCTAACCATTTCTTCACTTGTCTAGCACCTACCCCTATCTTGGACTTCTTGTGTTTGGGCCTAGATGCCTTGTACAAACCAGACTCACCCATATAGGCCAAATGTTTGGGCTTAGCAGCCTCTAGGTACTCAGCCTCAAGCTCCAAGTGATGCGAGACATCTTCAAAGTCCTTGATGTTCTCATTTTACATCAGATTCTGGATCATTGTATCCCAAGAATTTGGTAGTGAGTGTATCACTACCTAGACTTGTTGCTCATCAGTCAAATTTTTTCCTACCGTCTTAAGTTGGTGGATCATGGTCGACATTGCCCTAAGATACTGATTCATTGTATGGTCAGAGGGCATCTTATAGGACTCAAACCTTATAGTCAATTCGCACAACCTCATGGCTGAAGTTTTCCCAAACTTCATCTTCAGTTTTTGCCACATGTTCTGGGCAATGTCATAGGTTTTAAACTCACATATGATATCATTGTGTATGTTGCCTAACATGATAATGCGTGCACAACTGTTCTTTTTAGCCCCTTCAATATAAGCTTCATCATCTCTCTTGTGTTGGTCCGAGTCCCCTTTCTTGGGCTCAGTTAGGGAGTGAGTTAAGGCCTTCAAGAACTCCAGCTTATTTAAGACATATTGGATCTTGCGATGCCAAATATTATAGTTCTCCCCATCCAATTTTTTCCATTGTTCAAATCGACAACTATACTCTTGGATGTCATTTCACTATAAAATACGCAAAAAATGGATATTACACACATACATAAGAAATATGTTGCGTCCATCCAAGCTAGAAGAAAAATAATACAAGCAAATCGCAAGATTGAAAATTCGCTATGCTTCATAATCATATATTGCGCCACAATATCTAATTATTAATTTCTAACCCAACTTTCGCACAAATTTAAAAAATATATGGGAGATCAAATCCTCCTAAATCTCAACCATACTCGCACTATTTTAAGTAGTCATCTAACCCTAATCACATGTAAAGACAGATCCTACTAAAATGACAGTAACCTTTTGGTCCAATTTATAAGAATAGCTACTCAGACTGTAGCAACCTGTGAGGCCAGTAGGCCAGTCTACAAAGATAGTTTTAAGACCATTACAATCCATTTTTATTGTCCCATCAGTGCATTTACAGTTCTTATTGGGTCACTGCAATTCTTGCAGCCTATCATTCACATTGGCAATACCAACTAAGACTAGTTAGTGGGAACTTTCTATTTTATTACTAAAAAAAAAAAATGAAGGCTAATGTCTAAACATTCAAGCCTAATATACATCATTGATAAAATAAGCATATATACATATTCATTTCACATATACATGTAATCACATTTAATCTAAAATATTAAATTAAAGATCACATGAAATATAATAATATGAGTAACAAAAAAAAAGCATGTATCTAAACAAATAAATCATGCAAAAAAAAAAAACTATGAGTAAAATGTATAATAAATACATTTATAAACCCTACCTAAACCAAGAGAAGTTCGCAACCCAATGTTACGCCCAACTTGGTTTTATGAGGTGGTCTGGCTTCAAAACTCAGGTGTGCTAATTTCTTATTTTATTTTTGAAAAAAAAAAAAAACTTTGGGCTTATAAACACTAGGCCACTAAAAATTTGCCCAGCACCTTTTCTTTATTTCTTTTGTTTTTTTTAAATTAAAAAAAAAAGAATGGTCTGAAGGGCTCAAGCCCATTTCATATGACATGTCATATTCATCTTCTTCCTTCTGCTAGGGCACTGATCATATGAACAGTATGCACACAGACTCCAGCAGCAACCGCTGCCACCAAGACACACACTCGGTGTCCCTCCAGCACCTAGGCCACACTGCACCACCACGGTGCACACTGCACCACCAACAGTACGCAGCGCAGTGCATGCAACACCACTATGTTGTGCAGCACCACTGTAGTGCGTGCAACGCCACCCGATGCACGCACCACCAGCATGGTGTGCGCTGCACTTGGGTGCACGCAACACCACTGTTGGTGCGTGCAGCACCACTGTCGGTGCCCCTGGGGTGTGCTGCACCTCCGAGGTGCACGCTTCATCTCCCAAGTGGGTGCAACACCAATCTCGGTGCAGGTGGTACCGGTGGTGCTTAGAGCAGCTTAGCCAACAAAAGCAACACAAAGTTTTCAAAAACTCAAGGAAAACCAAAAAAAGGGCACCCATCGTAGATAAAAATATATGCGAAAAAATTGGCTTTCGGTAAACTAGAATTAAATAAAAACATGCTCTAATACCAATGTTAGAAAACATAGCAGAATACCTCATGCACAACTTATTGAATTGCTCAACAATTCTATCCAGCTTCAACAAATAATCTAGCAAGCCTCAAGCGTCTCTTCTTAGTTGTGAAGTGTACTACATAGAATAAATTAGAGTAACACTCAACACATCCACAACTTTGATACGTTTTCAAGAGAGAGGTTTTGTACTCTTTTAAGATTATCCAAGAATTATCTGAGGGGGAGCTATATATAGCCCTCCATATGCATCTCATACGACTGACCTTAAAGGCTAGCCTTTAATTATTGCAATAAAATGATCGTTGTCATTTTTATTCTCAAGCATGTAATGCATTAAACCATGCGTTACATGGCGTTACGGCATAGGAGGGATTTGCCCATGTGGGCACCCTTCCACCTGACACGGGAAACTCAAAAGGTTTTATTTTCAATGATCATAAATAGAATAAAAAGAAAAAGAATACAAAAAGATAAAAAATTTATTATGGGTTGGGAGGAGGTAGCTCAGTTTTCATAACAAAGATTGTTTATAGTAAATATTTAAAATAATAATTAAAGTGTTTTTTATTTGAATGATGTTTAATAAAGAAATATATGAGAATACTTTAGAATAGTTGTGCTGCCAAACAGACCAGAGATAAAGAATCCACTATCTCAAGTAACAACACGAGTACGGTATAACAATCCTTGCTCTAAATCAAGAAATGTATTTTATCTTTTCTCCGTTTGTTCTAACTGCGCAAATTTCAAAAGAAACCACTCTCCCCTTGCACCAAGTGATAGTATCTACCGTGCCTCGAATGTTGAGATGCTGATTCCATTTGCTGAATAAGTTGCATTGTTGCTAGATGGAGAATCTGCATAGAAACCCGGCTGCCTTGGGATAGGCAATAAAACTTCACTGCTTAACATTAGAACCACAGAAGACATGTTTGGTCTATCTTCAGGTCTTTGCTGCACACATAACAAACCCACTTGAAATAGTCTTAACACTTCAGATCGTGTGCGTGCATCACCAACTGATTCATCGATCAGTTCCATTGCTCTGTCAACAATCCATAGGCTCCATGCCTGAAACAAATTAAAAACCATATTTTTGTGAGTAGGGTTTCCATTAAAAATGCACATCTTGATCTATTACAATATATTATCTTGGAGTGTGGAGCTTTACTCTTATTATGACGATCCTGTTATCCGTTCCCGCATTATATTACTACAACAGAGTTACAAAATCACGTAATAACACTAGCTACCAAAGGTGATCCTCCATACCTTGCTAAAAATGAGTCAAAAAAAGAGATTTTTTATTTATTAGAAATATTATTTATTATTATCTTAGTTATGCATAATATTTTTCATTTAATATATTTACTTATACCTGCGGTTTGCACCTAACAAAATATAGTTTTGCAAGCACAATTTTTTCTCTCATTAAGTCATATTATCCTATTCTCCATTACCGGTAACTTGTTACTATTATAAGAGCATCACAATACAAAGGCATCTCACGAACTTGGCAGTGAAAGGAACAACACTATTAATAACAGGTTTTGTTTAAAAATATAAATCAGTAGAATGACATTCTACATGCTTACATGTCCAAGAAGATTGAGGTGGTGGTCTGGATGGCAGAATCCCCTGTTCTTCTTCCCACTCAATATCTCCAATACTAAAACTCCAAAGCTAAAGACATCAGATTTTACAGAGTACTGCCCATGCACTGCATACTCGGGAGACATGTAGCCACTGCAAAATATTATGTAAGGACAAAGAAAATGAAGTTCATAAACAGTTCAAGGTTATCTATAAGAGAAGATTAAACGTACTTACAATGTTCCAACAATCCTATGGGTCTTGGACACAATTTGATCTCCCTGAAATGATCTAGCCAGGCCAAAGTCCGAAATTTTCGGATTCATTTTAATATCTAGTAAGATATTGCTCGCTTTGAGATCTCTATGGATGACCCTCAGTCTAGAATCTTCGTGAAGATAGAGAAGCCCTTTGGCAATGCCACCAATAATGTCGATGCGCTTACGCCAATCTAATAATTTTCTCTTTGTCTGGTCTGTCCAAGTTTACCTTCATGTTAGTACTAATCTTGCTGAATTCTCAACAAAATTTCATTAACCGAAGAAGATAACCAAACAAGAATTTCCTGCTTTAGAAGGGTCAGAGCTCAAACCAAAAATAAAGGACTCCAAGCTTTTGTTAGGCATGTATTCGTAGATCAAAATTTTCTCGTTTTCTTCCGTGCAACACCCTAGAAGCTTTACAAGATTGCGGTGCTGAAGTTTGGCAATTAATTTGACTTCATTTATGAACTCATTAGGTCCTTGTCCGGAATTCATTGAAAGCCTCTTCACTGCTATAACTTGCCCTTCCGGTAGTGTACCCTGAAAATCAAGAGGTTAGGAAATGCATTCCAAAAAATAAACTTCACATATGGTGAGGATATTTTTGGTCTACCTTATACACAGCTCCAAATCCACCTTCTCCTAGCTTGTTGTTGCTTGAAAAGTTATCAGTGGCATTAACAATGGTTGTCAAATCAATTATCGGTAACTCCATGTCTTCCTTCAGGCCTTCATTTTCACAATCTTTCTCCTGCCTTCTCTTTGCCATTCCTGGAATATTAGGAACTGAATTCTGTAGAGAAATTAAATAACAATTAGAAGCGGAATTACGACAATATGGTGACACTCCCGTGAGGGTATTTGTCCCACAAGTTGGTGATGAACAAAGAGAATTGAGTGTATTTGTTTGTGCACCAATGACCCCTATTTATAGGCCATCATGCACCGGTTGGTAAAGGGCACATCCATTGGTTAACCAATGGTAGCCCAAAGGTCACAACCTTAAGGAGTGACACATCCTATTGTGAAAAGGCACAACCATTGGTAAACCAATAGTAACCCAAAAGTCACATCCTTAAGAAGTGACACAACCTTTTGATTTAGTCAAAAGGTTGTGTCTCTTGACACTTCCTTTAACATCACCCCTCATGGGAACCATCACCATGATAGAGAATATTATTCCAAGGGGTACACCGTTTGGTGATCACACCCCTTAGAATAACATCTCCCACTTGATCACACAAAACGGTGATGATCCAGTTGAGTATTTTACCTTGGTACCAATATGAGCTTTCCACTACTCAACTCTCATCTGCAACTCTTGCAGATCGGCGTCAGAGCATGACAAGCCTCTACGTGCACACGTTTTTGTCATTACCTTATCTGACCGCACCCTTTACCATATGTGCTCCCACTGATCACATATTAGGGGTGACTACATTTCACTAAAAAAAATTTTTAGTGAATGGCATCAATTCTCCGTGACTGGATCAACAATCCATTCCTCTGTCACAATTGACGACTTCAGCCGAATACATAACACATGTATCGACCTGCGCTGAATTTTCGTTAAGTACTTCCTCTAGAGGCTATTCCTGAGGTTTTTCCCTAATCACCTTATCAACGACTTTGCAAATGATTAACCATTTACTTGGGTAATCAAATCACATTTCACTAAAACTTTAGTGAACGGCACTGAATTTTCGTTAAGTACTTACTCACCTGAGTCTTTCCTTAATCACCTTATCAGCGACTTTACCATGATCAACCTTTTACTTGATTAATCAATCTGCACTGAATTTTTATCAAATACTCACCCTGAGGCCATTCCTGAGGTTTTCCTTGATCACCTTATCAGTGGCTTTACAAATGATTAAAATTTTCATTTGGGTATCTCTATAACTCCAATTTTCTAGGCGTCCCCAGAATTTGCTGAGTTACACATGCTGACCATGAGATTGCTTCACCTAGGTTTCTCTCAATCCCATTCTAGTCACATGTTCTCTGAATTTCTCCAGAGATAAACCTTTAGTCATTGGATCTGCTACCATCTCGGTCGAGGAAACGAAATTAACCTTGACCTCACCTCTTTCCACTATATCTAAAATATAGTGATAATGCACATCAATGTGTTTTCCCTTGGAACTCTGTGTTCCACTTTTTATCAAAGAAATGGCAGACTGATTATCACAAAACACATTGATTGGTTCTGTGGATGTACCCAAATTTAAGCTTTCAACAAAGCGTTTTATCCACACCGCATTACTCACTGCAGTACTACAAGCAATATATTCTGCTTCCATAGTAGACTTAGCAACACAGCCCTGTTTCTTACTTAACCAAGAAACTGCTGTTCCACCAAATAGAAATATATATCCAGTTATAGATTTTCTATCATCTACATCACTTCCAAAATCAGCATCACTATAGCCGATTAATTCTAGATCACTGTTTCCAAAGCATAATTTCAAATTTTTGGTACCTTGTAAATATCTCAATATACGCTTAACTGCTTGCCAATGTTCTTTACCTGGATTGGATTGAAATCTACTTACCAATCCAACTGCATGACAAATATCTGGTCTGGTACTTGTCATTGCATACATGAGGCTTCCCACAGCTTGAGCATAGGGAACTTTAAGCATTTCACTTATTTCATCCTCATCTTTTGGGCACATACTTTTATTTAAAGTATGAGCTTTGCAAACAGGCGTACTTAAAAATTTACAATTTTCCATACCAAATCTTTTAATTACTTTTTCTAGATATTTCTCTTGATCTAAATACAATAGATTTGAATTTCTATCTCTAGAAATTCTTATACCAAGAACATAAGCGGCTTCACCCATGTCTTTCATTTCAAATTTAGATTTCAAGAATTCCTTTGTTGCATGCATCATATCTAGACAATTACTTGCCAGTAATATATCATCAACATATAATGATAATAATGTTAATTGATTATCATTTTTCCATATATATACACAGTGATCTAGTGGACTCATTTCATATCCCATTTCCAAAATGGCTTGGTGAAATTTCAAGTACCACTGTCTTGAAGATTGCTTAAGTCCATACAGTGACTTTCTCAACCTGTAGACTTTCTCTTCATGTCCTTTAATTTGGAATCCTTCTGGTTGAGTCATAAAGATATCCTCTTTTAATTCACCATTGAGAAAAGCTGTTTTTACATCTAACTGATGTAATTCCAAATTCATCCTGGCAACAATGGACATGATGATCCTTACGGATGTGAACTTCGCCACAGGCGAATATGTATCCACAAAGTCTACACCTGGTTGTTGAGTATATCCCTTGGCCACTAACCTTGCTTTGTACCTTTCCAAACTGCCATCAACTTTAAATTTTCTTCTGAGAACCCATTTACAGCCAATAGCTTTTCTATCTTTTGGAAGATCTGTTAACTCCCAAACATTATTTTTGTTTATTGATTCTATTTCATCTTTCATGGCCTCAAGCCATTTATCTGAATCAATACTATTGACTGCCTCAGAAAAATTTTCAGGATCATTATCTAAATTTTCCAAACTGGTATTTAGTGCATAATGATCTTGAAATAATATTGATGGTCTTCTGGATCTTTTACTCCCACTGTCTCCAACATCAATGCCTGAAAATTGATTTTCATCTGACTTTCTTTTATTATTCTGGATTTGAATAATATCATTATTTTCATTGTCAGATTCTGTGGAGATCCGTTGATTCTCAAAATCATTTAATAAATCTATTTGATCAACAGGAGTAACAAGGTTCGTGTTTTCCAAGAAAACGGCATCCCTACTTTCTATCAATCCTTTTTCAGAATGATAAAATCTGTAGCCACTTCCGTTTTCTACATACCCAATAAACCTGCATTCCCAGGTTTTACTTTTTAATTTATCCCTTAGTGGCCTTGGGATAAGCACTTGTGCCTTACAACCCCACACTTTGAGTTTACTTAAGTCTGGTTTATGTCCCGTCCATAATTCGTAAGGTGTAAGAGGTTTCGCTTTAGTTTCAACTCTATTTAATATATATGCTGCAGTCGATAATGCTTCACCCCAAAAATGTATTGGTAGATCAGCATATGCCATCATCGATCGCACCATATCCAATAGAGTTCTATTTCTTCTTTCTGCAATGCCATTTTGTTGAGGTTTATATGGCATAGTATAAATATGTCTTATACCATTCAATTTGCAGAAATTATCTAAAGCTTCAAATTCTCCTCCTCTATCACTATTCAAACTTTTAATGGGTCTACCCAACTGGGTTTCTACTTCTAATTTAAATTCTTTAAATTTCTCAATTGCATCAGATTTATGCTTGAGTAAGTAGATTTGTCCATATCTTGAATAATCATCAGTGAAAGTAATAAAGTACTCCATTCCTCTATGAGTTTTTGTTTTAAAAGGTCCACACACATCAGAATGTATAATTTCTAGTAAATCCGTAGATTTCCAACTTTTTGAAAAAGATTTACTACTCATTTTTCCTTTGATACATGGTTCACATATATCAAAATTATCTGAGTTTATTTGTGGTATTAATCCACTTTTATACATTCTGATCATTTTATTTTTATTTATATGGCCTAATCTTAAGTGCCATAAATATGTACAATCAGTAGACACATTCAAATACTCAAAAATAGGTACTTTATTAATATCAACATTCAGTACATACATATTGTGATCTTTCATGCCTTTCACTGACACATTTCCCTTACTAATTACAACGGTTCCGGACTTAAACTCAACTGTGTAGCCTTTCTGATCTAGTACAGGCACAGATACTAAATTTCTACGAATACTAGGTACATATAGAACATCACTAAGTAAAATAATGGAACCATTTATTTTGAATTTACATGTACCTTGCCCCAAGACATCGCAATATGTATTGTTGCCCATATATACTTTGTGCTCTCCAATTTGTTTATCTTCAAGTTTGACAAACATATCTCTGTTCCTACATATATGTCTTGTCGCTGCAGAGTCAACCCACCATGAATCTGTCACTGGTTCCACTAGCATTACTTCTGAGATTGTCATCACAATTTCCTTACTTTCTTGTGCTTTTCCTTTGTTAGGACATTGTGATTTGTAATGACCCTTCTTTCCACACTTAAAACAGTTTCCAGAAAATGGTTTATTTTGTTTTCTTTTTAACCATTTCTTTTTCTTGAACTGTTTTGGCTTCATCTTATTCTGTGTAGAACGCTTATCTTGAGCCATTAATAAATTGGATGACTCACCATCTTTATTCCTTCTTTTCATCCTTTCTCCTTCAAGTACTAAAAGTACTGGAAGCGATATCATTGTTACTTCATTTCCACTGTGTGTTAAAGAAGTAATAATGTGATCCCAAGATGAAGGAAGACTATTTAGTATGGTTGTAACTTGCATTTTATCACTGAGAGGATGACCGGCATCATTTAATTCTTTCGCCATCAACTCCATTTGAAGTACATGATCGCCAATATCATCATTCTCTTTCATACAAGTCCGGTTATACTTATCCAACAATAACTGTATATAAGTATCCGACCTTAAACCATACTTTGCTTCAACTGCATCCATTATTTCTTTAGCAGTTTCATAGTCTTCAAATAAAGGAATAATGTGATCACTCATGCAATGCAAAATTAAAGCTTTTGCCCATGCATTGTGTTCTATCCATTTATCTACATTTAAAATGCTGTTTACACTTTCATCATCTTCTACATTTCCTTCCCATGGCTTTGGTGTTGTTAATGTATATAAGGTTTTTTCATGGGTTAGAAGAAAAGTTATATGCCTTTTCCAGGCTCGGAAATTTCTTCCATTCAATTTTTCTATCCCCGAAGGATCAATACTTTTCTTCGGTGCCATGAATAATAAACCTTAAAAAAATTAATCAACAAGAAGAATGTAGAAATAATAAATGTGTACTATTTAAATATAATAGTTCAACTGTGAAAAATTAAAATTATTACAAACTTAATTAGTAATAATAATAACCCTTGGGTTTAATCCAAGGTGGCAGCCTAGAAATTCTCCTATTATATTTTATATAAGGAGAATAATAAAAGCGACGCCCCGATCGAGGATATCCACGACCTTTCCTTGATGTTTCACCTCTTTCAAAGAATTTCTGGCGGTAATTTCGATCAACAGGTGCTTTATAATAATTTGGCTTGAAATTTGGAGCACAACGGCTTTTGAACGGACCAAATCGGGCTTGAAATGATCTCGAACGGCCCGATTGAAATTTTCTGCCCTGAACCGGTTCAGGAAACCGGGTGAACCGGTTCAGCCGGTTCAAGCCGTGTTCTGGAGATCGGCTTCTGGAGGCGGCTCTGTCAACGGCTCGGTACTCGGCTTGGTCAACGGCTCGGTTGTCGGCTCGGCTTGGAGGCTCGGCTCAAGAGGCTCAGGAACGGGCAAAACGACAATGTCGTTTTTACCGTTATTAACCTCCGTTGGCTGAACGACACTGTCGTTTAGCCTTGGATTGGTTTGAACGAGATGACCGTTGGACGAAACGGCACCGTTTCGTCCTGGGTTGTCTTCAACCTCGCGCAGGCGCACTGCAGTGTCCCTGCGTGCGGTTTCCTCAGCCCCTTCCGACCAAATGGTGGCCGGCGACGACGACTCCGACGTGCTCCCGAGGTCGACGACGTCCGGCGGTGGTGAGAGACTCCGGCGACCGGCCGAAACAGTAACTTGGTGGACAAATGGGGTATTTAAATCACTATTCCTTTGTGTAAAATAATACCAATAATTTTCTTCAAAATAGTAACAATTTACTAAATTTTGAAGATTACCAGTATACTCTAAACCCCCCACCGTGATCTGAAAAAGTTTCTCTCTCGGATTTTCAAGCAAACGAAGATGATTAAAATATGCAAGTGTGGTTGCCAAACCAAGCACTTGCCTATTTATCGTCTTTGTAATGCGAGATAAAATTCCCTCTGACATAACCAGGCTCTGATACCACTGTAGAGAAATTAAATAACAATTAGAAGCGGAATTACGACAATATGGTGACACTCCCGTGAGGGTATTTGTCCCACAAGTTGGTGATGAACAAAGAGAATTGAGTGTATTTGTTTGTGCACCAATGACCCCTATTTATAGGCCATCATGCACCGGTTGGTAAAGGGCACATCCATTGGTTAACCAATGGTAGCCCAAAGGTCACAACCTTAAGGAGTGACACATCCTATTGTGAAAAGGCACAACCATTGGTAAACCAATAGTAACCCAAAAGTCACATCCTTAAGAAGTGACACAACCTTTTGATTTAGTCAAAAGGTTGTGTCTCTTGACACTTCCTTTAACATCACCCCTCATGGGAACCATCACCATGATAGAGAATATTATTCCAAGGGGTACACCGTTTGGTGATCACACCCCTTAGAATAACAAATTCGGCACAATTTTCTAGAACAGAAGAACTACTGAATGCAAGCGGCCAACCATCTACTCAGATGCATTTCTAAGTTAAGAACTATAAATATAGCTTTACCTTTGAAACTAGACTTCTTCTTCCGTATGTACGAGATCAATCCAAGTGTTAGAATTCCATTGACTAATACTACAGCGCCGGCTATGATTCCTGCTCGTTTTATCTTGCTGGCATTCCCCTTTTTTCCATTATTTTCTGAAAACGAAGTTAGAGTTCTACTCGTATTAATTTCAATATGCTGACTAGGCGATATAGTTGTCCAAGTTAGAGTTCTTAGTAAAAAGCAAAATTCAGAGCAATTTTATTTTTAAATTTTTTAGAAGGAAAAAAGAAGTAAAAAGTACCTAGTTCTGAGCTGGCCATCTTTATGTATAGCTCTTGCCCACCCTGAGAGTAGACAACAATGTCAATCAGTTTCCCGAACCAAAGCAAGCAGCCACTCCCTTTTCCCCTAATATCTAAATTGGAATATGCTGTGCAAGAGCAGTTTTTCAAGCACAATCCCTGGCATTCATCGAGGCTCAAGGTCGCATTAAACCAGGAAGAAGATGTGTCGGGTAATTTCAACCCCGAGTACTTGAGGAAGCCATCTCCAATATTGCATACCAATGGAGTCCTTCGAACACATCCATCAGACCAATCTATTGATTTCCAATCTTTTGGAGACTTGGGTAAGAATCCTTTCAAGCATGCACATGCAGGAGAGTTATCGCCATCGCAGGTAGCGTATGCCCCACAGAATGCATAAGTTTGACACGCATCTGCCTGGGATGTGGCGTAAAGCTCCCAACTGGTGTTCGATTCATCCACATAAACCGCTGCGCAACGCCAGATGGGTTTATTATATATCTTGAAAAAACAGAAGTGTTTACCAGTGTGAAATCAAAATACACCTCGTTCTGATTCATCACGAATTCATAGTCGAACACTGGATTCCGAGTTACGCCTGGATATCCCGTAAAACGAAGACCATTCCATGACCCCGTTCTAGCCTTTATCGTATTCCCCTTCATTAGAACCCTTTGCGGAAGCCCACGAGGATCTAACCTTACTGAAAAGTCACCTCGAGCAGGATCTTCCGTGCTCTTCCAAGATGATATGACTCTATCTAGACCAGTTACCAAGTCCCTTCCAATCTTCATTTTTGGTAGTAATGTGTCACAAGGATAATCAAAACTCTGCCACAAATATCTCTCTGGGTCATCAACATTTCCATCTTTCACAACAAAATTTCCAGTATCCAGGAGCTGCGCAACCGGATTTTCTGCTGTTCTTGATGTATTAGGTGACCAAACAACATTATTTGTGCTATTGAGAAGTGCAAGAACTCCTTCATCGGTGACCGTTAAAACTCCGGAGTGATCGTTAAGCGGAGTGTCTCTGTTAGCCACCCATACGACTGTCCCAGAAGATATCGCGTACCATATTCCGACGTATCGGCTTTTTGAACTGCCTGGGCTGAAAAATCCCATTTCAAATGTTCCACCGGCTGAAACTAATGTGTCGCCGTCTCTGATTGATTGACTGGAAGGAAGAGTGTCCAGCGTAATGGATGTTTCTAAGAGGGAGAACAATAGAGCGAATACAAAAAAATAGGTACAGGCATCCTCCATTGATTTTCTAATGGCTATCTCCTTCTGTTTGGGAAAAAGTAAAGTGTTTGTACGGTAAATGCAGACAAGACAGCAAATTGCTTCTTTATATATCAACCAATTATCCATATATATATATAATATATATGTATATATATAAGGAAGCATATTATAGATATATGGGATACAATCATACAAGAGTCAATAAAGTAGAGAGTAATGCTACATACAGTCGTGGAATGCGTAAATACCGTACAGTCGTTTTGAAAAAGAGTAGAGTTTACTATTAAAAAATTAATTTCTTTTCAGGTGGGTCTCTTATTTATTCACTTTTTTCAAAGCGACTGCACGCTCACGACTGCAAGTATCATTTTACTAAAGTAGAAGCCGCCCGACACAAGTAAGCAAATACGACATAAAAAAGAGAGGGAAAAAAAAATATATATATATATATATATATGGGGACAATGATTTGATTCCACCCATTTTCTAGAAAGAAAGCTGCATGCCGTTTTGATATAGCTAATAATTGGACGGTAATACAACCATCAGAAGTTACAGTGAAATATTTTGTGTTGCATTTTATTGATTTGGTATAGCTGAATGCAATTTTAACTATCTCTTTCGTATGATCATTGGTTAGAAGAAACAAAAATATGAGGATAGTAAGCAAGAAATGCGTCGAATTGCCAACGAACGACCATCAGAGACTGTAGAGGCGCGTGAAGACCACTTTTCATACTAGGAGCGTGGAGGTTGGTTGGATCTAAATGATCTTAAGCCCTTAGCCCAAAAAATGATGCATGTGGTTGCGATAGGCTCTCCTCGATGCGGTGGCGCTTGAGATGTACGTGCTGCTCTGTTCGACATTCTACTTCGACCTTCCAAAAGATCGATGGCTGGGAAGTCCTACGGCGGGGCACATGGCGATCGTGGGAGGTCGGAAAGCAATAAATCAATTCTTTTCTTTGCTATGGATGCAAAACAAAGTAAAATTCAGAAAAAAATGAGTTGGATAGCTTCGAGACAAGCCTGACTGGAGGAGGGTGGGCGGAGCCGAAGCTCGACTCCCCAGTGGGCCAAGAAGATGGGATGTTTAGGTTTTTGGTTGAGAGCGAAATTGCCTAGAAAGGGTAAAAAGGGTTAATCAATTTTTTCCCGCAATTGAACACCAAATTGCTTCTATGTGTACACATCTTAGCTTTCTTCATTGACTTTAGTTTTCTGGTTTTTAGTTATGCTAGCTGGTTGTATATTGGGCCAAGTAGCCTCGTGTCGTGTTTAAATTCTTTTATTGTGCTTAACTACAATAAATATTGCTCGTCTTTTTTTCTACTTAAACTCCTTAAGTTGAGAGAAAAACATGGATCTTTTTCTGATTTTTTTGAAATTCATGAAAAGAAAGTTATTTACAACACAAAATCAATGCAAATATCATTGATTTGCTCATGAGAAAGACTTTCAAAATGAAAATATTTTGATCATTAGCTTTTATTGTTGGGTTTTGTGGAGTCTTATTTTGGACTCAAGCGGAGGCAAACAGAAAGTTCACTCAACAGATCGTTCAGGCAAACTTCAGACAGAGAGTTCGTTCGATACTCACTCGTCATTTGCTTGACAGTTGCTCAAGCAAATAACCCAATAGTAGTTTTTATTAGTATATATGCCGCATACCTATATATGTGTATTGTGAACAATATCACCGCAAAAAGAAAACATTGTGACAGAAGATAAACAGAGACAGACCATACAGAGGCAGCCTTGAAGAGAAAAGAGATAGTGAGAGAAACATTGTATTGCTCAACATTGTATTTCTAGTTTCCTGTTAATAAAATTTTCTACAACTCTATGGACGTAAGCACATTGCCAAACAACGACGTCATTTTATACTTAAGACTTAGTTATATATATATAATTATATATTAATTAGGTTAGGCCGAGGCGAGGTAATGCCGGCAGGATTGGGCCCAGCTTGCCCCCACTGCATCAAATGCTATGGGTGGGGCATTCTACCCCTGCATGGTGCAGGCGGAGTAGCTCTCGCCGCCAAGCGAGGTGGCGCCCCCGCCGCCCAGTCCTAATAAATAGACTAAAAAGATAAGAAAAATAATTTAAAAGAAAAACAGTACAAATTTTATTGTGGATTGGGATGAGGTAGCAAAATTTTCATATCGAAAATTGTTTTAAAAATGAGAAATGCTAAGGAGTCGCTTCAGTTATACCGTTTATTTTGTCCTATTGATGTGCCACTACCATGTGGTGCTGTATGTTTTATTAAAAAAATTAAAAACACAAATATGAAAGAGGTCGAGGTAATCTATGGTTTCAATTTTCATCTTGTTTTGTTTTCAGATACTATCTTTTTAGTATATATTTATCTTTTATTTTTGTATTTTTTAATAAATTATGTGGCGCTATGTGGTGATACCATGTTAATGAAGAAAATTTAACGGTATAACTGGATTGACATTGTAGTACTACTTTTTAAAAAGTACATAAACAATATATGTACTTTTTAAAAGTGTCAAAGTTCTGGTAAAAGAAAAATTTTATATGCAGTCTCCAGTCAGGGACTGTCCATGCATGACTAGAAACGAATTGTTTCATTAATGGTGAAAACGCTATCGTTCCATTAAGTTGAGTAAAACACATGAAAGAAATTAGGCTGAACTCTCCCATCAGCATCAAAACTCTCCATATTCTCAAAGAAAAAATCTACACAACCTCCTACTATTCACACAACCTCCACACACCATACAATTTTTAATTTTTTTTTTCTTTTATCAAATATTTAATATATGAATAATGAATAGAAAAATTAAATTAGTTTAAAAAGAATAAACTCAAAAAAAATTAAAAATTAAAAAAAAATGATGTGTGGAAGTTGTGTAACATTGCTCATTCCCAAAATCGTCGTTGCCTTTGTCAGCCCAAGATCGTCGTCCCCTTCCTCAGCTCGAAGCCTCCATCCCCTTCCTCAACTCGACGTCGGCCCCTTTCTCAACAAGGTAAATTTTTCAGTATAATCATACACTTCTTTGAGATTGTGGAACCATAAATTTTTCAATGGAAACTGTAACTTTTGTTATTTATGCTTTTTGATAACTTTGGAACTCTAGTTGGTTGCTTGGAAAACGGGGGTGGGGGGAGCAAATGGACAATGATTGGATGGTGGGTTTTTGTTTTTCGCCTATTAAATATTTTTTTTTAGGCTCACTTGTTTTGTGTAAACTAGAAGTCTGCTAAAAAATAAGAGTCGGGCTAGTCTGCTGCCCAAAGTAACCCGCTCCACTTTACCGATAGTTGTATTTCAATTTTTTTTTTCTATTCATATTTTTTTAATAGATTTAAATATTTTTAAAAAATAAAAAAATACATCAATATATTTAAAATTACTTTCTTAATCACTAAATAAAAAAATTAAAAAAAAATTTATCAAGCGATACATTTAAGCTGTTAGTTTGGAACAGCATGGTAGCCTTTTTCAAAAAATAAAGTTCAAACAAGATGAACGAAAGCCCAAATTTGAAAGAAAAAATTAATTAACAATTTGGTAGGAAAAAAATAAGGAATTTTTGAAAGCCAATGCATGCCTAGTGACTTGAAGCATCTAATAATCCTACTAGAGTCCCATTTACAGCAAGCTTGTATAATTTAGATAAGAACAATAAAAGCAAGCTTGTCGAGTCCTAGGGCTGCAAACGGGCCGGTCCGGTCCGGTCCGGTCCGGCGATGGACCGAAAATTTTCGGTCCATTATTTTTCCGGACCGGACCGGACCGAACACCCAAAGGGACCGGACCGGACCGATAGCTATCGGTCCGGTCCGGTCCGGTCCGGTCCAGTCGGTCCGCCCTCTTTTTTTTTTTTTTTAATAATTAATAAAAAAATTTATTTAAAATACTAAATTAAACTAAGTGACTTATTAATGTGGATTATGTAACAAACTCAATAAAAAAATATTTTATATGGTCAATGATAATAAATTAGATGAAAATTATATTATTAATTTATATAATTATTATATAATTAACTAATTGATATTATATATTTATTAATTCATAGAATATTAACAAGTGTTAATAGTATATTTAAAATTTTATATTGTTAATAGTGATAGGTTAAATGAAGATATATATAAAATATTGTTAATTTATAGAATATTAACAAGTATTAATAATATATTTAAAAATTTATATTGTTAATTGTACAATATATTATATATAAAATATATATAAAAAATATTTTTTTTTTTTAATTTTTCATTCGGTCCGGTCCGGTCCGGTCCGGTCCGAAAAAACTGTGGACCGTGGACCGGACCGAATGATTTCGGTCCTCTAAAATATGGACCGGACCGGACCGGTCTAAGTCTCGGTCCGGTCCGGTCCGGACCGAAACGGTCGGTCCGTTCGGTCCGACCGGACCGTTAATCACCCCTATCGAGTCCCATCCTCAAGCGAATTGTGTACTGTCGACTCGTATAATCAAATGGAAATGTGAGGAACATTACATAGGTCACGTCTGCATCCACTTCAACAAAACAACAATAACATAGATTAAATGCACTGAACCATTTATCAATGAGAAATGATACTTGCAGTCGTGAGCGTGCAGTCGCCGTGCAGTCGCCGTGCAGTCGCTTTGAAAAAAGTGAATAAATAAGGGACCCACCTGAAAAGAAATTAATTTTTTAATAATAGACCCCACTCTTTTTCAAAGCGACTGTACGGCGTTTCCGCATTACACGACTGTATGTAACATTACTCTTTATCAATTTACATTCAGTTGAAGGTATTTAAGGGCAATAAATATATATATATATATATATATATATATATTATCTGCAGGGAACCACGTGGCAGTTTCTACATCTTTCAATAGGGCCCCACATTAATTAAGGCTAAGTGGTAGACTGGTAGGTATATATAACATCAAAGTAATGGCTTTGATTAGGAAAAAATTCAGTGGGGGAAGGGGGATGGGAACACGGACAGGAACTTAATTGGTGCTAAAGGTTTTTTAAATTTTTAAATAATAATAATATTAAAAAATAATATTTTATTTAATTTTTAATTTTTATTTAAAAATATTTATATATTTTTAAAAAATAATATTTATAATTGTAAGTTTATAAATATCGTATAATTATTTTAAAAATAATAAATAAATATGAGATTAAAATCAGACTCCACTCTCCAAACCAGCGTGCTTAATTTGACTTTGAGCTAAAATCAAAGACATTTTTCTGCAAAAGCTGATATCATATTTCAAGTGCCGCCAGTTTGGTAGCCAAAAAAAGCCACCTATGATCAGGTGCTTTCCTCCTCCCTTCCTCTCTATCTCTCGGATGGACTCTTAGAAAGGTATTGGGTGTGGATCAAACATGGATTCGTGATTATTATTTACAAAAGCCCTTAACTTCTGTGTTTTAACATCATAATAGGTTTTGTTTAAGTCAATATTTGACCAAATAATATTGTACATTCCAATAACATTTTCTCTTTTAATATTGACTAATGAACCACAAGTATGGCCATTTCATTTTGCAACTTAAACTGTAAAAGTCTCATGTTGTTATACTTTTAACATTTCTTATTTGAAGGGTAGAGATCTTGCGATTTGTAATGCCTTCATCCCATTCGTCATCTTCTCTTATTGATTGTTGTTGAAATCATACTCTAATATGTTCATGCAAATCGAGAGCTACTCTCAAATTTGCTAACATCCCAAGAAATCCAAAATGACCTATTTCTTCTTGTCCAAAATACAATAAAGAGGTCATTACTTCTAATTTGGTCACTTTGTTGTTAATACATGTGTTTTGCTATTTGCTACAATGATTTTTACAAGCTGTTGATTGTATGGAATGTCATACTGCAACTACTTCTTATGAACAGATATTGAAGAAGTAAAAGAACGAAAAATTGCAATGGAGAGAGAACTGTTATCCAAAAGAGAGAGGAAGAAATTCAGCATGCTACTTTGCATATATTGGTGACTGACAATTTTAATCTCATGTTGGTTGCTATGATCAAGATCAATGGAAAATTAAGTTTGTGTTAAGTATTTCTTTGTATGTTGTTAATAGGTTTATAGACTTTTTTTAATTTTTTTAGTATTTGAGCTCAATGTAACCCAACTCTGTACCAGAGTGTTGAACTTTAATTTTTATGTTATAATATGCATTGTAACTATGTTTTCAATGCAGTCCAACTATATTATGTGTTCCAGACAATTTCAAATGAGTTTAATGGAAGATAGCTTTTTTGTTTAAAGAGTTTCATCTACCTGTTTGGCTTTTAACTATGAGATTTTTGTTTGTATATTACCAGGAAAAACAATTTGTGACACTCAGACTTGTAAGTGACATTCAAATTTGTATAATGGTTGGGACTGATTTAACATGCACCATGCACCACATTCTCAAATAGAAAAATCACTCATCTATATAATATAGGTTCAGGATATTCAGAATTCATATTCACCCCCTTAGGATAGAGTTACTACAAAAATTCCCATATTGACATTTTTGTCATGCTACAGTATGCACCACCATATAGGGAGAGTAGTTAATACAAAAAATGGTTGGCATTTTGCCAAGTTACAAAATTCTCATATTTCGTGCACAATACAAAAAACGACCATAATGCCACGAACAATCATCAATGCGCAAAACTACACGCTCTCAATTAACCTCATAAGCACCATGCTCTCAATTAGGATGCTGTGCAAACAGTGGAAGATATGTAGGTGGCATGGTACCAAGGTAACTATGCATATAACTATACGTTGACCAATATTGATATAATGGTCTTGATATTTCTAGAAATAATATCGAATAATGATTTATAAAAAGATTATAAATCAAATCAATAACATGGCTATCGGATAAAACAAGACTACCTGAGTGCATGCAGTAGTAGCGGCAAGCATTACATCAGTGTTGGCAGGCATTGCAGCAGTATTGATAGGTCTTGCATATGTGTTCCCCCTCCCCCTCCCCCTCCCCCTCCATCTAGTTGTACACTAAGAATACATATTCAGAGAGGACAACTAACATAAAAAACGGACGGGTGAACCATCGTGATATATTTAAGCACAAGAGGAAATCTAAAAAAAAAAAAAAAGCACATCAAGAAATATAAAAATGTCCAGCATGCATGTGTGGATGTTAAAATACAGCACGATATATATAGAAAAGAGGGATATCAGCAAACTTTACAGAAGGCACCCATTATTCATCATGGTGGGCCCCCACTATGCAATACAAACTTTGAATTAATTTCCTCCACTACAGTCACTATGTTCAATTGGAAAGAAAATTTCAAATTCAATCTTACTTCTGTGCAAACCAACTTACATTCCTTACAAATCACTGCTAGTACTCAACAGAAAGTTGTATAGAAACTACAAACACAAGATTCTTTTGTTTGATAATTCATTTTCTGGGAAAGACACAAAAGACAAACCAAATTCATAATTCTGTATAGCAAAATAAATGGAGAGATCTAATTATTTTATGTAGAGTTGCTAACATCAATTAATTAACAAATATTTTCAACTCAGGTTGTCATACCCTTATAATGATGAACTACTGGGTCTATCTGGACTGTAAAACAAGAAATATCCAGAAAGCCAAAAAATGAGTAGTTGATACATGACTTTCCAATAGCACTACTGCTGCCTCGACTCTCGGGTACCATGCCTCATCAATATATTCTTGGATTATAAGTCAAACCAAGAGAAATTGTTAAACACCAAAGCAATGAAACCCATTGGAAAAGTCACCAAAAAGAAAAAGGCAAAAGCACAATCCTTGTACAATAAATAGAAAGCAGAAAGCATTAAAGAACACAATGCAGACTTGGCTAATTTTATTTCTTCTGCTTTTTTTGTTTATTCCTTCATGGCATTAAGTAGTCTGTTAATTTATTCATGCTACGGTAAAAAGAGCAAATATAACGAGTTCAAATTTCGACCTTAACAAAGTTGAAATAACATTGTGATGTGAGACAATTTCCAATTGTCAAACATGCAAGAACAGGACGAAGTCAAGACAATAGTTAATGGTATAAACAACAAGTTCATTCTGTTAGAATAATTACAAAATATGGGCTTCCATTTGATTGTATATTTTGTGTTTTCTAAAAACAGGTTAGATGTATAGTTCATAGTGGTACTTTGGTTAAGCCTGAGTGATCACTTGGGTCTTTTGTACCTTAGATGTATAGGATTATATCATATTTGATGTGGTAAATTACGTATGTAAGTCAAGAAGCTTAAAGGTTTTATTCCAGAAACTTTCTAAACCCTAATTAGGGTTAGAGTCTTTAATGGGAGGACTCCATAAGTTTTCTATATTAAGAGGCTAGGTCCCCTCTCCTCTCCGTGTATCTATTGGCTTGCCACATTGAAAGCTATTACTTTTGTGAGGAGCAAGGAGAGAAAGATTTAGCTGCTAATATTTGTTGGATTTCAAGATTTGCATCGAAAAGGTCTTCCGTAGGTATATCTCCTAAACTATGAATTGATAATTGTGATTCTTATTCTTAGTATGGTTTCTATCAATTTCAATACATTCCAATTTCTAGAGTTGACAAGGAGGTAGTAAGACATTGGATTCTTAAGCCATGGTGATCAATCTGAGGAATGTTGGCTATCCCACGCTAAACGGCTCCCCCATGGTAAGAACAAGGGCAATGTCTGGCAAGTCTAACAGGGAAACAAAGAGTTGATAAATAAGAAGTAATAAAATCTGAGCACAATACAAGAAAGGAATAGATACAATACAAGTAGAAAACAAGACAACAAAATAAGTAGACAACAAACAGATTCCTTACGTGGTCAACAACCGACAGAGGTGGAGGAGAAGATCAAGTCGTCGTCGGTGGATAGAGCTCGAATTAGATGGATCGGTGATCGAACTCGAAACAAACACAACAATGGATTGGTGGTTAATGGCAGACGGTGGTGGAGGATGATAGTAATGGTGAAGAAAGAAAAAGACTGCCACTCCGTCAAACAGATTGAAGAAAGGAGAGAAAATTTTTTTAGATTGCGTTCCTTCTTGGATGGAGACGACTTGGTTTTTAGTTTCAAAAGAAAGCAATGCAGCCACAAAAAGATTACATAAAAGTAATCAGACAAACTAATGTGATTTTATGTAATTCGTAAGACACTACAAGGGGAATCACCTTTACTGACGATTCATTTTCGCTGGCAAAACCAACAAAATCGCTGCCTCTCACCTATCCCAGCGATTTATAAATCGCTGGAGGTTCACCGGTATTAAAGCCCCACTTTTGATCTACTCCAATAGAAGCCAAAAATCGCCGACAAAGATTTTCTTTCCCATCAATTTGTATTCGTAGCAAATAGAACATTTTATCGCCACAATTGCAAGATACGATTCAGTTGTTAATCGTTGGGAAAAATTAATTCCAGTGATTTAATATTATCCCTAAAAGAGGGAAAATCGCCAGAAATATACTTTTCCAACGATTTTTCGAAATCACCTCAATTGACTAAACGGCTTTGAAATAACAATTGAGGTGATAATAGTGCACCAATATAGATCAATACCAGCGATTTAAAAATCGTTACAATTGAGTTATTGGTTTTGTGAACTCAGTTGCAGCGATCTAAAAATCGTTGGGAATTCACCTTTATTAGTGGTATTTTTGTTGCGATGATATTAAAATCGTTGGGAAATACCTAAATTTTCTAGAAGTTTATTTCCAGCGTTTTTTATTCGCTGCAAAACTAGCTATTATGACAATTTTTCCATTCGTCACAATTAAAATACTGCTACAGTTTCTAATATTATTTGTGGCGACACAAAATCGCCGCAAAAGGTCAAATAGTCGCGCGCAAATGAATGAATAGTAATTGCAACATCAGATTTTCGGATACATTGCTTTGGATTTCAGCAGTGATAAGAAAATCGCCGCAAATAAGGGTTAATTGTAGCGATTTTTTTTGCGGCGGTAATAAAATCGCTGGAAAATGCTTTATTTCTTATAGTGAGATTTGGTTTACAATAAAAATAACTTTACAATCTGACAAATCATATTAAATCACATAAGTTTGTGAAATTATTTTTTTGTAATCACTTTATATTTAAAATATTTCTCTTTGAAGAAATCAACTTAATAAAATTGTCCAAAACCAAATATTAACTTCGCACGTGGTTCTTGCAAATTTTGAAGCACCTATAACCTACCTTATTTTTTTCTAAACGACCTGACAACTGACAACAACTACTGGACAATTGCTTGATGAGAATAATATGAAGAGTAATTCTACATACAACCGTAAAGTACATAAATGTCGCGTAATCGCTTTGAAAAATAGTGAGGTCTACTATTAAAAAATTAATTTTTTTCATGTAGGTCACATGTTTCATTCACGTTTTTCAAAACGATTACGCGACGGTTGCATAATTCACGGAGTGAAATCTAGTTGGGAAAAGTGGGCAGCCCCCACACATATACTGTCTAATAACTAATTGAGTGAGGTCGAGAAATTCTTTCCCGATTTATCTAATTTTCAACCCCACACCCTATATGGTAAGCCGGGTTCACTAACAAATGAACCTGCTCTTCTCTCTTACCCCCAACATCTTCCCTTTCACCCGAACACTCTTCTTTGTGAATCTCTCTCTACCATGTGGATCTCCTCTCCTATTCTCTATGAATCTCCTCTCGCCACTATGAATCTTCTATACTATTCTCTATGAATCTCCTTGTGCCTTCGTCTCCACGTGACTGAGACAAACAAAGCGGCGATCGCGTGCCCGAATCTCCTCCCCTCTTCTCTCTGTGAAACCAATACGCCCCAAAATCGGTCGAATGTGTGCAACTCCTTCATCTCCTCATGCCTTCTTCCCCACAGTGCTAGCCTCCCGTGCATTTCCTCTCCTATGCATTTCCCCACAATGCTTCACTCCTCTTACTGTGATTCTAGGGCAAAGCCCTGCGTGATCCTCTCCTCTCTCTCTCTCTCTCTCTCTCTCTCTCTCTCTCTCTCTCTCTCTCTCCCCCTCTTGCTGTGATTCTGTCCGCTTGTAATTTTGGTTCGGGGCGTTACAAGAGATGATCCACCTCTTTATGCATTCCTCCAATAGTTGCTTTGAAATCTCCAACTTTCCTTGCAATTCTTCAGCTGCTTCGCTGTGTTTCACCAAGGCAGCAAGAAGGCAAGCCATTGCATCTTCAATTCCTTTATCTCTTTTAAGATTGCCCCCTTCTCCATAATAATCTCATATAGACTTGAATCCAATTCAACAAGCGAAGAAAAAACCAACCCAGCAACCGATTTTTTCATCTCCAAGTATGGCTTACCATCACTTCATAAACCAGATAGCACAATCCCACGTACTCAAAATCATATGCTCTCCATGGCTATTAAAGCTTCATGAATAACCCATTCCTCGCTGGAGTAAAAACTTTTCTTTATCATCTTCCTTAGTTTCAAGTTTCACATTTTTCGAAAGGCTGCAGCTACTATATCATCCCATCTTGACCGTTGTGCGCGCATACCGCTAAGCGTAAAAATTTTTTTTTTTCATATTTTTTTAGCATATTTAAATATATTTAAAAAATAAAAAAAAATATACTAATACATTTAAAATCACTTATTTAATCACTAAGTAAAAAAAAAAAAAAAAAATTGACTAACAATCAAATAGAGATGTCAAAAGGAGTGGACATATTAGCGTTTTTCTTTCCGAAATCCTTGTCTAGGCTTCTTGGCTGAATTGGTTTCAGATGTTTTATTGCCGAAAAATAGTGCTACATTTGTCGAGAGATATAGTCCAAAAATTCACCGAAAAGATAAAAGATTTTTTTTATTTTTTATTTCATATATTTTTTTTATTTTTTTAATTATTATAAATATTTTTTAAAAAAATAAAAATTTATAATATTATTAAAAAATACTTCTTAAATTATTAAATAAAAAAAACATTCTGAATATAAATTTGGACACCAAAACATTTCTCTTGCCGAAGACGGTGAATTCTCTCACAAGGCTCTTCTAGGGAGGTGAGATTTTTCGAAATTTCATTCTAAATGAGGGAAGGCAGAGGTGTGCGTTTCATTAAGGAAATATAATAATAAAAAAAAAGGTCACGTCAGGAGGTGTTAATAAACAATGGCTGATGTGACCCTTTTTGGTCTCTTCTGCCGTGAAAGTTTTGGGTGCGAAAAAGGACAAAGTAGGTTGGAAACGTTGACAAAGACAGCATCAAAAGGCAATTTCCCAAACACCTTTGAATTTTCCAAAGTAATTTAGGTTACGTTTGCATTATCCATCCATTAAATATAAAATATAATAAATTTTAAATTTTAAAATAATAATAATATTACAAAATAATATTTTATTATCTCAATTTAATTCTAATTAATTTAATTTATTATTTAAATACAATCTTAAATAATTTAAATTTAATTATTTTTACATATGAAATGAAGTAAAATAAAAAAAATTAAAATTAAAAATTAAATAAAATATTATTAAAATATTATTTTAAAATTTAAAAAAATTAAATTATTTATTTTATTTTATATAAAAATTTAAAAAATTTATAATAATAAAATAAAATAAAAATAAAATAAATTGAGATGAATTAAAAATAATTATAAAAGTAATACATTTTTTGATACTTTGTGTGTACAACTCATTGAAACTATCGAGGCAAATCAATTAAACAGAATTTAGTTCTTTCCCCTTCAAAGAAAACCAGCAAATCCGTCACCAATGCACTCAACTCCACCTTGATATCTCTTCTCACCTCCTCATATGTCCTTTGTTTATCTCATTTTCCTTTGCATTTTCTTTCTCTCCTCACTAAATTTATAGGAAAAATACTCAATTCATTGTTTCTCCGGTCATTATATGTATGCTTGCCACGCACGCTGCTCTAAAGATTCCAGAGAAAAATGATGTCAAAAAACTTGAGCATGAGATTTACTTGCGCCTATATTTATCTCAATTTATTAATATAATTTTTTTAAATTCTAACACAAATTATAATAAATAATTCAATTTTTTTAAATTTTAAAATAATAATAATATTCATCTTAATTCAACTCAATTCAACTTATTTCAACATCCAAATACATACTAAGTACAAGTTTCCCGATCTCCCGCATATTGGCTCAATAGAACCACTTTATTATTCATAATTTAAATTTATAGGGTAATGTTTTTATTTATTTATTTATTTATTTATTGTGCCCCAAGAAAGGCAAACAAAAAATGGTAGTTGGGTGAATCAGCAAATATTCATTTGTGTAAAGTAAGATTAGCTTTTGTTAAGCATCACATTGGTCATCCACATCGTCGGCACTAACACTTGTTTATTACATTTTCTTTTACTAAGAGTAATTATAAGATTAATTATTTTTATAAATTTCAAATAGATAAGGCTGATGCAATTCTTTTATAAAAAATAAATCTTATTATGAAAAAGTGTAAAAAAAATATATATTTTTTATTAGTAAAATTCACTTTTTTACAAAGGTCCTAAGCAAATCTATCTATTTGAAAATTTTTCGGATCATTACTCTTAATTATAGACTGTCTTATTTTCTTTCTAAAAGGACATATTTTCTCTTTTTCTTTACAAAATAAACTCATTTACACACAACAAAACATTTCACCACTTAAAAAAAATTTGAGTAATACTAGATATAATCATGAGTTGTGTAAGTACTGTACACTTATTTTGAAAAAGAATGCAATTCATTATTAAAAATTATTTTTTTATGTAGTTATCATATATACTCATTTTTTTTCAAAAAAAATGCGTAACACTTGCGTAATCTAAAACTACAAAAATTATTTTTTATAGAATATTTGAAAAATATTAAAAATATAATTAATTTATAACTCATTTTAAACCGTATAATCTGAATAGTATTTTAAAAAATTATCTAAGCTTTCCACTTTATTAAAATTCAAATTTTATATTAATATTAAAAAGACTTTTTATTTTTTTATTTTATTTTTTTATCAATATATTTTTCTTTTATTTTTATAAAACGATTATAAAAATATTATTATTCCAATAATTTTTTCTTTTTAAATTTGATTACACGTGAGACACAACATAAGATAAAAATCTAATTATTTTAAGAAAGTGTTACATAATAAAGGAAATATATATAAATAAAATTATAAAATTATGTAATTTTATATAATCAGTTAGATCTATTTTATAATAAAAATAATTTTATTATTTAATATATTATATCAAATAATATTAATTTATAAATTTATTTTTATATTATTTTTTTATATTATTTATTTTTATATAATTCCTTTATAAATAAAATATTTGTCACTAAGCACATGCTGTCGGATTTCAATGGATTACCTTACCCTCTGTCAATTCGGTGAAAAACTATATCCCGGAAACAGAGTGTGCGACGAAAATGGGCGGGCCGGAAGAACAGAGCTCCGGCTTCCCTCCCAAGTCACCGGGACCAACAGTAGAGGTGGAGGAAGAGGAGGACAGATTCGAGGCGTTGGTCCTGGATCTGGATGATCTTGATGGTTCCTGGCCGTTGGATCAGATATCCTTATTCTCCGACCACAACCACGAAAATAATGATAATAATCTCCCCATGTCTCCGCTCTGCCTCTCCTGCTCCGACCAGGCCTTTTCTCCTCTCTGGGCTTTCCTCGATGGAAACGACTACGCAAAGCATCCCACCTCAGCTCTCCCGGACTGCTCGGGTTTGCTATCCGGTGAGTTTGGTTTCTCATATCGTTATAGGATTGGGTTGTGATATTTTGATTTGTTTCTTTTGGAAATGTTGCAATAGAAGTTTAGAAGTTTCTTTTTACAGTGTTTGGTTTGGTTTGTTGATTAGAATTGGATTTTGGTATCGATACTGGTACTTTTTGCTTCTTTGAGTTTCGGATTTTTCACTGAGTATGCAAGTGGGAAAGACCGTAATTGCTGCTTTTTCTTTCCTGGTTCTTTTAAGCCCTGTTTGGTTGCGGAGAAAGTGGAGGGCAAAGAGAATGAAGCACGATAATTCCTAATAAAAAAAGGGAAGATTAAACTGAAGGAACTATTATGATATGGCCATGCATTTGTAGCTGAAGTTCATCCTTCTCTTAGCAATTGACAGAGAATGTAGAGAAAAACTTCAAACAGGATGGGTGTTAAGAATAGATTTACACCCTCTAAGAATATTGTGACAAGTATGTTTTTTCGCAAAAGATAAATAGAACTGAGTGTAGGCAAGTATTCTCTCATATATCTTCCACGTTGCTTTCTCCCTTTCTTTCCCCTCTCTCTCCTCAAGTGATTGCGTATTTTCGCCTCTTATCTCTACCATATGGGAATCCTTCATTTACTCTTATGAAAGCTTCGTTTTCATTTATAATTTTTTTTTATAGGTAAGAAAAAATATATAATCAGTAGAGATGAATGCACAACAAAAATCACAAAAACAGAAATCAAAAGAATGTCAAAATGAGAGCTTTTGTATAAATAATCAAGGATGGATCGAAGAGATATACGAGTAGGGACAAACCCAGATCTGGATTTTTTTCGCACATCTAGAGAAAGCCATTAAAGCTCACATCAAGCCTTCTTAGCATCCTCAAGCAGCAGGGTTTGAAGTTATTGAACTCATTGAGATATGAAAACCTTGTTAGGTTGAGAGGTTTCTGTTGCTCAAGGACTAGCAGGGGTGAATGTTTTCTCATATATGATTTTGACCTAAATGGAAACCTGTACTGATACTTTGACTTAGACGATGGAAGCTATATAAATCTTAACTGGTCCAAGCGGATTTCTGTCATTAGTGGAATTGCAAAAGGTCAGTCCAAAAATGCAGCAATGAGGGGAGAGAGAGGGTAGAGAGAGGGACGAAAATCACTGAGGAGAGATAGAGGGGAGAGAGAGCAATAAAGGAGGTGTATGGGAGAGGTAAGTTGCAATCAGTTTTATTTTTTCACTGTGAAATACTATACGTAGCATAATATCATTGAAAGGGTGTAAATCTACTCTTATCACCCATCCGGCCCCAAGTGTTTCTCTATAAAGTATAGTAGGGTAATATCTTGTTCTAGCTATTCTCAAGCTAGAATCCTTGCCAAGAACTTTTGCACCTAGGATTAGTCGGGACTTTTGTCCCAGAAACCCAGTGCCAGTAAAAAAGATATTCTCAAGCTAGAAAATTTAATCACTAACAATAACTTTGATAAATTGGCGATAAAAGAAAACAAGTAAACAGATCCTAAATTTTTTTAGAAAAAATACATATTTCAGAAATTAGTAAATGATAAAAATTTAAATTGGCCATAATAGAATCCTTAGAAAATGAGAATCTTTGAAATCATCTTGGTACCTTGTACAAAAAATACAAAAGGTTACTGTCTGAGACGAATCCCTGTTTTATGAAGAGTTAAAAAGACCTATTAACATGAAAGGCAGCTGTCAAGTGGAAGAGTAGGATAAAATATGACCAGCTGAGCCAATATTCGCCAAACCACCTGCCACTTTGTTCCCCTCTCACCTCCAGCTTGAATTGCAGCCTTAAAAGGACTTCACCCTCCTATCATAATCAATGGGGTGGTTACCTTCTTCTTTGTCTTGTTTTTTACCCCATCTCAGAGTGCCAACGAGCTTTGATACCAATTGTGAAAGAAGAGACTAGATATTGTTTTAGCCAGACACAAACCTTTAAACCCTTAAGGGATGCCAAGGAAATCACTCGACTGGAAAATAAAATAAATATCAAACAGAACTTTGTTGAAATATGAATATATATTTGTTTTCGAGTTTACATATAGATGGCCTATTTATTGGTGCTATAAAGCTTAATTTGCAAGCAATAACAACCCTAAACTATAGAGTATCTTACTAGGACTTGACTTTGACCATGCAAGAAACATAAGGAATTAAAAACACAAGGAAATAAACACATAAAATCAAAACTAGTACAATTATATAAAAATATAAAAGATTTTTTTTTTTTTTTATAAGTAAACAATTGTATTAATAGAATAGGCATAGCCCAAGTACACAATATGGTATACAAGAGGATAAAAATATAAAAGAATTAGCAAATGATAAGAATTGACCCCTCATATTCTAGAATCAAAAGCATAGCATACACTTAATTTCCTTCGATTTTGTTTTCTTTCTATCTTTCTCTTAAGTCATTTTCTGAACAATCAAGCAGACAATTGCATATCAGTACGAATTAGTGTGTTGGATGATGTTTGCTTATCAGGTTCAGCCTGGGCTTTGAATTGAGACTTTGTCACCATCTGCAATAGTTTTTATTATATTCAATTGGGTTCGTCGATATTGTCCAATAAAAAAATAGGATAGTTTTGTACCACTTGGAGCTTCACTCAGAGGTTCACTCATTTGGGTTCTGACTTTGAAGTTACACCATCTACAGGTACTCCCATTTCTATAGCTGAAAGGCCAATGGTGAATAATGATGGTAAGCAAAGACTTCCATCTCCACTTATTGAGCTGGTGCCCCTGGACAATCCAGATGGGTATTGTGCCATCAAGGAGAGGATGACACAGGCACTTCGTACTTTCAAAGATTTGACTGAACAAAATGTTCTAGCTCAGGTTTGGGTACCTGTAAAGAATGGGAGTCAGTATGTGCTCACGACTTCAGGGCAGCCTTTTGTTATTGGTTCTCATATCAATGGACTTCATCAGTATAGGATGGTCTCTCAGATGTACATGTTTCCCGTGGATGAGGAGACCGATGGACTCCCTGGACTTCCTGGCCGTGTTTTCCAGAAAAGAGTACCAGAATGGACTCCAAATGTGCAGTTTTACTCCATGCTGGAATATCCACGTCGTAATCATGCCCAGAATTACAATGTTCATGGAACCTTGGCGTTGCCTGTGACTGAGCCTTCTGGCCAGTCCTGTGTTGCTGTGCTTGAGCTCATCATGACTTCAGCAAAGATCAATTATGCACCTGAATTTGATAAAGTCTGCAAAGCACTTGAGGTCAGTCTCTTTTCCCCTTGCTGTGCATGTGAAATTTCATGCTGTGTTCTTATTTGATGACATTTAGATGATGATTATGCTCTTCGTGAGGTTCTTTAAAAAATATTGTTGCCCATGAAATTGGTCGCCTTGGAAAATATTGTTGCTAACTTCAACATTTCAAGATTCCTCAGTCACATAATTTCAGTTCTCCTGCAGACAGTAAATCTGAAAAGTTCCAAGATATTGGATTGTCCAAGCACACAGGTGAGCTGCAAATATCATGCATGTCAAATATTTGTGCTCTAGACACCAAGATAAATCCGGTTTCTTTCAGTTTTTGTTCCTTTTTCTAACACAGATATATACTTGGAAATGTTTTAAACCAGATCCGTAATGAAGGTCGCCAGAATGCGCTGGCTGAGATTTTGGGGATATTGACTGTGGTGTGTGAAACTCACAAATTACCTTTGGCTCAGACTTGGGTTCCATGCAGGCATCGTAATATTCTGGCCCATGGTGGTGGTTTGAAGAAGAGCTGTACTAGCTTTGATGGTAGTTGCATGGCACAAGTCTGCATGTCAACAACTGATGTGGCATTGTATGTTGTAGATGCTCACATGTGGCGATTCCGGGAGGCCTGTGTTCAGCATCACCTGCAAAAGGGTCAGGGAGTTGCTGGGAGAGCATTTTTGTCTCATAATTCATGTTTCTGTGGAAACGTTACCCTATTCTGCAAAACTGATTACCCCTTAGTTCACTATGCACGAATGTTTGGGCTAGCCAGCTGTTTTGCAATCTGCTTACGGAGCACTCATACTGGGGATGATGATTACATTCTCGAATTTTTTCTGCCCCGTGGCATCTCAGATTTCTACGAACAACAGATATTATTGGGCTCCTTACTGGCAACCATGAAACAGCATTTCCAGAGTCTTAAGGTTGCTTCAGGTATTGAACTTGAAGAGAAAGTATCTGTTGAAATCGTTCAAGTTTCTACGGGTGAGAGAGTTGATTCAAGACTTGAATCCGTACGAATACCCCCATCTACGAAATCACCTCCTAGGCCTGATGGCTTGCCGAATATGGGAGATATGGTGCAGGTAGATTCATCAAAACAACAGTTAATGGTGCACTTGAATTACATAAATTATAATGGTGCTGGAAGCCTCAATAAGTTTTCTCCCTCAGAGAATAAGGAGATGAGAAAAACATCAGAGAGAAAACGTGGAAAAACTGAGAAATCAATTAGTCTTGAAGTTCTCCAACAATATTTTGCTGGTAGTCTTAAAGATGCTGCAAAGAGCCTTGGTGGTATGCTTATATTGCTAGTGAAAAGCTTCTTGCAATTTTTTCTTTCATGATTTGGGTGATGCTGAATTTTTTATACATAAAAACTGACTTTTTTAATTGACAATAGCAATTAAAATGTATTATTGTTGGGAATATTCTTGCTTTGCAGTTTGCCCTACTACAATGAAGCGCATCTGTAGGCAGCACGGGATCTCCCGATGGCCTTCTCGCAAGATCAACAAGGTCAACCGTTCCCTCTCTAAGCTAAAGCGTGTAATTGAATCTGTTCAAGGTGCTGAAGAAGCCTTTGGTTTAAGTTCTATCCACCCCAGTACACTTCCTGCCAGATCCAATCAACAAACGTCACCATGCTTTAAACCCTCTGAACCTCAGGAAATGAATGAATCACCGACACTAAAAAACAATCATCAACAGGATGACATGGGAGATCAATTGCAAGGAGAGAGAATGCTTTGTCCGGAGAAACTTGTTCATGATCATAGTAGGTTTCCCCCAGAGGTCGATAAAGGCTCAAGCAGGTCCAAATCAAGGAGTAGCTCGTGTGAAGAAAGTGCTGGCAGCCCAACTTCTCACGGTTCATGCCAAGTTAGTCCCCCAAATGAAAGCACAGTACCGGCAAAGCATCCATTCGTTTCTTCCATCAATGAGCAATGCGTTAATGTAGGGGGCTCCCCTGAATTGGCATATCCAACTACAAGTCCACTAAATATGTCAGCTACATACTCAATACCTGATGTTCTTTTGATGACAGAACCTCAAGAAACATTTGAAGGAATGCTGATTGAGGATTCTGGAATTTCAAAAGATTTGAGAAATCTATGTCCTTCAGTTGCAGATGCTCTGTTGGATGAGCAGGTCCCAGAATTTTGTTCTACAAACCCTCCATGTCCCAATATGGCTCCCAACCAATCCATGGCTCCTCTTGCTCACACAATGCCACACGATAGAGCTAGGAAGGAGATGAAGAGCCTGACAGTGAAGGCATCATATAGAGAAGATATCATCAGGTTTCGCATCTCCTTGGGTTCGTGTATTTTGGAGTTGAAAGAAGAAGTGGCAAAGAGGTTGAAACTGGAGGTGGGTACATTTGAGATCAAGTATCTGGATGATGATCATGAGTGGGTATTGATAGCCTGTGATGCTGACCTGCAGGAGTGTATGGATATTTCAAGATTGTCGGGCTTCAATACAATCAGGCTTTTGGTTCAAGATATAATGTCCAATTTGGGGACCTCCTGTGAGAGCTCTGGGGAGTGAGAATTAGGTTGTATGTATTTGTAGTTCTGGAGTCCCAATATTCTTGTTGTCTCAGGATCCCTGTAAGTTGTAAATCTTGGTTTTTATGCCATGCTCAAGTTGCAATAAAATTTCCATTCAATTTAGGGCTTTCTAGATTCGAATTATAACTTTTGACTATACTTTTGAAATATAGATTCAAGCGAGGTTCGAGTTTTTCTCGAGAAACGTCATCTTTTATAAGAAAGAAAATGGCTATTATACCAATTGGAAGATCAATTACTTATATACACCTAAACTTGAGAGTAGTAAGGTAAGATATATTATCATCTTCCCTATTGTCATAATACAAAGCATCATCGGAATGAACTTTTTTAAGGCTTTTAACAAAGTCCAAAAGATATGCAGAAAGGAAACGATAGAAAGATTTTTAGGGCTCGTTTGGATTGTGTGATTAGATGAATTGAATAAAATATTATTTTTTAATATTATTATTATTTTAAATTTTAAAAAAACTATAATGATGAGATGAAATAAGTTGAAGTGATTTTGCACGATGAAACAGAATGTTCTCAAGCCAATAGCATGGTTGCGGACCTGCCGCATTGCAACAAGGGAATTACACGCGTACGTAAATGGCGAAGCCAGGTACAGTGAAGAAAGTAACATAGTAATGACACGTAATGAGATCTAGACTGGACAAATGTTTTGGAAGTGGGGTCCAGTAATTCAACAGTGGTGTTAGGAGGGTGGAAACTCCTTTCATTAAGCAGTAGCGGTAGCAGATCCATCAACATGAGGTCCAGCACTGCCTACCTTCTTCTTCTTAGAGTCATCTTGATCACCGGCCACCACCACCTCAGACATATCCAACATTCCTTTGCTTAATTTCCTGTCTGCAATCTGTCGTTTTGTGGATCTGTAAAAGGTAGCATAGAGAAGCAGCTGGGCTATGCCGAACAGTGCTCCCACTGCGTTGGGTACCTGTCACCAAACTCATCATGCATAGCCATAGAGGCCCATTTCTCATATTTTCAAGCCAATTTCAATTGGTGTGTATAATTACCATGAGAAGCGCACACATGGTTAATTACTATAATGGACATGGTTAAAAGGAAGGGAGAGAGAAAGATAAGAGAATATGTGGAATTATTACAGCAATAAAGGGGTCGAAACGGATAAGAGCGTAAGCAGTCCAAGCAAGACCATTGGCGAAGGAAGCGAAGGAGAGGAAGAATGGCATGTACTCCACGCTTTTTGTGTATATCACCAATTTCTGCAGCACAAGATGGCATATTTTCTTTTAATTTCACACACACACACATATATATATATATATATATATATATTACAATATATGACCAATTAATTCACTGCTTCAGAAACAAGGCCGGCTATTAATTAATTTGGAGCATATTATATATCGGGAAATCCTTGTTAATTTATATACCCAATATTGTTGTTATTTCTTATAATTACTCGGTATGAGACTCCATTGTACGTAAAAAATAAAATTTTGGCAGGATATAAAATGATCAAAACCCAGAAAGAGTAATATCAAAATTAAATATTATTAGTGCCATATTATAATATATCTGTATGGTGATAGTAATATATATATATATATATATATGTATATATATATGGTTGATTAGACAAATTACCATGACAGTCAATGGCGAAGCATACATCATGACGTTGAACGCAATGCATACGATGCCGACAATCATAGAGCGTTCCTTGGGCGTATGGGCTAGAGTTAGAACTAAAACAGTGAGAACGCTGATGAATATGAATTCAACGAGCACAAAAAGCAAAACTCTCAGCCTCTTTTGCGGGTCAGAGTAGATCAAGAAGAGGATTATGTATGCGAGCTCGATGGCTGTCCCCGTTCCATTGATGGTCACCACCAGTGTGCTGTGGGGATGCACCATGGGCACTCCGTACAAGGTCCAGACCATGCAGTTCAATAGGGTCGCTAGGTATGGTGCTGCTGAGTATTGCTCTACCGAACCTTTCTTCCATATTTGAACAAAAGTTGGCCTGAGAATTGATTAATTAGATGCCTGCCATTCGTTATAAATTATAATAATAATAATAATAATAATCAAATAAAGAATGTAAATGAATTTTTTTAGTTTTATCGATCTTTCGATCTTTCCAATTATTTAATGTCGAAAAAAAAAAAAACATAAGGCTAATTTGTACTAGAGGAATATATATGATCTTTTCCCGGCCCCCTCAGATGGTTCATAGCCAGGAAGAAATTAATATTGGGAATGCCGAAATCACTGCCATTTGTAAACATGTAAAGCAAGCTTACACCGGGGACAAGAACAAGAAGAGAGAGATAATGTTTCCTGAAAACAAAAACAAATTAAGAATCCCATGTCAGTTTTGAGTCGGGATCGTGAAAAAGATCAAAATGGTAATGATCGAGTTCTGTCGATCTAATCATCAAAACTTTTGAGGGGTCAGTACTCATGAAACTAAAACATGATACTTTTTTCAGAGGATCAAACTATATTATATCCTACCTAGAACACCAACTAATGTTCGAGCATCATCTGCAGAAACCATTGCTGGAGCTGAAGAAGAGCGAAGGACAACGAGAAACCTACAAGAAAAGTGGGTTTTGAAGCTGAAGTTAGAAGCTGATGAAGAGTGAAAGAGAGACGGAGATATATATAGAGGGGATGTCTATTGAAAAAGAAATAAAACAAAAGATAGACGTTCGGTGAGGGTCTATCTGAGATAAGATTATGGTTTGGATGGTACCCAAAACTGGTCGGTCACTTGCATGACATGTATTGGGTGGCGCAACGTAAAGCAACACATGGTAGGAAGTGCCTTAAATGTAGCCATCATCACTGTGGGAAACCATGGCAATTCTTACCCTGAGGGCGGGTGAGCGAGAGAGCTGGCACTGTCTTCAAGATTCTCACCACCCTAGCCTTAATTACAGGTATCAGAAAGTGACATTAATTTCCATGGGGTGCTTTTGTTAGGGAGACAAAAAAAAGAGGCCACTTGTAACTTGTCATTTACTGACATTAACCTGTATTTAAGTCTAACTTATCCAGATTTAAAAAAAAAAAAAAAACTCAAACTTATCCAAATCGTGGTAGGTAATGAGTTTTTTTTTTTTTTTGAGGTTGAGTTACTGAATTTGAGTTTTTTGGGGGTCAGATCTCATGCATGCATATATCCGCAGTACTGTAATTAATTTATCTGGCTGCTCTTTTGGATATTGCTAACTAGCTAGATTTATGAGCATTTATTGCCAAAATAATTCACTTCTCTGATCTGTTGCAGTACGTATATACATAGTAATATTGAGAAAGAAATTAGTCAAAAGAACATGAATATTGCATATAAAGATGATCAAATAGTCAAAGGATGTAGAGTTCATGAATTGTTTGTAACATTGTATTGTTACAAATTAACACATGATGATGAGATCGATGATCAAAGCTGGTTTCTTGTTTATCATCTTGATCATCATCATCATTCTATATTTACTGGGAGAATTACGATGATTTATACGTACGGGCTGTTGTTGGATTCCTGCATGCAGCATGGATTGTGATCAAATATTGTGGGGGCAGGTGAGTCATGGTTAGAATGTGATCAACTGAAGTACTGCATGCATCAAATGTTGTCAGGTCGGTAGCATGCATGAGCAAGCTAGCTAGGTTTATTTACTACTACTACTGTACGTCATGTCGGCCTTAACCGTCATATTATCTTATAACCGTCGAGTCAAAATGGATGAACTAAATTAATTAAGTAGATCTTTAATTAAAACTACTTAATATATAAATATAATAATTTTCCCATTTAGCAATTGCTAGCTTATAATCCTTAATTTTCTTAGCCATTTCATAGTGATCTGACTGTATATTAATATAATGTTATATAACATCATTATATGGATCATAATGGAGCATAAAGATGGAGAAGACGTTCCATTCACAAGTAGTACTACTGAGAACGTAATCAATTTGTCTACATGTTGTAGTCACTACAACATATTGTGTATTTTGAGATAAAAAATTGTCTAAAAAAATACAATTTTCGTCCCAAATTAGATTTAGAGACGAAAAAATTTCATCTCAAATTTGTCTCGTAAAAACCATCTCAAAAAGTTTTTAGAGACGAAAATCAAATTTCTTCTAAAAAAATTATTTTTAGAGACGAGATTGGGCAGATTCAGTAGATAATTTTTTTTTTGATCACCCGATTTCGTCTCAATATATTGTTCGAATGGAATATTTATCCATCCGACCGGAGACGTCCATTCGAACAATATGAAATATTCATTCGAACTAATGTCCATATTTGATTCTGTTCGAACGAACTGGGTGTTCGAACAAATTTTATGCGTTCGAACTAATAAATTTTTCAAACGACTTGTGTTTGAACAAAACTTATGTTTGTTCAAACAGAAATTTTATTTTCGAAAATTATATCCGTTCGAACGGGGTTTTACACATAAATGTTGTTCGAACAAATAATTTATTGTTCGAAAGTCCGTATATCTCGTTTGTCATTCGAATGGGTTAGTTTTTGTTCGAATGGGTTAGTTTTTGTTCGAATGGGTCTGTTTTGGTTCGAATGTGTTAATGGTAATTTACCGTTCGAACTGGTTATTTACCAACTGTATTAATCATATAGATCACAATTTAATTACAAATATCATACTAATATTACACATTGTAATTCAAATATCAATTGTTCAAAGTAATGCAAACTTCATAATATAATGCAATTAAAAAAAAAAAGATAAATTTGAAGACTATGATGGTGGCATAGAGTTTTGGGACATCATTGATTGGAATTGTTCAAATATTTTTTAGTTATTCAACTGCATCATCTCGTCTAGTCTCGCCTCCAAATCCGCTGCTTGATCTAATCGGGTCAGCAACTTTTTTTTCTCGGACCTCAATCGTTCTATCTCAAGTGCTGCTTCCCCCAATTACTTAGTCTTGTTGTCATTCGATTTGGCTCGAGAATAGGATGATGATGATGATGATGGTTTTACATAACGTCCTAAACCCCTCAAATATCCAGAACGTGATCCAAGAACTTGAAAAAGGATCTGAGCATCGTTGACAGATGATGCATCAAATGGATCTGTAGCAGTTTCCTTAAGAGATATCATCGTGTCCTACAAAAACAAAAATATTAAAGTTAGTATAAGTAACAAAAATATTATGTGACAATGAAATTAAAAAAACTTAAACTTACATAATTTGTCTCTGCTTCGGGACTGGACCAAACTCCATCACGATTTTTATGTGTTTTAGCATACAATTGGGTCAAATCATAGTCAGCGAAACTTTCTTCTTTCTGCAAATGGAAAATCTATATTAGAACTTAAATCAGAAAATGTGTATTATATGTTAATATTTAACGGACACTAAAATAACTTACCATTTTGTTAGACAAACGATGAAAAGATCGAGAACCTGCATGATGGTTTATCTTTAAATTTTATCTATTTTCTTTGTTCGCAGTACTCTAGTGCTAAAAGAAAAAAATATTAATCTATATGTTTAATACATCTATGATATATTATTAAAAAAAGACAGCAGTGATATTACCTGATAAGCAAGATCTTCAAACATATCACAAACTTTCTCTCATTCGTTTGGTAGAATATTTTGGAATGGATTTTGGCGCGCCTCTATTGTAGTACTGAACTTCTTATAATGTGCATGGCATCGACATTTGTACTTCCGAAAAGCATTCGACATCAATTCCTCAACCGTTAATCGATCCTCTCTTTGGCCAAAATTAAGCTCAAACTCATCCTTTCAAAAATTATAAACAGTTACTATAAATACAAAGTAACTTAAAAGTAACATGTTATATACTTAGTTGCTTGAGATGCAGGTTATTACCAAACAACGGTTTTTTATGTGGTCTTTTACATCTTGGGGAACTTTAGACCAAGATGATGTAGCAATCAGTGCATACGTGCAAATAAGTGTACCAACATAAGAAGCAAGCCACACTGCCGAATCTCCGGAGCCACCGGTGTGATCATCAGGAATATCAACCTTGATTTTATCAACTTTCCTTACTTTCTCTATGCAGACACCTCTAGTAGTGCCTCTACTTCAACGCTTGTTTACAACAGCTATATATACAACAATTAAAGCATAGCTTTTTAAATAAATTTATTTATTTTATAGATATATTACTTAAATTGAACATAAAATATGATATCTAATTTGATAAAATACCTTATTCTGAGCCTGATGATGTTGGCTCACTATTGATGACAAGTGAACCACACGGAGAGTCAATAATGGATGGGGATGGCACACGTGTTGCTTTGCGTTTAGGAGGCATATTTATTTGAAATTATAACAAATTATTATTCAAACAAATGTTAAAGATATTTATATGTTAATATTACTTACAGAAATTCATGTTTGAAATTCATTCACTATCCGTTTTGCTGGACCAGTCGCCCTCATCCTCACTAGACACTTCAGTTGATTCATCTTCTTCTGATATTTCACCCTCAATTACTTCGGGTTGAACATCTTCTCTATGCAATGGAACCATATCATATTGGTTTAAATCAACAAATAGATTGATGCCTACTTCACTTTTTTGATATGCTTCTTCATGTGGTTCGTCTGCCTCTGGAATGTAATCATATACATTTCTTGGTGCAAACTTCCCCACTACCTGCCATGGGTTTCCGTACTCTGAATCATCTAAATAAAAAACTTGATTCGCTTGGCAAGCGAGAACGAAATGATCGTCCTCATACCATGTGCGAGATGAATTGACACTCACAAAATAATCATCATTACGCACTCCTAACCTAGGATTCGAGACATTCCACCAATTACTTAAACAGCCAGATCATATATCCCCCACATACTTTAACGCTATGATATTTTTCACAATTCCGTAGAAGTCAATATTATCATCCTCATGGCTTCTTTCGACTACAACCCCACAATTTTAAATTTTCCTATATCTTTCTCTATCAATTATGTGAAATCTATATCTATGCACCAAACATCCTGAGTACTGAATGGCCCGTCTAGACGGACCACATTCTAGAGCATACAATTTTTGTGAGATTTCTGATGAATTTTCGCCATATTTCAATGCAACCTATATCAATAAATATTATTATATACAAAAAAAGTAGAGTTTAGTGGCATGAAATTTATATTATAAAATTGGGCTTAACAGTAATACTGTATGTTCAAACCACGAGGCAAGTTCCTCTTCGTGCGTCTTTTCTACGTCAGTTACACCATTCGAGCGAAGTAGTTGTATATGTCCGCTGGGCATGTGAATGTGAATGTTTAATTTGTATAAAGTTATACTATATTATTATACATAAACTTAAAGATAATAGTGATTTAGAGAATCATCATTAACCTTAAGTACTGATCAATCTCAGCGCAGTTATTCAAGACATACCATCGAGCTCTTTCAAACTCTCGCAAACATAGATCGTAACCCCCTTGTGCGCTTATGGGAAGCACGGTCTGGGAAAATACAATAAATGTCAATGAGACTCCCATCTCTCGCCCACCTTCATAATTTCAGTTCGGTCTTGTAAATCTAGTATCAGCCCCACGAAAATACATTGAACAAAATGTATGTCACTCATTATCAATATATGACTCTACAATCGAACTTTCTGGACGAACTTTATTTCCCACAGATCGCTTAAGTTTTCCCAAAATCTATTCAATAGGATACATCCATCTATACTGAACTGGACCAGCGAGTAAAGCCTCATGAGGTAGATGCACAGCCAAATGAACCATTACATCAAAGAATGAAAGCGGGTATAAACTCTCCAATTTGCACAATATTATTGCAATGTCAGCTTCCATTTTTAACAATGCATTAACTTTCAACTATCTACTGCAAATGTCTCTGAAAAATCCTCCTAATTCTGTGAGAGCTGTACGAACATCTCGAATAAGCTTTCCACGCACACCAACCGGCAACAGACGCTGCAGAAATACATGACAGTCATGACTTTTAAGACCAGTTATCTTCCAATCATGTGTTCGAACACATCTTATCATGTTTTAAGTATAGCCCATCGGGTAATTTGATTTTCATAAACCAATCACAAAATTTCTTTCTCTCATCATTTGAAAGTGTATACCATCCGATGGGGCATATAAGCTGACAACCTACTATCTTGCAAATGCAACTCCGGTCTGGAACCCATCTCCTTCAAGTCTTTACGAAAGTTAGCTGTATCTTTTGTCTTCCCTTCTATTGACATCAAAGTGATCCATATATTCTCACATATATTTTTTTCGATGCACATAACATCTAAATTGTAGCGCAGTGTACAGGTAGACCAGTATGTCAATTCAAAAAAATAACTTTTTTTTGTCCAATTCAACTCCATTGGTTGTCGTTTTCTCTTTCAAACCCTTGAATCTTTCCCAAATCTGTTTTCTGAAACATCACCCAACTGGGAGATAATATCATTCCCAGTCAACTCTAGCGGTGATGCCCTACACTCAACTCTTCCATCAAACATTACTCTATTTGAACGCCATCTATGATCATGTGGTAAATAACGACGATGTCCCATAAAACATAATTTACAACCTTGACTCAACCACTGAGACTGTGTATCTTTATTACAAACAGGACAAGTCATTTTACCTTTTGTGCTCCACCCAGACAGATTTTCAGATGCAAGAAAATTATTTATTGTCAACATCACTGCAGCATGCATCTTGAGCTCCCCCGACGAGGCTGCATCATATGTACTGACACCCTGATCCCACAACTCTTTCAACTCTACAATTAGTAGTTGCAGATATATATCTAATTCATTTCCTGGTGACCTTGGCCCTGGTATCAGTAGAATCATCATAAAATATGGATCATTCATACACTTCCAAGGTGGTAGGTTATAGGGCATTAATATGACAAGCCAAGTACTATAAGAAGTGTTCATGTTGCCAAATGGATTAAAACCATCCGTTGCTAAACCAAGACGTACATTGCGAGATTCTTCAGCAAATCATAGATACTCGACATCAAATTTCTTCCATGCTAGTCACGATAAGTCGTCAACCCTATTAATGGGCCGAGAAACTTACAAACCACATATCCGAAGACTGTAAGGAATCGCTGAACCAAAATTTTAATTGATTAACACAAGAGTTTAAACTAAATATATATGCCGTATAGATGATAGAATCACAAACTGTCCACTTTGGACAATTCAAGAGTTGTACACAAACATTCTTTAAGAGAATATTTGGCCACAACTCTTGAACGTGTCTAAGGTTTAAGTACATATAAAAATAACCTTAAAATTCAAAACTATCTAACTGCTAATACAATTATACAATAAAACCATATTCCAAATCACAAATACATTGCAACATTACATTCCTAGTTAATCACCAATTGCTACATTCTAATTTAATTTTTGTGCATAATATGTTGTAATTAAACTATATTATTTTTTAATTAATTTTGTTATAAGTTTTATATATTAATTTAACTATTAACAATTTTTATGTTATATCTATATCTTAAGTTTCTAATTTAATTTTAGTGCATAATATTTTGTAATTATATTATATTATTTTGTAATTAATTTTGTTATAAGTTTTATACATTAATTTAACTATTAACAATTGCTATGTTATATCTATATTTTAAGTTTCTAATTTAATTTTAGTGCATAATATTTTGTAATTATACTATATTATTTTTTAATTACATTTTTTATAAGTTTTATACATTAATTTAAATATTAACAATTGCTATGTTATATCTATATTTTAAGTTTCTAATTTAATTTTATATAAACTATGTTGTAAATATATTATATTAATCTATATTTTTATATCTTATAATTTTATAATTTTTGTTATATTAGAATTTTGTTCGAACAAGATTCTTATCATACAGGATCATGTTCGAACTAACGTTATAGCGTTCGAATGGGACAAATCCATATTCCAGACACGAAATAGAGACAAAACATTTGCCACAAAACACAATTTTCACAATCACAATCTCATAAGATGTATATTGCCAGAGTGCCCATTTTAAATGGGATTGCACAAACACAAATATACAGCATGCATCTTAACATAATTAATTATAAATTATCAAAAATCTAAATATTATAAATATTACCTTCAATTTAAGCAATCCAAACAAAAGTATCAATCTACAATACCTACATAAGCAGAAAACATATTATGAGAAAACTTAAATCATGTGCAATAAACTAACATTAATGAAACTCGAAATACAAAAAAACATAGAAAAAAAAACATACCTATTGTTCGAACCTCTCCTCTCTCTCTCAAGAATCTCTTCTCTCACTAAGTCTGTGAGTATCTCTCTCTCCACAACACTCTCACACACACAAAATCACAAAGTCGTGCTCTGCCTCCTATTAAACATTCATCAACTGTGAAAATGAACTGGAGGTTCAGGTATATGAATCTGTGAAGTCTTGTTCGAACTGGAAATTTACCCATTCGAATACAAAAATTTCGAATAGGTGCCAAATTTGCCTCGATTTATTTCATGTTCGAACGTGTCATTTTGTTATTCGAACTAACAAATCAGAATATTTATTAGCATATTCTTCAAATGTAGACCAGCTCAAAGGGTATTTTCGTAATAATGTTCGACCAGAGCATTCGAATGACGAATTTTGACGTTCGAATAGACTAACATTCAGAGTATTTGACGCGAAATTTCCCTCCAAACACATTCCATGAGATAACACCGTTCGAACGGGACGTTATTGGGTTCGAACCAATCACAAAATATTTTAATATTATACACTATATAATAACTATATATTTTACCTACTATTTTATATTATAATTGATAATATATAATGTACTACAAGTCTAATAGTTAATATAATACTTATACTATATAATAACTATTAATATATAGTACTTATTAATATATATACTTTTGGTCTTCTAATTTTGCACTATATATTATATAACTTACTATCTTGTGATATAAAATATAATAACTATAGTTATAGTAACTTATAATAGTAACTATGGTAATTATAGTAACTAGTTATTATAGTTACGATAACTTGTATAGTTATCATAACTTATAATACTTGCACTGAAATAGTACTTATGATAATTTGTATAATTATCAAAACTTATAATACTTACACTGTAGTAGCTATATAACTAATAACTACTATATATATTAATTATTTTAACTTGTATAGTTATTATAACTTATAATACTTACACTGTAGTAGCTATATAACTAATAGCTATTATATATATTAATTATATTAAGTAGTATAGTTATCATAACTTATAATAACTATAACTATATAGTAACTATATAATACTTATATTGTAGTAGCTATATAGCTAATATCCATTATATCTATATTTATATTAATTAGATTAATTTGTATAGTTATCATAACTTATAATAGCTATAGTTATATAGTAACTATATATAATACATACATTGTAGTAGTTATATAACGTATAACTACCATAGTTAATAGCTATATAGTAACTATATATAATACTTACACTGTAGTTATATAACTAGTAACTATAGTTAGTGTTATAATATTATATAAACTTTAGGAGTATAGTTATCATAACTTATATATAGTACCTATATAATTCAGCCATTGTAATTATACTAAGTACCGAGCATTGACATTGGACTCATCAAATGAGTTCAATCTTCAAAATTTGATGAATTTATGTTTAAAATCACTACATTTGATTCACCAAACATTAAAATCTGAAACTTTGACGAATTGTGCATTCCAATTCATCTTCAAATTTGAAGACATACTATTCACACTCTATAACTATTATTTTATTTACTTAAATTATTGTTTTCCAATTTTGAGCCACAATATATTTAAGTTGGGAAACAATAATTTAAGTATCAAATTAAATTATTAATTAACATATAGTTAGTATAATTGTAAAATATGAAAAAAATAAATTAAAAATATTATTATTAAAAAACCATATTATATTATTATTTTGATGAATCCAATGGCTAATTCAATGTGGGGTTATGGATAGGGAGGTTTTGAGTTTATAGAAAATATGTATTTTTCATCAAATTTTGAAGATGAAAATGATGAATCCAATGTTAATGCTCTTAGCATGTACTTAGTATAATAGAAACAATATATTTAAAATTAATATACTAAATATATTAATTAAAAGTGTTATAATACTATTATTAGTTTCATTTTTATACTTTTCTACTTTGTAATATTATTATTATTATATATTACTATTAGTAATATAATTATAAATATATTAATATAATAACCGTTCAAACGGATATTTATCCAGTTCGAACGAGACGCCACGGTCATTATAGACCCAATTCGAATACAATGAAACAAAACTCTCTCATTCAAACCAGCAACCACCAAGAGTCTCCGAGTTCACCCCTTAACTCCGCCGCGAAAACCGCCACTCAACTGCCATAGGAACCCTACATTTGAACTTCTAAGAGATATGGGTCAACTTTCCTCTATTGTTTAGTTTTTTGCAGGAATGAGATGTGTTTCGGGGGTATGGATTTCGAATCCGAAATCCACCCATTTTGGTGTATTCCGTGGAAATAACATCAAAATAATCGGTAGAAATGATTGAGCTTCACTCCTTAATCATTTCTACAGATTAAAACAAAGGATAACATCTAGATAGAAAGATTTTCAGTTCGGGCTTGAGTCAACTCAGCCATGGCTGTTTGGCTTCTTTCGTTCGAATAAATTATAGTCTGTTCGAACCCTTAGTTGCCAAACAGCATTATTTCTGTTCGAACAAAATAAATTCATTCGAATGAACAAAGAAACTCTATTCGAATGAACAGAACAGCCCATTCGAATATTAATTATTTCAATTCAGCTCAATATACTATAATTCTTCGATAATATAATTTAAATATTATAGTTAATTATATTCTTACTTTCATTATGGTTAAACAGTATATCAATAGCATCCAGTGGAAGAAAACGTGCGAGAGATCAGCCCAGCCAAAGTAGTGGATCAACAGCTCATGCTCCGGAGACGAGGCCTACACTTGTCGAGCGTCCAGTCATTTTGTCTGACTTCTTCGATCTTTCATGGGAGGGACAGAGCATACAGTCTATCTTCACCGAGCGGGAATGGATACTGATCTGTGAGCAGCGGGAGACTGCATATCCAGAGATGGTCGGTGAGTTCTACCGTGTCATGGGAGAACTTAGCGCTGATGCTCTGTTCTACACCATATCAGTCCGGGAGTGAGTATTAATTTCTCTCCCCGCATTATTCTTGAGTTCCTTGACATTTCCCGTATAGTCGACGTATATCCTGCAGCGGCTACACAGGGACCAGAAGCTGCATCATCTGATTCAGACACACCGGCAACATCCTCCACGCTAGCCCCGAATGTAGATTCGGATGCTACTTCAGATGGTAGTGAGGATGAGGATCTACCTGATGATGGTCTCACAGAAGATCAGGTGCGTCAGCTAGTGCGAGACCCATCGGCTCCTCCATATGATGAGAGCAAGGTGATCCGAAAGACCGATTATATAGGATTTTTCAGAATGGTTAATTTGATTGTTAGCTATAACATTGATTCGAAAAAATACATGACTGATTTCGGGATCGATCGAGCCAGATTTTTGCTGTAGATAGCACGGGGGGATCCCATTGATCTGGCATTGTATTTATTCCTCCGCATTCGATCGGAGTCACGCTTTTCTAGTGGAGGTAGTCTACCAATTGCACTGCTGATATCTAACCTCCTAGTCCGATCAGGGATTACAGTGTCGGCCATTGAGCGGAGGTTGCCACAGATGGGGCTCCTTAACAAGATCACATTCATAAAGAGCAAGGGGCACTTGCGAAAGACTGCACCAGAACAGCCTAGTGATTCTCCCACAGATCCAGCTTCTAGTAGTGCTGCCGTTGTTGAAAGACAACTTCTTGGGGCTACTTTGGATCGGGTACGAGCTCTGTTTGTGGAGTTCGTTGAGCCCATCATAGACAAGCTTAGGGATCTGGAATGATCTATTAAAATGTTGCAAGAGGATGTTGAGATATTAAGGACCCAATAATCGTTTTAGTTATTATTTTACTTTTTTATATTGTATTGAACATTATATATTTGAGATGTAATTAATGTATGGTTTTTATTTTTCGTGTTTACTACTTTGTTTATTTTTTTCTTTTTACTTGCCATTCATGATAATATGAAAAATGATATTATCTTTAAAGTTGTATTTATATAAATTTAACATAAAATAAATCACTATTGAAGTTAATTACATAAAATATATTTATAAATTTATAAATATTTTAACTCACCGCAAATCATAATATATAATATATACACATTTTTATATTTTGAAAATGATAATAAATTAATGGAACAAATATTTATTACTTTAATGGAAAAAATATATGCACAAATCTATACTAATAAAAAAACTAATTGAAAAAATGTTCATTCAAACAAGGAAGTTTAAGTTCGAACGGTTATTAACTTTTTCCGGGAAAAATAAATTAATTTCCCTCCAATATTATTATTCGAATAGATTATATACTGTTCAAACGGACATTAATTCCATGTTTGAATCTAGTTTTTCCGTTCGAACGGTTTTCCTTTTTTGAGACAATTTTGTTCGTCACAAAATATCTTGTTCGAATGGATATTTTTCCGTTCGAACGAATTTAGTAGCTCAATAATTTTTGGAGACGTCTCCAAAAATGATTTTTAGGGATGAAAATTAATTCGTCCCTAACAAATTTCATTCCTAAAAGTCAAATTTATTGTAGTAAATATACATTATATCAGTTAGCTTGCTTGCGAAATAATGTGAATGGGGAAGGAGAATGCATGACAAATAATTAACACACTAATTATTTTCAAGTTATGTTAAATATAGTCTTGAAGTGTACAAGTTACTATAAAAAAATTCATTTTTGAGACGATTTTTATTTGTGAAGAAATGAAAATCATCTCAAAAAGTGAGATGTAAGGACGAAATTCAAATTTCGTTCCTAAAAACCAACGAAAGGTATTTATCAATGGTATATAGGGATGAAAAATCTTATCCTTAATAAAATAACCATTCGAAAATTGACAAAAAACGTTCGAACAAAATAAAATAAACATTTGAACGGATATTATATATGGTTGAACAAGAATTTGGCGTGTTAAGTGACAAAATTTAGCAGAACTTTAACTTACCGTTCGAACAACATACAACAACGCTCGAACATCAAAGTTAATCAATGTTTGAACATATATTATGCATGATTGAACAGGAAATTGGTTGATTAAGTTAATAAATTTAGCAAGACACTGACTTACCGTTTGAACAGATTATGATATCGTTCGAACGAATACGTTAATTAATGTTCGAACGTAAAATAAATAGTTTGAACGGAGATTTATTGCAGAAATCTCTAAAGGGAATGCAGAAACGTTCGAATGTGATATATTTCGTTCAATGATTACAAAAATTTTCCAATTATTAATGGCAACAAAATACTTTACTTAATTATGGATAAATATTTAATTGATATAAAAATTACAATCACATAATAGAAATAATAGAAATCAATAATTAACTTAGAAAAGGAAAAAAAGATTTAATTCAAAATTAAATTAAATTTACAAAACATCAAATATTGTCCGTACTAAAAAAAAATGTAAATAAAAGATACAAACTACTAAGATCCCAACTCTCTGCACGCATCTCAACTATAGCTAGGTATGTCTCTAGCTGTGTCAGTCGAGTACAAATTGTGAGCTAAGTCGCAAACATGGCATCAATCTCTATACGTAAGTTAGAGATGCTAGTATTAATCTCTGTATTTAAGTCAGAGATGCTAGCATTAATTTGTGTACGTAAGTCAGACATGGTAGTACAAATCTCTGTACCCACTGCATCGATCACCATTGTTGTCTGTCCTCTTATCTCTGCACACACTATATCTATCATTTCCTCACGAGTAGATGTGTGTGTTGCCTCAGCCTGTGTATATGTCTTATCAGCCGATACTCCACGATCTCCTGGGTATACATCTCGCAAAGTATTGACCGGGTCTGGAATAGGACCACGAAAATGAAGTCTCGAGTGTCCCGTGCTTCGTGACAGGGTGGAGGAGTTAATCGGTCCCAACGGCTCCCAAACAAGCTCAGTAATATCTGGCAGGACCCCGGCATGTAATAGAAATCATGTGATCAGAATCTCAAATGTCAATAAATTTGTCGTAATGTACCAGGCCTCTGATCGAATCCTATCGAATATATAACCCACTAGGTCGATAGGAACGCCAAGAACAATGCGTATCATAAACTTCACCCGATCCATACCAACTTTTGTCTTGTGCAGCTGAGAATCAATGTTGTTGGTGATGATCAAGTGCACGATCATGAAGAAACTAGATAGATTTGTATGTTTGATGTTCTTCGTCCCATTATAGGGAGGAGCATCTAGACGAACAACCAGTTGCCTCACCTCATGATCATAGAGGTCATCTAGTTCATCTGTATAAGAACCCTCGTCCTCAGCCGTCTCCCCATCACCCAAAGTTGCAGACTTTCTGGTCACCACATTCGAATATGTAGTGCGCAATCGAGGAATACCAATAAAATCAACGAGTATGACCACTGAAAATATAACTGAAACTCCTCGGATAAAGATCGTGTATGCCTATCTGTCATCTGGGTTGGCACCGTCGAGCTCTTTATAGAACTCAGACACGATGTCAATACAAGAAACGAGGTCCCATGCTTCATCATTCTCGTCGAAGATTGGTGTCCAACCACGATTAATGAAGACTGATGTCAAGGAATGACCCTCTCAAATAAGAGTCAGAAAGTCATAAATCTTCACCTGATACTCTAATAATATAGTCATCTCTCGAACTATTTCGATAGAAGGTTGCCTTGGTCTACCACTATTAAGTCCCCTATAAGACATTATCAACCTAAAATTTAAAAAATAAATATATATATATGCAACATTAGTTGTAAATATAATATATGAATATTCACAAAACTATATATTAATTAAAATAATAAGAAAATGTTTTCTATTATACCTTTCGAACGTTATAATTTTTACATCATTATTCGAACGTGAAACATATATGTTCGAACACTAAAATTAAATTCACTTCGAACGTATGGCGAACCGATCAACCATTTGACATTTGAGTTCCTACCGTCCGAACGCATACAAAATTGTTCGGACGGTATATGGATCGAACTCAGTCATGGCTGAGTCAACTTAGCTGCCATGAAAATGAAAGGAATCCACATATTCTTTTCATTCTTCCACAAATAACAAGTACACAACAGTTGGTAAACAGCCTACGGTAGATTCCCGGCCACGTATGGTGGCCATCGATGGAAAAATCAAATTTTCTTATTTTTTTTACAAATAATCTAACAAAACCTATATAGATCAACCATTATCCGAATGTGAGGATTGTACCTCTTGAAATGAATGAGTCTTCAATGGTGGAGGTGACGGCGGCGACGACGGCGTTCGACAAGTTGGGTTACGTTCGAAATTTTGAATGGTTGTTATGGGGGCGACAACGGCATTCAAGAGCCTTCCCCGATACCTTATATGTACAGATTTGTTCGAACGATATGTTATACGTTCGAAAGGTTTTGAGACTATCCTACCATTCAAACCATAGTATATACCGTTCAAACTGTGTTTATTTCAAATTTAGAAAATTAATTAATTTTTTATTTTTAATATATTGTAGACTATATGATATTATATGTATGATTTATCATATAGTGAATTCATATATAAATACTATAACGTATAGTATTAGTATATGCTAATTATAATATCATATAGTATATTATATGATATAGTATTATAATGTCATATATCATATAATATCATATAATATATAACATATTATAATATATCATATATCACTATAATATAGTACTATATATTATAGTACTATATAGTACATGTTATATCCCTATATCACAATACTATAGTATCATTGATATATATCATATATAGTATATATATGTATCACGATATTGTATATATCAATATATATATACACTATATCTATATATCAATACTGTATGATATATAGTATATGCTTGTATTTAATACTATACAATATATAACTTGTTATACACTTGTTATATATAATACTATAACTTGTTAATATACTATACCTTAATTAATATACTATACTATATAATATTATCATATAATAAAATGCAAAAATATACTATACTATATAATGCTAAACTATATTACTATAACTTCTTAATACTATAACTTGATACTACTATAACTTGTTAATATACTATACATTAATTAATATATTATACTATATTATCTTATACTAAACTATATAATACTATCATATAATAATATACCATACTAAACTAATACCTTTTAAAAAAAAATATATTAAACTAATACTAATATTATACTAGACTACACTACACTATACTATACTAATACTAATACTATAATACTATATATAAATAAGTTAATAACTATATAAATTACTATAACTATATTATAGTATTAGAATATATAAATTAATACTTATACTATTCTAATAGTGTACTATTAGAATACGATAGTATATATGATAATTATGCTAATATATATTAATATTATAATATATATATATGATAGTATATATATTATAGTATACTAATATTAATATAGTATTTATAATATATACTCATAAAATATATTATGAGTATATGATATATATATATATTATGGTGTACCACAATTCGAACAATAGTACCTTACGTTCAAACAGAATAGGAACATTTGAATGATTTTTCTAGTGATGAGTCACGTTCGAACTGTGGTTAGGGTTTTTGGTGACTGTTAGAATGGTTGCGGGAATTTCTCCCGCCAATCCTTGAGCATTGGACTAAAGTTCAAACGGTTATTTAGTATCATTCGAACAGTATCACGAAAATTTGAGCAACGGGAAAAATTGCACTTTGAAAAAATTTTCCCGTTCAAACATAAATGTAAGGTGTTCAAACCGTATAGATTTTAAATAGTCGCGCAGGTGATGACTTTTTTCACCGTAATAAGCATTGTTTTAATTGGAACGGCGGCGTTTCAATTCAAGGAACTTGTTACAACAACATTTTGTTGCTGAAATAAGTTCAACAATACTAGGTATGGGATAAATACTGCAAATCACTCCTAGTGTCGCACATTCTTCATTTCAGATTTCTTCTTTGAATTACAGAGAATGCTGAGGTATTTGAAGGGGTTTTTTCTTCAAAAATTTAGAGAGATAGATATTCACACTTGGGTTTAGAGAGAGATAAAGAGTGAGAGAGATAGAGATAAAGTGAGTAAGATTGAGGGAGAGTTTTGAGACAGGGTTGCACACGAATTATTCCAAGAGTTCAGCTTTAGTAAATATCTATGCACCTTAACTCATGTTCTTCATTGTAAATTTTAGATGTTTACTAATCTTATTGTATCCCCTAAATGTTGTGTAGGTCTTTTATATTTATTGGATTGTTTGGAATTGTATTGAAGGTAAAATTTGTGATTTCTACTTATTATAATCTATATCTATGTTAATTTGTCTATGATACATAATTTGTGTTAGTGAATAATCACTGGGTTATTTTGTGTTTGTTCGTCTATATCTATTTGTGTTCATCTACATCGATGTTTTTTTGCGCTCGAGTCTGGAAACTGGGCTGAAACCGTTTGAACTGTATCTATTACATTCAAACGGTAATTCTGCATTCGAGCGTACACTATATACGTTCGAACATGAATTTCCATTATAGATTGTGCAGAATTCTAATTAAATTACTAATTAAATTCTAAAAATGTATTTTAAATTATCACAAAATAGAACATCATAATAATAAACTTAATGAGAGTATAATTAATAGTTAAAAATATGATAGAAAATAGGAGGTTAAATAACACAATAGAACAACATAATAATAAACTATAATTAATTCTTAAAAACATGCACCCAAGTGAATAAATATACTAATAAAAATTACTTTGTCAAAAGTAGTTATCATAAATAATACAATAGAACAACATAATCATAAAATATATTCAATACTTAAAAACAAGTACCCAAGTGAATAAATATACTAATAAAAAATACTTGGTCAAAAGTAGTTAACATAAATAACACAATAGAACAACATAATAATAAACTATAATTAATTCTTAAAAACATGCACCCAAGTGAATAAATATACTAATAAAAATTACTTGGTCAAAAGTAGTTAACATAAATAATACAATAGAACAACATAATCATAAACTATATTTAATACTTAAAAACATGTACCCAAGTGAATAAATATACTAATAAAAAATACTTGGTCAAAAGTAGTTAACATAAATAGCATAATTGATTATATTTAAGAAAATCATGTAGCACAATTGATTAGATTTAAGAAAATCATATAGCATAATTGATTATATTTAATAAAATCATGTAGCACAATTGATTAGATTTAAGAAAGCCATATAGCACAATTGATCATTAGATTTAAGAAAATCCAATTGATTAGATTTAAGAAAACCATACAGCACAATTGATTAGATTTAAGAAAATCATATAACACAATTCATTAGATTTAAGAAAATCATATAGCACAATTGATTGTATTTAAGAAAATCATATAGCACAATTAAATCATATAGCAAAAAAATAATACCTTAATTATATTATTATCTATTGTTTGATATATTCTTGTATCCTAAATTATTGTTGTGTACTACATGAGAGTAATTGTATATTGTATCAAAATAAACCTCAGACCCGTTCGAGAGTTATTATTCTCATTAAACGATTGATTGATAACTCTTGAATTATCCAGAGTGAGCAATTTGGGATTATAAGATCATTCTCGCAAACTATCCAATTGTATTTGTTCACGTCCGACATTATAATTTTGATAGAGTATCCCTTATTGTTCTCCAAATATGCAGTTTTGGTGATGGTGCATCGACGTTTTACTCGTCGGTGTACACGATCAAACGATCATATTTGGAGAATTAAGGGAAGATGCTGTCGAAATTTCGTTAGACATGACAGATAATAGTTGATAGATTAACGACTATGATCTTACAATTTCGAATGGGATAGGACCAATTACCCAGTGAAAGGAAGATATTACACAATATAGAGAGCCACTTGAAGTAAATTATCATTATTTTTTAATTAATATTATGATTTACTTAAAAAATTATAAGAATATAAATTATTTGGTAATCTTCGATTTCAGTGATCATATTAACGTGCTCAAAGAACTGAGAGTAAATAATATAAACCAGAAACATGAAGAGGAGTTCTCGAAATGGTTTGAACAACGGGTAATGACATTACAGACGCAAGTTTGAATTACCAAAAAAAATATATTGATTGTTTATTTTTTGTATATTTATGTTTATGTAAGTTGTACAAATGCATACGAGTAATCCAAACAATATATTGGACGAACTGTATGTATTGGCGTGTGGCCTTTCTAGAAGCACTGCTCAATATTCTGCATGTATTTCTCAAGAAAGTAAGTATCACATAATGGATCGAGAAAGTTATAGGAAAACACAAAATAGTGGTGTCCTAGTTGATGGAAGTCATGACGGAGAAAACATTAATTTTATGGGGTTATTATCAATATAATTGGAATGAAATATTTCAATGAGCTTGTAGTGTATCTGTTTAAATGTGATTGGTCGGATTTAAGCAATCCTCAAATGGGAGTCTGCGATGATGAATATTTTTTTAATATTAATACATCAAATAAATGGTATGAAGACAATCCTTTTATTTTGACTTCTCAAGAATCTCAAGTATTCTACTTAAAATTATTCTGAGTTAGGAAATCAATCGCGAGTTGTACAAAAGTTTTCTCCAAGAAATATATATATATATATATATATATATATGATGTTATCCCTGAGGCAGAAGAATAAGATGAAGAATAAAATGATCCCTTTATTCAAGAAGCATACCAAGAGAGTCAACATGTCTTTAACTTGTTTGTGGATTTGAACCTGTATAAGGTGATTTCATTACATAAGGAAGATATTGAGGCTGAAATTGTTGATGCGACAATTGAGTAAAATATTGAGTTATCTAAAGTATCTACAGATGATGAGGGCAAATGGTCAAATGAAACTGATACAGATGATTGATCAATTTTGTGTTCACATTACACTTTATGATAAAAAAAATTTATGTAATGAATGTATCAGTGTTTGAAATTATGCCACCGAATAGGAAGGAAATTCGAATCTCATCTCCACATATTCCTAGCTCTCCATCTAACTCACTACTAGAGATTGACTTTACAAAACAAGGTAAAAATTTAATAGTCATTTTGTTTCAATTAAGGTTATAAAATAGACATATTACATCCTTTTTAACCATCATTTACTTCGTTTCTACAACGAATATTATATTTTATAGAGTTAACAGTACAATTTCATCAAGGTCGAGGCCCTACTAGAGGCGTTACGTTGAAAAAATATCGTAAAGTATGTAAGATTAAGGTTAACATTCCTGACGAACATACCAGAAGCAAATGACAACCAGCAGCTTGGCTTGCATCGCATGTGGGTGCTCTTACACAAACTTATGCACATTTGGCTACGAGTTTATGGCAGAAAGTCCCCCAAGATGTGAAAGAACTTTTCGAGAATCGTTGTTTGATAATGTTTAAATAATTAACTTATATTAATATTACTTAATATGTATGCAAAATTTAGAATATTCTAGCTGATAATATCTTTGTGTATATATTTTTTCAATGATAGTTTCGAATTAAATTTTGGTCGTAGAAAGGAGCGTAAGATTGTCGATTAGCTTATGTGTAATGTATTCCACAAATATAAGGTGATGTGTCATGAGCATTATAATAAGTTTAAGAACAAGGAGAATGCATACAAACATCCTTTTCAGGATTTTGACCTTCAGATTGGGAAAAACTTTGTAACATGTTTGAGGATCCATCATATAATACAAATTAAATGAATTTTTTTTACGTGTCCTATTTATAATTTTTACTTCTTAATATTTACAACTTCTATGCAAGAACGAAATTCTATAAACAAAACAAATAGATCAAAATTAAAAATTCGTCATCATGCAGACTCAAGATCTTTCCATCGTCTCTCTAAGAAACTGGTAATGCTTTTTTTTTTATTGTATATAGTTTGTTATTTTGAGGTTTTTTTATGGAATATTTTGAGTTATTCTAATGACTTTATATCTCAACAAATGTCTCTTGTAACAAGAGTCAGATATCAATTATGATCTGACAAAATTATATACTGCATCACATATTGATTGTAATGGAGAGTGGTCTTATCCTGATACCCATGAAAATTGTGTAAGTATTCTAATCTGTTTTAATTAAACATATTTGAGTATTTGTGACGATATTAATTATTTTTCTTGTGTGTAGGATAAAATGGATGTCCTACATGCTGAATCTGCATTTAGATTAAGACTCATCAACAAGTGATGTTTAAATTTTTATACAAGTTCTGGGTCAACATTTAGAATATTTGAAGGGTCTGGGTCGCTATGTAAAGCTTTCTAGCTCTTCCTCATCGTCCGGGTTTGCCTCTAACACCTCTATAACGTTAGAGAAAGTGAATTCCAAGATCAAAAAATTGACTACAACACAGCATGAGTTAAAGGCTCAATTGGGGAAACAAGCAGATATGAAGATGCACATGAAACAACAAGAACAACAACAAAAAGAGTTCAAAAGAGATATGCAACTCTAAATGCAGATGCTTATGCAACAATTCAGGTCTCCAAGTAACTGATTTATATTATACGTACAGATTTTAGTATCTATTTCTGTACAAAGGACACCAGTACTACTGTTTTGTTTATTAGTTCGTACTTATTAGACTACTTTTATGAGTATTAAACAAATTGTAATGTATTTTCTTAAATATTATGTATGTTTATTTGATTTTTCATTATTGGGTTATATAAAATAGTTACCGTTCGAACGATCAAAAATCGTTGAACAAAATAAGTAAAACCATTCGAACATTGATACAGAACATTCGAATGTAATCGATATTAAACGTTCGAACAATACTTGAAACTGTTCGAACGAAATCATTGAACATGAAATAAACGTTTGAACGTCATCTCATAACAAATCGTTCGGTCCTATCATGGTCCGATCGAACGTCTTACTTAATACGTTCAAACATATTTTACTATTCGAACGTTTTTTCATGCCTATTTGGTTGAACGGACTGCTATCGATCGACCACTCACGAAGGACGCGTTCAAAGATATTTGGCATTTGAACATCAAGTTTGTACTGTTCGAACGTGATTCTGGGATGAAATTCAATTATCCAAAAAAAATATATTTCATTCAAACGCAATCAAACGGTTTTGCTCAAGTTCGTCCCAAAAGATATTTTTTGGGACGAAATTGATATTTTAGTCCTAAAATATCTTTTAAGACAATGTTATTGGAACGACCTTAGGACAATTTTTTTTTCGTCCTAAGAAATATTTTGGGACGATATCACAATTTCTTAGGACGAAAATTTTTGTCCCAAAAAACCACTTCTATTGAAGTGAGTCTCGCGCATTCCTTTAAAGAAAATAGAGTTTATTATTAAAAAATAATTTTTTATATGAATTCTATATATACCCACTTTTTTAAAACAAAATATATGAAATTTGCATATTTTAAAATTTTACCGCCTCTTTTACCTAAATAATATAATCCTGTTAATTAATTACTGACGAAATTATAATTTTCGAGTGGTATATACACTGACTTGGACATGATCATGATTTCCTACTCTGACAGAAACTCAAAATAATTATAATTATTTTGAAATCATGTACTACAATATCTAATTTAATGGAGTAACTTTTTTCTTTTTTTGATCATGATTAATAAAGAGCAATTTCCCTTTTTCTTAGTCTCAAAACCTCAATAATCTTTTCAAAAGACCATGCAATATGCCACCATTATACAAAATATTATATATAAATAAAATATAAAATTAAAGAGTTGAAAGCGGTAGGAATTTGATGTTCAAAAGAAGCCAACGCAATATTCCAACAACGGCTATGCATATTGCCTATCCCTTTTTATATACAGTCATTAGCGGTCATGTCCATGTCTTCACCAATTCTGTCCTTCCAGCAGATTCGACACCAACTAGTGGCTCAAGATTTCAGTCCCCATCAAATTCTAATCAGTATTATTATTAATATTAGTCCATTTTTAGAATTACTGTTTATTGTATGAGTTGGACTATTACGAGTGAATGTCGATCTAAGAAATTATAATATTCATTTTTATTGGAATATTGGATGTAATGTAATATCTTTTTTTTTTTTTTTATGAAAGTGCTTGAGATTTTTGAGTTTATGGGGTACTTTTCGGTTTAAGAAGGTTCTAATTTAGAGGTGTTTATTGAAATTTGAAAATAAGGTAGTGCATGATTTCTCATGTTTAAAATATGAAGAGAAAAACAAATTTTTTTTTTTTTAAGTTTTGTGAAGGTTATTAATTTGCTTTTTGTTTGATATAGAATCAAAGCCGGGGTATAAGATCATGTTATGGCGTAGAAATGCTTGGATTAAGAGTCAGAATTAACTTTAAAAAGAATAGGTTCATAATTAAACGAGACCTTAATTTCCTAAGTTCTTTTGTAACTGTCTACCATATTGTATATCCTAATTATTTTGTTGTAATTAATAAACTGTGATCGAGTCCCCAATATATTTTTACTCTCACATTCTTCTTTTTCAAAAGATGATCATGTTTGACATGACGATCACCATCATCCAAAGCACTACCTAGCTGGTTATTTATCTTTGACATATTATATATTGTTTTGCAAGCCGAGACTCGACTTCATGCGCGTGAATTTGAGGCATGTAAGTTCAAACTTGGTTTCCAAAATTATTTAGTTGTGAACTGTTCTGATAGAAAGGGAGGGATTGCATTGCTATGGGGAAGGGATATCAAATTATCTATCATTAATTATTCTTCTTGTTATGTTGATGTTGTTATTGAGGATGATGATCCCACGATGGGTCCTTGCTTTCTGACTGGGATTTATGGGGCACCAGAGACTAGTCTGAGGTATAGAACTTGAAATTTACTGAAAACTCTGTGTAGGAAGAATGGGGAGGCATGGATGGTTATGGGTGATTTTAATGAAGTGTTACACCTTCATGAAAAATGGGGAGGCAAAGTTAGGCCTGAGAGGTAGATCAATGATTTTAGAGAAGTTGTCGATGAATGTGCCATGAGGGATCTAGGGTTTAAAGGTCAGAAATTCACTTGGAGTAATAGAAAGGAAGGGGTTCATTGTGTTAGTGAGAGACTTGACAGGTTCTTGGTTAATACATAGAGGTGGAGCAGATTCCCTAATTCTAGTGTGACACATGGTCTGGTTGCTTATTCAGATCATGTTCCCATATGGGTTAACACTGAGGGGGATGAGGGGTATTTCAGGCTAAAGAAGTTGTTTAAATTTGAAGCTATGCGGGTGGGGGAGAAGGCTTGTGAGGATATCATTGAGGCGACTTGGAGTAGGGGAGATGATTATAAGAGTATGGGACAAGTGATGGGTTTAATAAAGGACTGTGGGCAACAATTGGACAGTTGGAATAGGCACTCCTTTGGTAATGTGCAAAAACAATTAAATTTGGCTAGGCATAAGATGGAGTTGCTGCATGAGACGGATCCTATGGGGACTAACACTAAAGCTCATTCTTTGGCTCGAGAAGAGGTTCAAAGGTGGATGGAAATGGATGAGGTAATGTGGTGGCAAAGGTCTAAAGTCTTGTGGCTAAAAGAAAGTGATCAGAACTCAAGTTATTTCCATATGAAGGCTTCTCAAAGAAAAAAAAAAAAAAATAGGTTGGTGAAGATTAAGGATGGGAATGGACTCTAACAGTTGGGATATCAGAGAGATAATATAATAATTCTCAATTATTTTAAGAAACTATTTGAGAGTTCCAACCCAAGGGGTTCTACTGATTTTTTGGGGACTCTAGCTAGTAGAGTGACAAGCTCCATAAATGAGAAACTGAGTAAGGTATACACTGAAGATGAAGTAGTGGCAGCTTTGAAGCATATGCACCCATCCAAAGCTCCTAGCCCAGATGGGATGTCACCTGTCTTTTACCAAAAGTATTGGTATGTGGTAGGCAAGTGTGTCACTTCAGCAGTACTGGAAGCCTTGAATTCAGGGGAATTTCCATCCCCTCATAATCATACACATATTACCCTTATCCTTAAGAAGAAGTCCCCTGAAACAGTTGCAGATTATAGGCACGTTAGCTTGTGCAATGTGGCTTATAAGATGATTGCCAAAGTCATTACCAATAGATTGAAATCTATTTACCTAGCATTATTGAGGAGATTCAAAGTGCTTTTGTGTCTAGTCGTTTAATCACTAACAATGTGTTAATTGCCTATGAATTGGTACATTTTTTAAAGCACAAGAAAAAAGAGAAAAGGGGGTACATGTTTTTAAAATTGGATATGAATAAGTGATAGGGTTGAGTGGGGTTTTATCCAAACCGTGATGGAAGTTATGGGGTTTCAGCAAGCTTTTATTGACTTGATAATGTATTGTGTGAAGTCTGTCTCTTTCTCGGTGTTGATCAATGGAAAACCAAAAGGGCCAATTAGACCAAGTAGGGGATTGGGACAAGGGGACCTTCTGTCCCCTTATCTATTTTTACTTTGCACAGAGGGATTAATAGCTTTGCTGAAGGCAGTAGATTTGAGGAAAGAAATTTCAGGTGTACAAATTTGTAGGGAAGCCCCAAACATTAATCATCTATTTTTTGTAGATGATAGTGTTATTTTTTGTAAGGCAGAAGTGGAGAAAAATATGAGGGTGCAAGCTGTGTTGAAAACTTATGAGAGGGTCTCAAGTCAGAAGCTTAATAAAGAGAAAACAACAATGGTCTTCAATGGCAATGTGGGAAGAGAGACTAGAGAGGAGATTATGTAGTTGTGGGAAAATAGTGAAATCCAATAATATGAGAAATATCTTAGGTTTCCTCCAGTTGTGAGCAAATCAAAGACTAGAGTTTTTCAAGCAATAAAGCAAAAGGTGTGGTAAAAACTTCAATGTTGGAAGAGTAAATTCTTGTCACAAGGTGGTAAGGAGGTCTTATTAAAAGTTGTCGCTCTTTCCATGCCAAAATATTCTATGAGCTATTTTTTATTTCCTATTGGTTTTTGTGCTGAGTTGGAAGGGTTGATGTTTAAATTCTGGTGGGGCCAAAAGAATGAAGAGAGAAGAATTCACTGGATAAGTTGGAGCAGAATGTGTGAAAGGAAATCAGGAGGGGGGATGAGTTTCAAAGATTTGAGGACTTTCAACATTACTCTTCTAGCAAAGCAAGGTTAGAGACTTTTGCAAGATGATAGTTCTTTGTTGCATAGGCTTTTCAATGCGAAATATTTCTCAAAAAATTCTTTTTTTGAAGCTGGTTTGGGCTATTGCCCTTCATACACATGGAGGGGAATTTGGGAAGCAAAAAAAAGGCTAAAAAAAGGGTGTAGATGGAGGATTGAGGATGGCAAATTTGCTCATTTGTGGACTGATCAATGCGTTCCAGGCCATAAGTCCTTGGAGAAGGAGTCCCCATTAGAGAGGGCACTCGAGAAGATTCAGTGGCATCCATTATTGATGACTCTACAAGATAGTGGAACATTGACAAAATAAGATCTCTCTTCAGTCCAATTGTGGTAGCAGACATTTTGAAAGTTGTGATATACCTAGGTTCAAGTGCAGATAAGTCGACTTGGGTGCATGAAAGAAGTGGCAGGCTTACTGTTAGAAGCTGTTATAGATTCATCACAGATCACATGAAGAGTTTTATGTCAGAATCTTCTAATGTTAAGAGACAGCAGCTTTTATGCAAATTGTTGTGGAAATTACAAGTTCCTAATAAAATTAAATTCTTTGCATGGCGTGCATGTAAAGAAGGGCTACCTACTAAAGAGAATTTGATGAAGAAGCAAGTGATTTCAGAGGAGAAATGTAGCTTTTGTTCTCATCCAATTGAAGATCTATATCATGCCCTTATTAGCTGCAGTCATCTTAGATAGTTATGGCAACAATATCTCCCTTCTCTGGATAGGAATGCAAGCTTAAAACCTTTGATGTAGCTTTACATATTGTTGAGGGGGAGAAAAGTTGGCATTGTTCTTTTCTTTAGCTTGGGGATTCTGGAACAGAAGGAATAAGCTGGAGTTTGAGAAGATCAATTTGAGCCCTCGACAAGTTTCAGGAAAAGCCTTGACACTTATGGGTAGTCATAAGGAAGTGAAGTTAATACCAAAGCTTCTCTTAAACAACATTTAAGCTAGAAACCACCACCAATGGAGACTCTGAAACTTAATGTAGATGGTGCTATTTTCTGTGATCTACATAAGACAGGTATAGGGGTGATTTTAAGAGATGATAAGGGGCATGTGGTTATGGCAACAAGCATGGTGGAATAGGATCAAGTGGAGGAGCCTAAATTGTGTATTAGCATGGGGAACCCAAAGTTACTATTGGAGAGCGATTGATTGATGCTTGTTGAAGCCTTACAACAAAATACCATGGCAGATTCCATTCTTTGTGTGTTATTTGGAGAAATCATAAAGATTTCAAAATGTTTTGGTTCATATTCTTTTATTCATGTTTATAGGAATGGTAATATGACAGCTCATTGTCTTACCCGTAATGCTTAGAATGTAGAAAATATTGAAATGTGGTGAGATTGTATTCCAGACTTTCTTTCTCAAGTCATTTGATTTGATAAATGTCTGTAATCTTTATAATTAATCATATTGTTTGTTTCCTATAATATATATATATATATATATATATATAAACGTGATTCCAGGGGAAAAAAAAACACAATATTAATTGTGATTAATCTTGGGCTCAAAGTTTTGAGTTTTGAAAAAAAAAATCTTTTCTTTTTTTTTTTTTTTTGGATTAGAAACTAAAGTTTTGAGTTTTAGCAAGAATTTAGTACGTGTACGTTTTGATATTAAAACAAAAACCATGGAGTAATATTGTAGAGATTTTGGAGAGTGAGAATTAGGGTTCTTTTAAAGGATTAGATATATGCGTGCGTGTACGTGCAATGTTTGTACGTATGTATGTATTGTTTTATATATTTTAGAGAAAAAAAATGAATTCTCTGCCATTTTTTATCCGATGATCTTAAAAAGAAGTCTACAGGCAAATGATACACATAATACAACTATTTTATGACTCATTTTATATATCAACTAATGCAACCATCCCGTTTCATTAAAAAAAAAACACTCGATTTTACAATACTACTTTTTATTTAAAATAAAGTTATAAAATAGTTGTTGTTCGATAGATTTCCTGGAAAACACTCGTAATTCTCTCTTCCTTGCACACCCGGTCAGACACCTATTAATTACTAGTTGGACGGTGCTACGTCCACTGCTCTTAGCTCCAATTGGGAGCTACCATAAGATATAATTAGTTTTTTTTTTTTTAATATATATATTTTTTACACTTTAAATATTTTTAAAATAAATAAAAAAAATTATAATATTATTAAAAAATAATTTCTTAATCATTAAGTAAAAAGCAAAATAAAAAATTACAGCAGTAACAGTAACACTGAGCTGTAAGAACTAGTGGTAAGAGTATCATTTTTCTTAATTTTAGAACGGCACTATAGCCACCACTGGTTCCCGCTAATTATTTTGGTGTGTTTTGTTTTTTACTTTTTTTTACATATATTTTTTTAACACTTTTAAATACACTTTTGATTTACAACATTATTAAAAAAATATTTCTTTAATTATGAAGTAAAAACCAAAAATAAAAACAAAAAAATGCCAGCGAGAGCCGGGAGCGGGAGGACTATTATTATCCTTAACTAGTTAAATGGCACAAGAATCTATCTACATGTATCTAGATTAGAATTAGTGTAATGATATCTACACAACATATTTCACAATAGAGTTTTATTACTCATCATCTCTACATATGCATCATACTTTTTTTTTTATTTGTTTTAAATTTTTTTCATTTCTTTTTTTTGTTTTATTTTTTCTAAACTAATTAAATTCTTCTATACATTATCCATACATTATCCATTTGTTAAGAGAAAAAAAAAATTAAAAAATTATGTATGATGTGTAATGTAAGAATAATTAATAGAATTTTTTTTCATTATAGATTTCACAATACATATTTTAAAATGAAAATATTTTTATAAAGTGATATTATTTTTAAAAATAATTTTATTAAATTATCTCTCTTACATTTTATAATATAATTGTGTAAAATGTTAAAAAAAAAAAAAAAAAGCAAGCCGTGTTTATCATTTTTGGATAGAATTATAGTAGTCTTTGACTCTTTGATGTTCAAGACAAATTCATTACGGAGCCACACATACACTAGTGGCGGCAGAATAAGTAGTCAGTCCCTGCTGTCGAACCATATGCATTAATGCTCAAATCATTGACTAAAGATAAGGAATTATAAGGTACGTACGTGTGTTTCCGATGTGATTGAGATAATCATGATGGATAAAGAAGAAGATTGATGGGTCCTAAAAGTAGTGAATCGACTCAAAATTAGGTGCATCTTCTTTTTCTTTATTCAAACGCAGAATTGGATGACAAAATGGGAAAATTACATTTTTTTTTCTTTTGTTTTGCTCTTCTGAATTTGTAAAGGTTTCTGTTTTGAGGGCCTATTAACCTAACCTAACCCACCTATATATACACGTGATCATGGAAAGTTTCTGCAAATTATCAGAGTGAGTCGTGCATTTTGGTATGGTTATCCATATTGCATGAATATTATATGCTTTTCGAGGTGAAATGGATCAAAAGGTAAAAACGTGAAGGCGTAGACGCACAGATCAATTGTTAATTCAGGAGAAATGATAATAAGTTTGTGATAGGGAGAGATCATTGACTACAGTACTAACACTAGAGATAAGACGTGCCTGATGCAGTGAAGTGAAGTGGGTCGGCTTGAGTTGACCCTAATGGTCAATAATTAATTAGAATTTTGTTGGTTTCCTGGTGGTGTTGATAATTATAATGACGAAGAAAACATGGGGACTGAGGAGCCACGCGCAGTGCGTCGGCTTGACACTCCTGAGCTATTATTTTGTTTTTGTTGTTGTTGTTGTTAATCATGATGATAATCAATTGGGTTTCCCTTTCTTTCTTCTGTACAAGACTAAGATTCAAGGTATGATTTGGGTTCCTACAATTCAATGATGCTCCTCTCTAGGGTTTAGATTAGGGTGTGAGAAAAACATTCATCAAAATGTCTTATAATTTCATGTATGACTCATTACTTTATATCTATCTATCTATATCTATCTTGTAAAAAGAAAGAGGAGAAAAGTACTCTAGACGACTAGGAATTTACATGTAATGATGAGAAGATTGACAAGCAAAGTCAGGATTACTATGACATGCCCATCTTCCCAATAATTGAGTTTTATGCACTTGATCACACATCTCGTAGATATGGGGGCAGTAAGTACTGGGTTTAAAGGATAGGGCAGTGTTCTTTCATACGAGTGCTTCATGTTTACCATCAAGTATAATATAAATGGTGGGAAAAATTAAAGAAAAATTCTTATTGCAGTCTCCGAATGGGGAATGCGTTTCAAGCATAATGAAATGCAGTGTTTCATTACTAAATGAAACGGTGGGATTTATATTGGGTGATTTTGTGAAAGAAGCAGGAAGTGTGATTTTGTTGGATTTGGTGTTAGATGCCATGCCTCTCATGGCTTCCATGATTGCTGAGGAGGCACAACCGATTAAAAAACTTGGGCAACAAGTATGGAATACTGACGAGAAAATACATGTCCTTCTAGCGACCTAAATAAAATTTGTTTTCTTTTTCACACTTGGAACACTTTTCTGTGACACCCTACAAAACTTTGTTGTTGTCTTTGCCTTGACAGAAAAATGCAAGTTTTCCTTGGGCGCAGCAAAATAAAAAAAAACCTTGAGGAAAACAATGGAATGGGAGCTGTGCTTTGCTTTAATTGTGGACAAGAAGTTCGTCGGCAGTGAAGTATGTGACTCCGTCGATGGTGAAGGTGGTTGTTCCAGTGATGGTGGAGGAGATTAAGTGGTGGTAGCCGACAATCTCAGCACAACCGATTAAAGAATTTAGGCAACAAGTATGGAATACCGATGAGAAAATTCATGTCCTTCTAGCGACCTAAATAAAATTTGTTTTCTTTTTCACACTTGAACACGTTTATGTGATACCCTACAAAAATTTGTTGTTGTCTTTGCCTTGACAGAAAAATGCAAGTTTTCCTTAGGCGCAGCAAAATAAAAAAACCTTGAGGAAAACAATGGAATGGGAGCTGTGCTTTGCTTTAATTGTGGCCAAGAAGTTCGTCGGCAGTGGAGTTTGTGACTCCGTCGATGGTGAAGGTGGTTGTTCCGGTGATGGTGGAGGAGATTAAGTTGTGGTGGCCGACGATGGTGGGAATCCGCTGGGGCGCGTAGCAGAGGCATCAACAAAAATCTGATTTCAAATGTTTTGGCTTGAAGAAAAAAGAGAGGTAATGTAGTCAATTCAAGCCTAAAAATGGGGACAATTTGGTATTTGACACACTGGGACTGCAATACAGTCCTCTATAACGCACTGCTCAAAAATAAAAAGCACAAGTGAACAAACCATTGACGAGGAATAAAGATAAAAGAGAAGTGTCCAAATGATGTTTGCCAAAAACAGATAAAAGCACAAATGATGGGGAACAATTACAAACGTTATCAAATTTATTTCCACTCAAATAATGGGGCATTTTCCTTTCGGTGAACAACTTCAAGGTGACAATACCGACATTCAAAGTAAAAGCAATTAGCACATCAGAAAAACCTCACCAAATTACAACTTCAATCCTATACATGATCCTCTATGCTACAGAATGAATGTGCACGTGTAAGGGGAGCAGATAGATAATGGAAGAACGGCCACTTTTTTTTCTTTTTTCTTTTTTATCTTCAACTTCGAAAACCCAAACTAGGCCACCTCTTTGTCACTTCTTTCTTTGTCTTCTTTGAGGTGGGATCGATGAGGTTTTTCAGTGACTTGGCTTTTCTGTCTCGGGTCCTGCCTGCTTCTTTCAGGAGCTCGGCTAGCCTTCTTTTCTCATCTTCAAAGTCAGGATTAGCAATTCCAAGCTTTTCTTCTCTTAGTTTAAGGACATGCTCCAACATTTCAATTGCATCATCCACTCTGAAATAGTTTGATAAAATTGTTAAAAATCAAAGAATAATCATAGGAGAAAATAACCACGTTCTTGCTTTAAGCATGAATGGTAGTACTAATAAGAAACAATATTTAGAATTACGACAGTCTGCAATGATGAACCATGGACCTTAAATAGCAGTAGTTGACAATTGAAAAAGAACACGCAGATCAACTTGATGGAAGTACTGGAATAGAGAATGAGCCAAACCCAACCCAAACCAAAAAGAAGGCTATCGAGTAAATCTGATCATCTGAGTTATGAGCATGTAGTGCAAAGGTGATTGAATAACGGAACAAAATTGAGTACTTCAAATATCAATCTATGAGAAAGCCCATTGCCAAGAAAAAAACACAGAGGAAAAGAAATGAACAAGTCGAATACAACTCAAGAAAGGCTTTAAGAACACATACCTAACATCGTTGAATTATTCCAATTGTTAAAACAGCAATCAAACTCAGGAAGTGAAAAACACTAAATTAGACCATGTTTCTAATTTGTGTGGCTATCTGGAACACCCATATCTAGGATTGCTACTTTGGCTGATATGACAGGTAACACAGGTTGCATAACACAATCCTTACTGTTACTCTATTAAAATCAATTCACAAGGATTGCATGCTTTCAGTTGCAGAGAGATGAACCCTTTCTTTTTTATTAGTAGATGAACACTTGAAAGCTCATCATGCCAAAAATTGAAACTCAACTGTTGGCTCAGAGGATCAGGCAAGTCAGCCATGAGCAAGCCGCTTACACCAAAATACAGGAAGAATAAACTGTCATAAAAACATGCGGAAAGAACAAAATAAAATGATTTTTTACCTTCCCATAGCATCGTAGGTTGCTGCAAGATTACTATATACTCCAAGGGTATCTTGATGGCATGGGCCACTCTCCTGTTCCAGAATCCCCCTCGCTTCTTCAAACAACTCAGCTGCCTCATCTATCTTGAACAACTGGACAGAAGCCAATCCCATTTGGTTCAACACAACCCCAAAGAAGGCCGACTTCCTCTCACCACTAGCTCTAAGTTTTGCTATAGAACTTTCAAAAGAGTCCCTCGATTCTTCATACCTTCCAACCATGTAAGACATCACTCCCATTCGTGCTTCTATTCCTGCAATTGTGCTTTGCTGTCCTGGTTTATCCTCCAACATTTTCATTGCCTTATTCAAAAGCTTCAGAGCCTCCTCAGGCTCATCCACAGACTCATAAATGGCAGATATTTCAGTCAACCCCCCAGCAATGTCTTCTGCCGTGGTTCCAGGCACAGGCTTTGCATATATCCTCAGGGCATTTTCACAGTAGGATTTGGAGTCTCGGAGCTTACCTGTTCTATGATATAGGTCAGCAAGGCGAACAAACACAGAGGCAACAGATGGGTGGTTGTCACCCTTTGATGATTTAAAAACGGTAAGTGCCTTCTGGTAGGAAAAGAGAGCCTCATCATAGCGACAGAGAAACAAGTAAATGTTTCCAATGCTGACATCAATAGAGGCAACCTCACTCTCTTGTCCATTTGCAATCATTGCCATGCTGGCAAGGACGAGGTGCTCAAGGGCTGTTTCATAGTCTCCTTTTGCCTCACATATGAGAGCCATCAGCCTTCGGTCAGCTGCTTCTTCAAGAGATGCTGGTTCACTGTGCGCACGATGAATTTCAAGCGTTTTTTTGCACAACTCTTCGGCTCTATCAAACTCCATCGCTTGAACATGGGCCTCAGCTAAGTATCTGCATTTTCAATATCAAATAACATAATTCATCCACCATACCAAGAGATTAGGCACAACACGAATATATTTCAAGAAACCCAAAAACTTGTAGGCATTCTACCTTAAAGCAAACCCATACTATGAACATGATGGACACATGAAGAAATATTAAAATCTGTGAAAGCAATCTACCATTCAAAATCTCTGTAGGGATAACATAGAGTTCCAGTTGGCCACTAAACTGACATGTACATTCAAAATCTCTGAAGGGCTAACTTGAGAAAAGAGCAACGATACGCCTACAACCCTCTTACAACTTTTTTACGACCCATTTCACAATCAACCAATGCAATCATGCCACTCCATTAAAAATTAATTTCAATTTTACCAAGCTACCCTTCACTTAATATAGAGTTGTAAAAGATTTGTAAGAGAGTTGTAAGTTAATCCTTTTGGTACTCTTATAAGTAACAAGACATCTTTTAAAGAAGCAATCCAAGTACACACTAAGTATAAAAGAAATACACATCTAGAAGCAGAAAAACATAAAAGAAAAAAGATTAACTTCAAACCGGGTAGTGTAAAAATCATTTTTACACCATCCAATACAAAACTGGCACGTCATACATCCATGAAAGAAATTTACATGCCTGCCTCACACAATTTTACCTCCCCTCCCCTCCCCCCAACCCCGCATACTGAAAAGTGTAATTTTTTTTCTCCCCCCCACCCTCTCTCTCAAGTGAAACTCCAACATTGGTCTGCACTGTCTCTCCCTCCTCAAGCCACCTCACTCTCTCTCTCCTCAAACAGATCCACATATCCGAAACTCTCTAACCTCTGTCAGTCGATCTCAGTCGGTTGTAAGTAAAATTTATATTTGTTGAATCTAGTGTATTTTAGGGATTGATGTTGTGAATGTGGTTGTGAATCTAGTGTATTTTAAGGGCTGATGTTGTGAATAGGGGCTGGTATATTTTCTGTATTTTGAGGCTGATGTTGTGAATTTGTGTAATTTTTGTGGACATACTTTTAATTTTGTTGTTGTGCAAATCTGGGACCACCAGTACCTAATATGATATCCTTGTAAATAATAATAATAATGACTGGGATATGTTTTTTTTTTTTTTTTTTTTTGGGGGGGGGGGGGTAAAATTGTGAGGCAAGCATGTAAATCTTCAGGGAGCTATGATGTGGCAGTTTTTAAGACTTCATCTGGGCCGGATTTTTTTCCGGCCCGGTCCGGAACCCGGTTATCTGGGTTCCGGTTCCGGTTTTCAGCCCGGGTCAAATACGGGCTGAAACCCGCATTCTTATAACCGGGTTCATCCGGTCCGGATCCGGGTATGAAACCCGGGTTCCATAAAAAACACCCGATACCGCCCGGGTTTGTATAAATTGGAAGAGACGTAACCCTAGCCGCTTCATCTCTCGCATCCGTCTAACTCTAAGACTCTCCCATCCATCTCTCTCTTTCTCTCTCTCGCTGACTCGCTGAAACCGTAGCGTCTTTGCCGAGCAAAGTTCTGTCGCTCACCGAAGAGAGTGAACCTAAGCTCTCTTTCGGTGATTTCGTCTTCTTCTTCCTATTTCTTTTGGGGCTCGAAGGTCTTCCCTCAGTACCGATTGAAGAAACCTTGTCATCCTCGTGACCTCATCGTCGTCGCCGACTCGTCGTCATCCTCTTGACCCCAAGGTTTGTTCTTTGTGATTTGGGTAACATTTGCTTGCTTTCTCTGCAACAATTTTTTTAGGATTTTTTCCTTTTATTACTTTGTTGATTTGGGTCTATTTTGATAAAAATGTTTGAATGAAAAAATCTTTGATAGATATGGGTTTTTTTGTTGTTATTTTGTTAAACATGTGAATAAAGGATATGCTGTTCAACATGGGTATAAGCTGGTTGCAGGGGACTTGGTTGTGTTCTTGAGAGCTGAAAATGATTGACGGTTATGCACCCTCCTGTCTGTGACTCTCTAGCGTAAATCTCTTCTTTGTATGTTGGTAGTGAAGCTGTTAAAACTGATTGTTTTTTATTTATTAAATTGGTGTGGTTTATGGTTGACAGTTATGCACCCTCGTGTCTGTAGCATGTGTATAGCTTTAGATAGCAAAGCATAGCCCTTTGTTTCTTTTACTTGCATTGTTGTGTCTGTCTTTGTGGATAAGGTCGGATAAACTATAACTCTCTTTTGACATAACATGAAACTGACTTCTATTTCTACTTATCGCTTGCAAGAATTGTAATTAATGATAATGTCATAAATTATAATGCTTCCTATGGTCATCTAAAGATAGCATCATCTGCCATGATTCTCTGCTTATGTCCCCAAAGGTAAAAGTATTCCATTTCATTTCTCCATACAAGTACATGGGTTTATTCTGAATTGAGAGTAGATTTGTTTTGTGATGTGTGACTCAGATTTAATGAATTGTGAACCTAACCTGCTGTGTCTATCCTGCATTAGGTGGGGATTCCTTTCACATGCAGGTCTGTGGGTAAAAGCCATTTCTTGCATTTTACGCCCTTCATGTATTTCCGTTCACAGGAACATGTATTTGGAGTATCATGGCTTACTGAATTGGTTTTGAATTGCTTTATTAAATGGTTTGGTTGATAGATTGAGTTTGATATTATGCATTCTCTTGTGCAGACCTTGCTCTTGATTCACATTCGTATTACCAATCTCAGTTCAATGGGACTGCCATTGAGAACTAACCGCAACATTTGAGAACTAACCCCAAAGAGCCACTGAGTTGGAATACTAGATTAAAAGTTGATGATGGAAGACCATGCTACTGATTGTAAAATTCATATTTTGTAATTTTTGTGTTTTATAATGTAATGTATAAATATAAAATAATGTAATATGTAGTGCATTGTGTTTTGCATGCATTTTACATGATGAATATTGTATTTATTTTATTTTGCATGCATTTAGTTAAAATGCTAATTAGGTTGTAACTTTAGTTATTTTTTACATAAAATTTAGTTTTCCATTTTGATACATTTTCATAGTTATGGACAATGTTCCATTAGTATTATGCTTTTTAATAGAAATATAGGCTTTTAGATAAAATTAAAAAAAAAAAAAAAAAAACATTATGCTTTTCAACATTACCTTTTTTTTAAAAAAAAAAAAAAGAAAATTAATAACCTGGACTTTTGTTAAAAAAAAAAAAAAAACCGGGTAGAACCCGGAACCCGGATTTCTGGGTTTTAAAAACCCAAATTCATCCGAGTTCCAACCCGGGTTATAACCCAGCTAGTCCGGGCCGGAACCCGGACCGGGTTTGAAATCCGGGTTCCGGGCCAGGTATACCCGGATACCCGGTCCGGGACCCGGATGAACAGTCCTAGCAGTTTTGTATTGGATGGTGTAAAAAGGATTTTTACACTACCCGGTTCCTAGCGTCACTCAAAAGAAAATCAAGAAAGTTAAGCCCATTAAAATCTATTGCAGCTGACCGTTAAAGTCCATGTTCTAATATATTGTTTCATCGTTCACTAATAATTTCACATGCGTTCAGGTTGGATAATTGTTTTGTCAGAAATCACGTATACACAAAATCTGAAGAAACATGATACGCAAAGTATTCAAACCTCAGAAAGCTGCTACAATCCCTGAATGCAGCCACTGAAGAAGATTGGAGTTTATTTCGCAATGAAACAAAAATCAGTTTAAAAATATTTAAACGGCTCCAGTTTTCCTATTTGTACAGTTATTTTCTTCAGTTATCAGAAGGATAGTATAGAAATTCCAGAACTAAACATAAAGAAGCGGAGCGGGTATGCCGTTTTCTAGTAATTGGCGGATTTCCCAATTTCTAGCCCCAAGTCTCAATTCTCAAGAAATGAAATAGATCAGATACCTCCCATGTTTTGATATCCTAAAAACTAGCAAACAAAATTATAAAATGATAAGAAAGCCAGCGACTGACACTAATTTTTAAGGAAAATTTTCGGGGAAATTCCACTAATTTCGGTCGCATTTACGCTTTCCGAATAGGATTAGAAAGATCTTAAATTCGGCATTTGTAGCACATAATATCGAATTGGCTTTAAACGAGTTTTTTGAAGGAAAAAGAAAACACCATCTATGTGTGTGTGTGTGTGTATATATATATATATAAAAGCTCTCTAACATACAAAGGCGAGAACGAACCTGCAAGTCTCTCCGACCCTCGGATCGGACTCCCCCAAGGCATCGATCTGGATCTTAAGCCCTTCTTCGTAGCAAAGGATGGACTTATCGACCTGTCCGAGCATCGAGTATGTGTCCCCCAGCTGCATATGACCCGAGAACGCAGCGAGCGCGTGGTCCGCACCTCTCGGAGGGTCGGGGACCCGGATCGCCCGCTCCAGGACTGGCACTGCCTCGTCGAACCGCCCCAGGCTGCAGTATATCGCGGCCAGAACGTGGAGGCTCATCGCGAGGTCCAGGCTGGGCTCCCCGTCAGCAGGAGGGCACCGCTCGAAGGACTGGGAAGCGCGGAGAGCGTAGTCCAAGGCCCTGACGGGGCCCTCGCCGGACGCGATGGCATCTCGAGCGAGCTTGAGGAGGAAAGGGCCGAGATCCGGGTTCTCGAGAGCAAACTGGGAGTTGGGGTTGAGATCAGGGTTATGGTTAGGGTTGGGGCTGGAGGACTCGGGCGGGGGCTTCCTGGGAGAGAATTTAGATCGAGAAGGGGAAGGAGAAGGAAGCCTCCTGGGGAGCGGGGAAGGAGGCTTGGAGTTAACGGGCTCGGATCTCTGAGGTGGGGTATGGGCATCGGGGACGGAGATACGGAGCGGCGCAGAGTCAGGCGGTGTTTTAACGGATACCAGGCCGGGCATCGTGACCGCCAATCGTATGAGTAGTGGGAAAAGCGAGAGGCGGTGACTTGTAGAAACGGGGAGAGAGTGTGATAAGAGGAGGGAAGGCAATGGTAGTAGTGGAGGAGAGGATTAGAACAGATTTCGTTCAGCAGTCTGGAGTTTCAACAAAGCCATGGATACTGATTATTCAGAAGCAGAGTGGGAACTTTGGAAGAAGATGAGATGTCTCAGTCTCTGTGTGGCTGGCAAAGTGGGAGGGAGGTTTCAGAGTTCCGAGTGGTTCTGTAAAGGACAAAATGGTAGTTTTGGGGGTTCGGCTAAAGAGAGAAATTGGGAGTTTGGAAGGAAGGGAGGGTTGGGTGGGGGTTGGATCGTCAACTCAACTTACTCCGATGCTGAGTTTCCATCTTTTCCTCTAAAAGCAAAAACCATAGGCTTAACTGGATTTTGATTCCGTATCTTTTTCTTTTTCCCTTTTGGTCCTCCAAACATTCAGTATTCACCTCGAATGGTCCTTCTCATCCAATGAGAATGAAATCTTCTCGCACGTAATGTTGGATATCGTAACATTACCAGAAAGAAATGTTATATTTTATCCTCTATTTGATTTTTTTCATCATATTGATAAATCAATTATTTAAATAAAAAAAATTAAAAATATATACTAATTAATATCATTGAAAATTATCAAATTTAAAATACATTAATACTTAATAACAATAGTCATTAAAGATCATGAGCATTGTGTAATTTCAGTCCTATTAAGAAAAAAAATTCTACTCATCATTCTTATACCATACACTACATATAATTTTTTATTTTTTTATTTTTTTTCTTAACAAGTATGTGGTGATTTTACATATTCTACAGGCAAAAATTAAAGAACCCTAAAGGATATTAATCTGATTATTAATATTCATCTTGTACGTGAATATGGCTATATATGGCTATGACAAATATTCTAAATATTACCTACAAAAACCCGGCTCGATGTCTTTAATTTGCACTATTTTGTAATAAGATGAAACTATTTCGAGAATACATTATAATTTTTTATGAAAATTATTTTTTTCTTTAGATGGTACAGGAGTAGGAGCCAATATAGAGAGAGAGAGAGATCAATCTCTCTAGACACACAAGTTAAAGAGATTAAAGAGACCATATTGGTATAATAATGGAATGATGGAGTCAAATTAATGTAATGGTATAATGGTATAGTACCTCACCTCCTCTGGAGGAGGAGAATTGTTTAATTTTGTTTTTATATAGCGTTTATAGAAGTTAAGATAATGTCCGTTACAAAAAACTTTGTGATCAGAAACCCCCTAACAGATGAGTAGTTTGGTTGGTAGTCTGGATTTTTTCTGTGTTGATTAGACGCAATTGTAACTTCGGATTCATTAAATGAAATGAAGTTTATTTCTATAAAAGAAAATTAGAAATCTTAACTAACAAGATTGCAGTAATATTAAATATATAAATATATATTTGAGCAAATTAAATAAAGGATGGGAAAAATATATAAATAAGTCATAAGCTGAGTTTGAGGTGGATCATTTGATATAGGTGAAACATTTCAATCCATAGTTTGCATGAATCAGACCTCTCATCCAAGCCAAAGATGCCAAAAGAGAGTCCTTGATCTTGATCTTGATCATTCTTTCTACGCGCGGGACTTATCTTGCTTAAACTGCATGCTTCATTAAAACAAGCATTAATTAAGGGGTTTATATATAAGCCATTGTGTCTCTCAATATCACGTACAGTTCTTCCATAGTTCCATGGATGTCGGTCAAACTGTGAATTCAGGATATATATAACATTTGAACGAGATTTCACCATTTCTGATCAGTTGATCCTTGAACGATGGCCTGGTTTCAATTTGCATGCACTGTATTTTAGGACCATTAATGCTGAAATAATTGGATCTCTTTCTCTCCCCAAAACCAAGTTTAGAAGCAGAGCTTCAGAGTTCAAAAAAGAAAAACCACTTCCCTAGATGATTAAGATTTCCATATTTATCAAACCTCGAGACTCGGGTTCTGCGATTAACCCAAAGTACTACATATATGCAAATGATTTTCGATCCAAACTTTATTTATCTGTTCATTCTTTTTCAATGTGTTCATGACTACAATTTATATAAGCACTCGTTCTATGGCCAAGTACTTTTAGGGCAAGAAAATTTTCATGCCATTCACAGCTATATAATATATATATATATATATATATATATTTATAGATGACAAACCCTTCAAAATAGACTCGATCACGTGCATCTCAAATCTCTCTTGATCAGCGACACCATTCTCACAAAAGATTAAGGGCCGTAAAACGAGCCTCGAGTTTGTCAAGGATTATTGCCTCATCCTTTCCCACCAGGGCTGCCTTTCTTCGGTTCATGTGCAGGATTGGCAATTGGATCTTGATAATCCAAGTTATCCAACGGTGTATGATCAACTCGGATAAGCTTTCTCGCCTTCATTTGGATCATTGCCTGAAAAGTATGGCATCCATGAGGTGATTATTTTTAACTCGTATATAAAGAGCAGAGGTACGTATATATATGCACTTCCATGCCAGCAGCTAAGCTTACCTCCAGGCTTGAGTATGTACTCATTTTCATTCCAAGTCTGAGGCCATGATCAGCAGTACTGCCTACAAGGAAGAAACATGATGATATATGTTAACCCGGCCAGCTCTATCCATGTTTTTTTGGAATTATTTATGTTGTGAAACCTACTTACCTGAAGATGAGGAAGCCAGGCCGAGCAGGAGAAGGATGAGGGTAAAGGCCTTGATCCAAGAAAGCATTGCTAGCTGATTTCGCTCTTGCTGTTGATCAACTTGCGATTTAGGTTTGAGGGTGGATTCAAGTATATATGGTTTATATTCTCAGTGGGAGAGAGTGCAGCCAAAAGAGCCTGTCATGATGAACTTCCCCTACAGCTTTGTGGAATAATTGTAAAAAATGCAACACCCATTGTCCACAAACTCAAATAAGTCAACTGCACTCAATTATATATGTGGTATCAAAAGTTCAGCCTCTTCTTTTATCTGCAGAAGCAACAGTACTGTGATCTTGGGATGATTTTGTTCACTCACACCTTTCAGAATTCAATCCCTCCCCCTTTGATCGATATCTATATATCTTCTTTCTCAGTCTCCTTTGCAATTCCATGGGCCAGCAGTTTGGCAGTACTTTCTCAGCTTGTTAGGTAGCATTCAATTTAAAAGTCTCCATGCACTCACGTCCTTCTCAATATATATAGTGCACCTTGAGATCATCATATACAGTACAAAACACCCAACCATATCAACATGAATCAATCGAGAGGCAAACATAAATTATTATTATTATTATTCTGCAAATGAAATCATTATGAATGCACGCACTAATTACTTGTGAATTAATCTGGGAATTATATAATAGAATATGATCGATCACAGATATTAAATTAAATTAAATCACCTTCCAGCTGGAGGAATGTCTGTGGATAATGTTAGTGTTGTTGTACAGCTAATTTGTTCAGGATAATTGAATGATGAAGATTCCGTTCCAATGCTTGTACATGCAACTTGAGGTTGTCGGCAGACAAAATAATTACGGCCTACTAAAAAACTCTATTTGACAGGACTTCTTCCAATACCGAATTTCATTGCATCCAGAAGCGATTTAATGTAGAAAAATTTTTGAGATTGCAGTGCAAACGATTGGAATTTATTTTGCAGGAATGAGTTCGAAAAATCCTGTCTTAAAGAAGTTTCCAACATCCAAAAAAAAATATATATATATATATATATATATACACACACAAATAGGGGCTGTCAAAATTAGGGAAGATTCAGGCTCTCAGGACGCCATAGATATTTATCAGAAACAGACTGAAAAGTTGTTTAATTTGAGTTCAAGTAGTTGGTTTTCTGATTATATTAATCTTATATAGTTGTGTTTCTTTCGATATTATAATTAATTGTTCTCTCTGGTACTTTGGTACTTTTCGGGCCTCTAATATATATATATATAAGAACTCATTGTTGTCATTTTCGCTTTAAAGGCTCTAGTTTCTTTAGTATATATATGCATTCTGATCAATGGATTACATAACACTGATCAGATCGAAGAGGTGCGTGAAAAAAGGAAAAAAAAAAAAGTGAACGAAAACGTCTTGTCAGTAAGTAAATAATTGTACGTTGTTAAGCAAAGACATACTACATTAATTACTTGCAAGCTGACAATTAAGACGATGAAATTTCTTTATTTAATTTGTTATAGAATTTCAAAAAAGTAATAAATATATATATATTGGTAATGATCTTAATCTTGATCTATCGTCATATTTGGCTGTTAATGAAGGAGCTAGCTAAGCAAACCCAGTCTCCATAGATGGTGGTGATTGGTGTCGCTTTGGCTCCCTCAATAAAGACGTACGTACGTGTCCCCTTTCATTGTGTTGTTAGACAGAATTGAGATGGTGATGGGAATGGACCCAAATTTGGCACTGATCAACACTGATGAAAAAGTAGTACTGCATTCATGCATGCATGCAGTTCCTGCTTGCATTCAGTACTAATTAGCTTCTAGTGCCTAATAATTCTTGTGAGATTTCTTTGATCGATCTGCAACAGATATCTATGATTTTGGGGTGTGTGTTCAATATTGATCAGGTCCTCATCATGACCTCTAATTTCCTGATCTTATATTTCTCTTTCAAGTAAAGAGGAAAAGAAACAGAATCTGCTGATCATGACCTTGAGAGTGCAATATCAATATTGAAGGGTAAGTACGAGGAAGATGATGAGAACAAATTAAAAGTTCTGACCATTAGGCCGATTCATGGTACTAGGGAGGTGTGCTTATTCTAGGTGGGAGAGGGTGAAATAATGAGAGAAGTTTTCATGGTGCATTGCATGGACTCCCACCCATCAAAAAGCTATGTGGAATTGAATGGAATGATGAGGAATAAACAGTACCCATTACTGAGATCGCTGCCACAAAGTCAATTTAAACAAACTAATTCTGTGCATCGAACCTAATATTGACTTTTAAGCCATTGATAGCAACTTTGAATTTGGATGGAAATTAATAGCCGTCTCCAGTGCCTTTGCATGGCCCAATCTTTTCATCTTCTGCTTTGGCTTCTACTCGCAATCTTGTCAACCTAATCCTTATCGATGATGACATAAGCCATGGCACGACCCAAGTTTCAATATCCCCCACCTTCAATTATTGCTCTAATTTCTAACTATTAGGAGTAATTTATGATAGAGGAAAGAGATATAAATAAATAAATAAGAATAAATATAGATAAAAATCACTATTAAGAACATTCATTTTGCACACATGATGTGGCATCATCTAGACCACACATCTCCCCAAGTGAATATTGAGAACAATCAACTAGAAGCAGTCACGCAGTAAGTGCAAAGTGTATACTGCTATAATGACTTCTCTATAGTATTACTCAATAAATAAACTGAAAAATTGTAAGACCTATTTTTTATTAGTGCCGCACTTTGAAGGGATTGCCACCCTTCAAAGGGTTAGGTCACACAAAACGGGCCACTTCTATTCATATTCATATTCATAGCTGAATATGAACACACAACACACAAATTGATTAAGCTAATAAGATCAGCATGCCTTTTTTCTCTCTATGTATTAATAATTTATGACAGCTCCTTCTACATCTATAGTATGGACAAAAAGAAATGAGTACAATATATGTATCTAATCCAAAAGGATTTATGGCTCCTAAAAACCAAAGCAGTATCATTTCTATCAGGGCCTACAGATAGGTTTTGGCTCTCAAAAGACCAGCAGGAATTGGTGGAGCTGGATTATAAGGATGAATTGCCTACTGGTGTGGGTCATGTTACAAGGAAGCAGAGTCATGATAATATATCAGATAACTATAATAATTAAAACACCAAACAATTAGCACCTATATATATATATGCTACTATTAAAATTCATGGAGCAGGAAACCATCACACACAATGGGGGATAACCCACTTTCTTGCCTGCTGTTGAATGTATATATTCTCATTGCAATTTCTGAGTTGTTAGTGTAGTTCAACTAATTAGGTGGGAAGTGGATCATTCTTTGATCGGCTCCCCCATGACTTTCCAAATGAAATGAGCTCAAAAAGAATAGAATACAATGGAGATACACAAAATTCCATTCTATAAGTGCTTTCCCTTACTAGCAACATTTGTTTTAAGTGGTGAAAGCATGACATTATTGAGAGCAACAAAAGTCACCATCTTCATGCCACAGTCAAGTACAAAGAAGCATAAGTTCACAATAAGCCCACCATTTTAAAAAATATGGAAAGGCAATAATGTATCATGATACACTAAAATAGCTCTTTCAGGGGAAAAAAAAACTAGGAAAAAAATAATTTGAAAAATAAGGCATCACTACACATTTCACACCACTGGATCAAGGCTCATCAAATTATGTATAGGTTATTAACATCAAATGTGGTAGAAGTATTTTTCTTCTTTCGCCTTGATGGTGCAAAGAGATGAATCTTGTTTAAGAATATGCAAAAGTCAGTCCATCTTTCGTAGCATCCAACATGGAAGACAGGTTAATATCACCTCCTGAACCTAGCTTGGATCCAAAAATATTGGCATCAGACATTTGTCTCACAAAACGAGTAAAACGAACCCAGTTCTGATATTCGAACATGTTTTTGTCCATCCTCATGAAGTTAAATGAGAAGGAGGGCTTTTCTAGACCATTCGAATACAACTTTGACATCTTTAGCACCTGTTGAAACGAATCATCATCCAAACCAGCTGCAGAGTTCTCACCTTCTAGGGGTATATCACATACCCTAGCTGCCAAGAGAAGCTGTCTAAGAAAACCTTCTGGGCTGCTGTCTGGGTTCATCTGTTTTTCTTCTGTATCTCGCATTTCAAAACATGTGCAACACATAGAAAATCCATACCTACCAAACATGCGAGCGATTAGTAGATATCCATCTCTGTTTAAAGTATTGTAATAGCCAGCTGTTAACTCTGATGGATGGGATTGGGTGCCATAATGCCAGTGGATCCCAGCCACTTTTGCTGATGTATTAACTTGAGTACCCCTGAAAATAGTTTCAGCTTCTCTACATATCCTCTCTCCATGCAGCAGCAGCAATCCTGAGTACCATTCAAGAAAAAAATTACCATATGGCGTGTTCCAAGATCCATCACCACTTCTGAAAAACTCAGTGTGTTCAGGATTCTGCATTAGGTTGCCTGCACCTATGGGGCCCCCATTTCCCCATTCACGCATCCCAATCTTTCGTGCACAAGCATTCAGAGATGCAAGCATATACTGACAAGAGCAATTTGGGAAAAAAAAATAAACGAATCAAATCAATACGACAGTTGATGATATAATCTTAAACATACAATCTGGGTGTCCAATCTTCTCCCAGTTACAGCAAGAGATTTTTTTAATAGGTAAAGTTACAGCTAGAGGTTTCAAGAACAAGCTTGTAATTAAAGCTGAACTTTCTGGATACCTTATCATAGCACTGAAATTCTCCAAGTTCACGTGAGCGCCAAGCCCATTGTAGCTTCTGGGAAGGGCATGAAGGGTATCTTAGTTCACCAGCAGGACCCAGCCCAACTTGAATTCCCTGCCAAGTGAATAGTCAGTATATTGAGCACCTTTTTGGTTTCAAGGGACCTATACGACTATGTCAAGCTTTCATGGTAACATCTTACAGTTATGATAACCCCAAGAAATGGTCTAAATGTTTCTCTGAAGTTCCTCATAAAATCTGTATATGCCTGAATTGGTGATCGGCCCCGTAAAACAGGAAGAATGTCACAACCAAGGGATATATATTCCATGTTTCTTCTTCCAAATCTGTCAGAATATGCTAAATCGGGATCTTTGTCAATCTCTTCAAGTACCCATAGAGGAAGGGGAATCCTTTAATATAAGGACATGTTTCAGAGTTAGTGGCCATAGATAACAGCATTTGAAGAAATAGATCAAGAATGACGCCGCCAAAAATTTAAATCATATCAACCAAACACCATATAAGAGCCACGAAAAAAATACAAAACAGGAAAATGACTAACAAGGAATCATCATATTGACACCTACCATGAAACGAAATATCTATAGCTCGTGCAACAAGGACTTGAAGACCTCCTCTCAGAATGATAGACTGATGACATAAATTATCTCAAAAAGAGAAAAAAAAAAATGCATAAATTCGAGCATGAAATTCTGAACATGCAGAAACTGACCAATTACCAAATGAGATCAACCAAACAAGTTCCAAATGATGCAATGCCCATAACAAGTGGCAAAATACAACTTCGAGTTTTATGACGAACTTTGAGAAGATATGGCATTGCACCACCTGTCTTGACCACTACGCAACACATTTTAGGTTACTAAATTCATAAAATGGCTCAACTCTCCAGTTATGCAAAGCAATCAGTGCCCCGTATTCCTTACCTGCACTATTTGATACATTAACATCTCAAGGCATCATTCTAGCTATTACAGTTTTAAATAACGGCAATATCAATATAGTCATTCCTTGCATTACAGCCATCAACAAGGACAGGGAGAAGATCAAACGGTACAAGGTTCTTAGAATATGAAAAGCATACTTCAATTTGCAACCTGATCTCCAAGCAAATTGGAATGACATGTATATATATATGAAAAATTCTAAACATAAGACCCACACTCCTCATATATGAAATATAAGGATAAAAAAGTAAAATTATGTGTTTTTAAGTGATGTGCAGAGCGTGGGGCTTCTGTGTAGCACGACTAGATATATATATATATATGTATGTATATACACATAACCCTAAGCCAGTATGGGGATAAGAAAAAATCTGGCGCTGAATTCATTTCAGAGGAAGCAATCTAACTAGCTAAACGAGACCTGAAGCTTCAAAGCCATTCTGTCTTGCGGCTTTAAAGTAGACTGCCAAGGTCTATTATTCGAAGCAACATCTGAAGTAAACTCCGTGATCGGTTTAAGCTTAAGAGTCTTTAATTCATTAATATCACACTAAGTAATGCGAATGAGGCCGCAAATTTTGAATCATTTAACTGAAAACTGGTTAGAATTTAAGAACTCGATACAGCGAAAATTTAAAATCCTATTCCGCCAAAAATTTCGTAACCTAATCCGTACAAAGAATATCACTATCTTCAACAGCAATAAATTAAGCCACAGATTGAAAAATGGAAAAGACTATAAATTAAAATATAAGCATAAAAATCAACCAAAAATGAAATGGGACCGACCAGTAAGGATCGCCGGGGCCAGTACCGCACACATGAAAAGCCATGACGGCCCGAACCTTCAGACCGGACCGCCTAGCGAGCGCCACGAGCTCTAAGTACCCTTGCCAATCGTAAACCCTAGGTTCTTCCCTTTCCACCAGGCCCCACCATACCTCCATGACCACGCCCTCAACTCCGGCCGCCACGAGCGCCCGAAAAGACTGCGACATGGCCTTGGGCCTTCGTAACTTCCCGGCGGGGCCAACCGTGTCCACGGGGAGCGTGACGAACACTGGCGGTCCTCGCCTCCTTAGCTGCGGGGAAAACTTGTGGTAGAGCTCATACTGGTGGAGGTCCCCGTTGTCAGGAGAAACGGAGCCTCCGGGACCGGAGGGCTTGGACGAGTTGAGCCGGGAAGAGACGGCAAGTCGAGGAGCTAGCGGGTGGGGTTGGACCACCCGGTGAGCAAAGGAAACGGAGGAGAAGCGAGAAAAAGGAGGGGATTTAGAACGAGCGCAGCAGAAGGAGGCCGAGAAACTTGGCGTAGAGGGAGATGCGATCGCCATTGAAGGAATCTCACGGCCTATGTAGCTATTTGCAGAGCTGTGTTTGAGAGTGAGATACGAATTAAGGTTACTTTCCGAAGAGGTTAGTGGTCTCCACTATCCAGATTGGCAGATTCTCTATATTTTTTTTTCCTTAAATCCTAAATAGTGAATTTATATTTGTTGGAATTATAAAATATATTTAGATAAAAATTAATAAAAAATACTTTTATACAAAAATATTATATAAAAATAAACTTACAAATTGATATGACTTGATGTAATATATTAGATTATGAAGTCATTTTTATTTTAAAATAAATTTAATAGATTTCATAAAATTATATCAATTTGTAAGTTTACTGTTCTCAAAATTAATTAAAAATGACATATATAGTTCACTCATTATAAAAATAAAAATAAAAATACTAAATAGAGATTAATAGTAATTAATTGATTAAAAATAATGAAAGGTTGTATGTCCAAATAATTACACCGACTCACAAAATTATTCCTTTTTTTTTTTTTAATGCAAGTTTCATTAGCATAAAACATAACTTGGGAGTTTGTAGCAGTTTAATTATACATTAATAGGGAGATTTTTACCACCATGAAAATCAAAAACACATTTAGGAATCCAATTTAGGGGTATGCTTCCATACACTTGGTTAGAAAGTTAGAAACTGTCCATTGTGCCAAGTTTTGCACACATCAATTTTGTAATCGATCAATTTTTTTTGCAGTCCACTGATCGAAGTTGCTAAGCAAGTGTTGAATGTCTCTAGTGGTTGTCTACATTGCCTAGTCTGTTGCTTGCATATTGTTAATGGCTACTCTTGCTTGAGCCAAATCCCCAACATTTGGATTTGTATTGTGGATGAATTCTGCTTGTGCAAACACTAGAGTGCCCTTGTCAGATCTGTATAATATAGCTATGAAACTTCTATTTTGTCTGACAGCTACATCGAATGAGAGTGAGAAAACTCCTGCTAGTGGGGGTTGCCACTCAGGTTCCTGCTAGGTAGATTTTGTACTCCATGTTGTGAGGTATTCTTTGAATTTTTGTATGACCTTTGTTACAAACCAGTTAATGAAGGGACACCATGAGTGATTTGATTCCTGAGGAAACAAATGTTATCCATGGCAAGGATAGCAAAGATTTGAAAGGAATGGTTGTCTTCATGGATTATTCCTAACTTGTGGGATTAAGGATGACAGAGGCACAATTATGAATGGGAAGATTTGTAAAAAATGATATGTTTATTGGCCATCTAACTCGTCTCCATAGTATTCTTGAAAAATGGTAGTTAAAAAATAAGTAGGACAAGTTTTATTCCTCAATTTTACACGATGGATAGAGATCTTAATTTTCCTCAATTGAAATTAATCTTTTAAGATTTGTCTTTGTGGGGAGAATCTGATGCATTACTTTCCGAAGGAAATATTTTAATCGATCTTGGATTTTTATTTTCTATAATTTTTTTCAAATTTAATCAGAAAAATTCATTTGATTGTGATTTTGAGAGTAGACAAGAGCTGTATAAGCTGATTGTGACTGAGAATTTGATACATGACTAACAAAATTATTAACCAGTACAATAGTGTGTTTTTTGTTTTTAAATATTTGAAAAAATTACAATTTAATGTATTTTTTCTTAACATTTGAAAAAACAAAAAAAAAAATCAACTAGCGGTCAAACCCTGCGTTAACTTTTGGACGGCAGAATAGTACAAGTCCTGAACTTTATTAAAAGGTAAACATCACTAAAAAATAATAAATTTTTTAAAAATAAAATCCACTTCTTTTACAAAAAAATTGCGTGCAAAATTTATCTTTTTAAAATTTATAAAAATCATTTTTCATATTTTCTTATTTCTCATATTTAAATCGCTTACAATATTAGCATTTCCTACTTTTTAAGATGCAGTTTCGATAGAATGATTAGTTTGATCAATCCCACGACTTCAAATAATTAAATGCTTAATTAAAAACTATAGGAAACATTGACAAATTCAATATCTAATACATATGATTATAATGTCATGTTAAGGTTTTGTTATGTTAATTATATTTCATGTCTCTATCTTTTAGGCTGCATTTGAATACTGAAATAATTTTAAATGATATGAATCGATTTATAAATAATAAAATTTTATAAATCTCATTGAGATGTATTTAAATATAAATAGATTGAAATATATTTAAATGTATAAAATAGATTGAGGTATGTTTAACAATTTTATAAAAAAGTTAAAAAAATAATAAATCTCATTAATAATTAGATTGAGATGAATTGAATTCAACAACCAAATAAAGCCAATATAAATAATAAGACTGTGTTTGGATGTTGAATTGAGTTGAGTTGAGTTAAGTTGAGATGATAAAATATTGTTATAATATTATTTTTAAATATTATTATTATTTCAAGATTTGAAAAAATTAAATTATTTATTATATTTTATATTAAAATTAAAAAATAATAATAAATTGAGATCAGTTTAAGAACCAAATCAAATCAAGTCATTTTACTCATTATTTTTATATAAAAATATATAAAATATAAAAAAATATAAAGGAAAAATATAAAAAATAAGAATATATATGATTTGTATCTTAAATAATACGTGGGATTTGGATTGTTAAAATGAAATGATTTTGGATGATGTGAACGAAAGGGTCAAGCAATGGAACAGAAAGATGGGACAGGGCATGATGGGCACAGGAACTGAGGAATACGTTTGACAGGTACTACACACACGTCGACCAAACCAAAGGAATGGCCTGTCCATTCGAAGCTGAGCCGCTTCATCAAAGCCTTCTCCCACGCACACAAAATAGGGGTGCCAATGGGCGCGTGGATATCGCTTCTTATGTACCTGCCTAATCAATGAGGAAATATCTCTGTCACAACGCTTCCATGGCTACAAGAAATATAATAATTAAAAAAAAATAGAGTAGGAAACGAGGGATCTAATAAACACTCCAAGTAAAGATTAAGGTTTCGTTTGGTTGATGAATTCTTCTTAACTCATTTCAACTCATCATTACAATTTTTTTAAATTTTAATACAAAATATAATAAACAATTTAACTTTTTCAAATCTCAAAATAATAATAATATTAAAAAATAATATTCTAATAATATTTTATCATCTCAACTCAACTCACTTCAACATCCAAACACAACCTAAGACAAGACGTAAAATTTATATTTTATTTTTATATAATTTTTAAATTTTTAGATAAAATATAATAAATAATTTAATTTTTTCAAATTTTAATTTAATTTTTTTAAATTTTAAAATAATAATTATATTAAAATATAATATTTTAAACTTTCAAACAAAATATAAAATTCTCATCTCACATTTAAAACCTGCTATTATTGTAGACTATTGCATCATAATAGGCCAGAAAAGGGAGACATAATCTCATGCTATTGAACAAAAAATAAAGAAGAAAATTTTTTTTTTCGAAAAAGACTACCCCAAGCGACAAATACCCTCTCTTTCTACTCTAGGTGACAAATCCTCTCAGTCGTTCTCTGTAATTCCAGCCCGTTCACTGGAAGAAGGGGGGCTGGAGTGCCATAGCCAGCCGTAGCAGCTTTCTTCCATTTCACGTTTTGTCAATTTTTTCTATTTTCTGCTTTTTCTCCACAACATCCAAACAAGTTGATCTTCTGCCTTTCGATATTCTCCGACCAACACGCGCCACCTTTTTTGCATCTTCAATCACCGATCTTCAAGTTCGTAGAAGGATTCCGCTCTTTTACTTTGCGCGTTTGTTGCACGAGTGACTTATGCCGTGTGCAACAACCACGTGCCACCACATCCTGGAGCTGCTCCTGATGACACGCGTGGCCTCCCTGACATAAGAGGCTTTGTACCCTCCAGATCTGACCCTTTGTTTCACTCTTAATGACAAGCACGGGGCGTCCAGCATACATCCATGTATTAGCCCGCGCATTGACATGCACGGGACGCCCAGCATGTGGGTAGGGGTGTAAACTCAAACCGAAAAATCGATCCGGACCAAACCGGACCGGTTTTAAACCAGTCCGGTCCGGAACCGATTTTTAAAATGTAAAAACCAGTCCGGTCCGGAACCGATTTTTAAAATGTAAAAACCAGTCGGTTCCAGTTCCGGAATTTTTTGGCCCGGACCAAACCGGACCGGATCGATTGATTAAAAAAAATAAAAAATAATATTTTTATATATAAGTTTTATATAAAATATTTTTTATATATTAAATATTAATATATATATATATAAGTTTTATAAATAATGTATAACTATAAATTTTAATGTGAAATTTTATATATAATATATATATTCATATATGAAATAATTTTTTATTATAATTTATAAATTATTACATAAAATGTTAATACTAAATCACTAAAAGTTTATAACAAATACTAATATATAACTTATAAGTATACCAATATTCTAATATTAATACTATTATATAGTTTAATATATTAATAAAAGTATAAAACAATTTTTTTTAAATCAAAAATTTTTTTTTATAAACAAATTTTTAATGACAAATTGTGAAACTTACATTTTAAACAAATCGAAAAATCGGACCGGACCGGAAACCGAAAGTACCGGTTTAGGAAGGTAACCGGTGCGTAATCGGTTTTGAAAAATATAAAACCGGTACATACCGGTTCGATCCTAGATTTTATCCAAAATCGGACCGGACCGGACCGGTTACACCCCTACATGCAGGTCAACGAGGTTAGTGACCTTGGCATGCACACGCCTATGCGCATGCCCAAGCGCGCAACACTACGTCGCGCAAGGCAATGCGAGCACCATTGCGTTGCACGCCCATGCGCGTTGCAATGCGCATGCCCCTACGCCTTCCTATCTGTCTCGTGGCCCTACGCGTGCGCCCTTGTCAGCGCCCAGGCTGCCACTCAGCAGCACGCCCCAGCCCACCTGCCGCACACTAGCGAGGTTAGTGGCATGCCCTCACAGGCATGCCATCTAGCGCAAGGCTCCAACCCATGCCTAGTGGGCATGTACCTTGCAGGCAAAGCCAGTCATACCATTAGGCATGCCATCCAACGCATGGCTCCAGCATATGTCTTGCAGCCTCAACACCCAAGCCACCAGCTTGGGCCATGCAAAGCCAACGCTCAGGCCACCTGCCTGGGCCATGCAACACGCACACATGACTCAACACCAATAGGCCTTGTATGGCACCAGGCCATGCCCAACAACAAGCCATGTTGTGTCACTTAGTCATGGATTAGCCCGAAGACCACCATGCACCATCCTAGCCCACCATGGGCCCATGCATGCCACAGCCAGCTTGTCTAGGCTACTATCATTATTTATTTTATTTTATTTATTTATTTCCAAGGGACCTATTTATTTCCAAGGGACCTATTGGGGTTTTCAATTTGTATTGTTTATAAATAGGACATCATTCACTTGCTTTAAAATCTTTTGGCAAATACCCTAGAATGAGGATTATTGTTTCAGAGATCATAAACAGTGCCTTTGTATTTGAGCTTTTTGGGTGAAATTCTTAAATCTCAAAGAGAGGATCACACTTTGCAATTCATTGAATAGATGTAATTCATTTATCTTGTTCTTGCAACTTGGTACAATCCGTGAATCCAAGTTATTATCTTTGTTTTTACCATTTGATCAATATATGAGGTTTATTCAACTCTTGTGCAATTCGTGAATCATTTGTTCATTCAAGTTCATAAGTATTTTACTTTGTTATAGAGTGTTCATCATTGTGTTCTCCATTCATTTGCTCTTCCAATCCATCCAAACCACATTTTCGACCAACCCAATTGTTTGTCCACTTTTCATAAATCATTTGCTCCATCCATTTTGCCCTAGCCGAAACACACTTTTCTTTTTTATTCAAATTCAAATTTCGACTATCATTTGCCTTATTTGAATTTGCCTAGCCGCCCATCACACTTTTCATATTAGTGTTCCTACATTTTGGGAACCTTAATTGCTCCATCTTATTCCCCATAGCCAAACATACACTTACCAAATTGAGATCCAAGATTTTAAGAAATCTTCCTAAAATCTTTCAATTATCCAATCAAGCCTTATCTCATTGTGGTCTTCCAATCCATTATTGTTGTGCGCCCCTTTCACCCATTGGAGCCCATACACTTCATCACTCTTTCCATCATTCCATACACCAATTCCTAAACACATAACCTCACATTACCAAAGTTGTCATCTTTGCTACCATTGTTCGAAAATCAAGCAAGAGAGAAATGGGCATTCGACCATTTCAAATAGATCCTAGGCGTGGAGATCATAGTGTTTTGAGACTTGACTGAAGTCCCTAACAACATGACCTGCATGCGTCGTCACAACTTGTGTTAGTCCTCCGCAGCAACTCGATTTTGTTTGGGGCTACTATCCTATGTTTTCGCTTTCCCGAACAAAGGATCTAGTAAAAATGGATGTGACAATCTCTTCCAACCAGTCCAAATCAACAAGTCGCAACACACCTCCCTTTACTGAGACTTTTAGTCGTAATAATAGTTTGTTTTATCAAACTATACAAAAACCACTTAAAGCAGCATCTCCTAGTGGGACATGGATGGAAGCCAATTAATTGGTCCCTCTTTTTTCTTTTTTATGTGATGTATCTATTGATTTTGGAATGATTATAGAGGATTTCCACCCCACTGAAACTTGTATCCTGTAATCGTTTAGTTTATCTATAAAATGTTTCCTTTAAAAAAAAAAAAAAAAAACAGAGAAGAAAGAAGCAGCAGCTAAGATTAAATAGAATGATGATGAAATATGACCAATGCATGATATGAAGCTAATATCATGCTGTTCTCACAAATCCCACATAATGACCAAGTATGCGTGAGTACAGCACAGGCAAAAGATACAGAAGAACTCCATGAAAATTAACATGTAACAATGCAATACTTGAAGACACCGAATTTTGGTGAGGGAAGAAAAAAAAAAGGCCGAAGGACTAAAAAAAAAATGCAGGCTTTTACATTGCTGCTAGAGTACCCCCAACCCAACTCCCAACTAACTCCGGCACCATAGACTCCAAACAAATAGAACAACCGTAACTAAGCCCGTCTGATGAGGCAGGGTGTGATATGGGATCTAATGTATCACATTCCTCCCATAACAAACTAAAATGAAGACAATTACAGAAAGTGACTTCGCGCTGCTGGGTGAGAATACTGACACCCGAACAACCCAAACATCTGGCTCCCAAAAATGGTGACGTCCTGACTCATTGTATGTATGCAATCCCAGACCCAGACCCCGACTCAACACACCCAACTGCATGCAAGTAGATTATATGAAGTAGCAGTAGCCTCAAATAGAAATGGCTCGACTGATGGCCAACTTGGCCCATTCAGCAGATTCTCTAATCAAATGGTCATCAGACGACAAACATTCACTTAGAAAGTCTCTGCTTGACACAGATTGCTGAATTAAGGGACCTGCATTACCACCCAGAGTATCAGCTAGGTCTCCGAGAACCCCAATTGCTGTCTTAGACACCGCATCATCCCTAAAAGAAAAAACACAAGGTCAGAAACTGCCCATTGTAATTTACAGATAACAAAGATAAAATGGAAAATTGAGGTAAAGAGTCCAGCATATCTTACATGTCCTTCTCCATATACAAACTATCCAAGAACTGTAGAATGTGAGGTGCATAAGGCATCAATAGCTGCGTGTTTGAAGAGCCCTTAAATCCCTGGAAGATCCCTGAGTATGCCTCCAGTATTCCATTTCTCAGAGAGTTGGTGTACTCTAACATGTCGTCATCAGCACCAGATATATGGGCAGACAGTTCTGCTGCACTCTGAAGCATGGGCATAGCATACATCAAGTACTTCTCAAAGTTTTCCCCAATTGCCAAAGCAATGTCACCAAAGCATGAAAATATGGGAGGCTTCACAGACCGGTGTAACTGATTGCTTGACAAATCCTTGAGGAGCTGTGTCATTATTCCATCACAGTACGGCAATATCTTATCCTCCAGCGCCCTGCATATATCCCCGACTACACCAACTGTAATGGCACAAACTTGGTAGTCCTCAAAATTTTGAAGACCCATTTCCAAATACCTATAAAATTCAGGCATGTATTTTGCAAAGTCAGCACCCGCTGCATAGGCGAGAGCTCCAATGACAAGCATAGCCTCCTCATGAGCTGTGGCACTTCGAGAAGCAAATACTCTTAAGAAGAGGGCCATCATCTGGTCAGCATACTGCATGAAGACATATTTCGTTGGCTCCGCTGACCCCAGCTTCTGTATAATGACCTGCAAACAACCACAGAGCAAGCCTTGCAATTCATTTTGCTTCTCCCTTTCATCAGATGAAAGCTTCTGTGCCTCAAGAGTCTGGTGGAGCTCCATCATAATGAGAGGAACTAGTTGCAGTACCATTGGAGCTGTCTCATCAGTAGAACATCTCACAACTTCATTCAAAGTCTCATAGGCAGCAGTGCGGAGGCGTGACTCTCCAGCATCTTCTCGGTGAGTCGCAGTGAGAAGAGCTTGAACAATTTCCTGGAAGAAGGGAGTCAGTGGAGAAGATGAAGACCCCGCATCCTCATAACCCTGGGCCAAGAAATAGAGAGCACCACATGCTTTTTCAGCAACATTCGGTACATCTTTCATGCTCTGAAGCAGAACAGTAATAATCTGTTGAATATTTGTCTGGGTAATTATGGGTGTCTCCAAAGCTGACCCATGCAGAAATTCAAACATTCTTCCAAGAGTCCAAGCAGTAGTGTCCTTCACATGGTTATTTGGATCTTTCATTAGGGCAGTAAGCATGAAGTTCAAGGCTATGTTAACAAGAGGAATGAGTTTGTCAGGCGATGGTCCTTCCAAAATGGAACCAAAGGCATAAGTAGCAGCCTCCCTTTGCCTCCAATCTGGTTTTGTTATGTTCTCTTCAATGAATGGCATTACAAGCGGAACAACATCATCTCCAACCGTCCGTGCAACTAAGCCCAAGCAAGTACCTCCAGCCATTGCAATATTCCATGCCCCCTCGTCTTGATCCTGATCCTCTTCCTGCTTAAGTAGTGTCTCTAACAACAAGGGGATAAGAACAGGGAGAGCCTGCTTAACAAAGTAAAAGCAGGGAACATCAGAATCTGCACTAAATTCACCACCATATTCCTCTAATATATCTATCTCCTCATCACACACTGAACTCCAGAACTCAATGGCTTGAAGAGCGACTGGCTCCTCATCTTCTTTCACAGCCTTCGCAGTGATGTTAAAGATATCTTGAATATAAGGGGCCAACTTCTCATAGTAGGTCGAAGATATAGCAACCAAACACTCAAAAGCAGATTGTCGAATCTTCAGCTCTGGCGAAAGAGTAGACTCACAGACAACTCTCATGATGTAATCACGTTCCATATCATTGGAAAAGTTTGCCCGAGCAAAACCTAGAGCATTGAACAAAGCTCGAGTAGCAGCAAGCCTGACATCATTGTTACTCTCGGAAGAGTTCATACCCTGAACTACAGCAGTAAGTATCTTGTTTACTTCATCCTGCTCTACCACATCTGGGGAAACTTCTTCACAAATGTACCCAAGAGTTTCCAGTGTTGCCTGCTTGGTATGAGCCGGAAGCTGATGAATATTAGACAAGAATGTTCCAATCAGTTCAGGCCATTGTTTATGGGGCAACTCAATGCCTGCAACCTTTGCAATGACTTGAGATGCAGTTGATCGAGCATCAAGAGCAGGAGAAGAGAGCGTCTTTAACAAGCATGCTTTGATCTGCGACTTCAAAGAGGTGTCTAATGACAACCATCTCTGCACAAGCTCATGTTTCCTGTGCTGTTCTTTGGCATCCAAGGCGTTCTTGAGGATCAAACCTGCTAATTTACGGCTCTCAACAGGCTTATCATCATTGGATAATTCCCCAGCAAGAGAAAGCAAGAAACTAGGAAGATTTTGCTCCTGAAATTGTTTTAGATTTTCTTCTGCCTGGTTGCGCAGAGTGCTATCTACTGCTTGTGCATTTAAAAGAATTTGAGTGACCTCCATTGCCATTTGAATCTGGGGTCAACAAATTGAATCCATAATAAGACATAATTATATGTTATCAAATACCAGCCATACATTAAACCCAAAAAAAACACATTCAAAGTAACTTGTCAAGTAAACCTAAACCCTTAACTGATTAACCAATATTAATTTGAAACAAAATCAAATAACTAAAATATATGCGAGGTGGAGGAGGAAGAAGAAGAAGAAGGATCAGAAGAAGAAAGACTAAACAGTCATGGCCAAAGAATTAAAATATAAGAAATCAAGAACACTAATAGACTCAACTGGAGTTACGAAAAAGCTCTTGCAGAGAACATGAAGAAAGTAAGACATTTTCCTACAAAGAAAACGCAAAACAAGACCTATTACACCGTCCATACAGTGTCGCAACAGCCATATGCCAATAAAATTGGTAACCCCCGAACACTTCTATATATGAATCAGTTCCATTTCTAATATAGCTGGAACAAACACAAGCTAATTTGAACTTCATTTATAGACACACAACTTCTGGTGAGGCAAATGAGGAAACAAATATTTTCTATCTTAACTTCACATACTCTTCTATATTTTTAAGTGTTGAGCCACAAAGCTTGAAGCAGCTTCAAAAAGTTCCCACGATATCGCAGCAATAATTACTGAAAAGAAGTTACTCGATATGCGTGATAAAAAGATCGTTATTACTCCAATAAAAGTACACCAACCAGCTCTCTTTGCATGCCTTCAGTGACCATCAGCAGCAGCAAGTCACAAGCGATAAGAACCCCAAAAAAAAAAACCGACCCGGTAAATCACCGCGATCAAAATTGAAGTGAACCCAAATCCAACATTCTGTTTGTTTACTAAGTAAACGGTATGATACAAAGGAAAACCACGTCTTAGATGGTCATTCCCAATTTCTCCACAAGTAAATCACTCTGGGAGTAAGCATCAGGGCACAGTAGCGTACCCAAAAAGAAAGAAAAAGCACACAAGGTAAACCGCAAGCTTTCGTGTGGATTTGTTTCTCCAGGTTCCCAGACCGAAAAATCAGATATCTAAGTTTCCAAAATCTGAACTTTCCCCAAACTTTTCTCACCAACCGAAGAAAGCAAAACTAATTCGACAACACTCAATTAAAAAAAGCAGTGCAACACATAAAAATGCTTCTGATCACGAGAATAAACCAACTCACCACAAAACCACACAGATAAACCCTAGATCAAACTTTTTCAGATCAGGGATTTCGGACTGTAATCAAAGCACACGACACTTCGTATGAGATTGAATAAATTTCTTACCGAGCTCGCGAGTGATCAAAACGATAGGGGAGGAGGATGAAGAAGGAGAAGAAGAAGCGGCGAGTCCGAAACCCTAGCAGAGAGAGAGGTGAGGGTAATGCAGAAACGCCAATGTAAAGCTGGGGACCAAAAGAAAAAACAATCAAATTTTCTAATCGGTCTTCAGGTGCTACCACGCGAGATTAAGGAGCGTGGGAGCGTGGTTTAATAAAGGGTGGCGATTGATCCGAGTAGTGGGGCCAGTGCGATTCGCGAGTCTTGATTTTCGGAGGGGATGCTATGATTGGTAGGATGAGCGACTTCAGGCTGCGTCGGTGTGGGTGGGTGTGGTAGTCCGAGGATTATTGTCACCGTTACCATTACAATTCAAACCAGTTCAAACGCGAGATAAAATTTAAATGAATTCAAAAGAATAATTTTTATTTTTTTTTCATTTTCTTTTATATTTCCTTTTTTTTTTTAATCATTCGAGTTACTTGAATTAGGCCATCCACATCCGGGTCGTCACGAATTTATCAAAATACGAGAAAAAGTAATTAATTTTGGACAAAAATAATTTCAAATCCGACTAAATTTAAGTTTATAAACAGTATGTTCTTAAAATTGTTCATTATTGTATCTCCTCAAACCTATTTATTTTAATATTTTATCAACCCAACAAAATTATTTTAAACTTTTCAAAAAAAAAAAAATTTCTCAATAAACTTATATGAATACAAATAAAAGTTGTGTTTTATTAAGAAGAACGAGTCCACTTGTTTATACATAGATTATGATTCTGTTTGGATACAGAAATACTTTCAATCCATCACAATTCACATTTCATCTCATCTCATATCATTATTATAATTTTTTTAAATTTCTATATAAAATATAATAAACAATTCAATTTTTTTAAGTCTTAAAATAATAATAATATTAAAATATTCTAATAATATTTTATTCAACATATATAAAAATATCTCATCTCATCTCAATATAAAAAAGTCCAAAGATTTTAAAAGTTTGACCATTGAAATAAAAGAAAAATTTTGGTTAAAGTTTAAAATATGACTATTAGAAAATGGAAAAAAAACGTTACTATTAAAAATGTTAAATTTTGTTATCGTTGGAATTTGACAAAAATGTTACTTATGAGATGATTCGATTTTTCCTAAAACTTGGTCATTTTAGAAAAAATATATATATTTTTTGAAAATATTATTATTACAAAATTACATATTTTAAAAGCATTATCGTATGCAATGGATAAAGAAAAATTATATACATAAGTCTCACACTCCTGCACACCACTTAAAAGTATGTGAATTTATTCTTTTACCCTCATGTTTCATGAAATATGAAATATGAAATATGAGGATAAAATAATAAAATCACATATTTTTTAAGTGATGTACAGAGTGTGAGGCTTACATGTAGCATAACTCATAGATAAATAGTTTAGAGTTCTTTTTAAATCGTTGGAGATGAATTGTTGAAAGCATAAGGAAGACAAATAACTGAGTAGTTAAAAAATGTGAAAATAAAACTTAAAATAGAAAAATATGATTTTGAGTAAAAATTGGTAAATTTTAAGGAGCCCAATGTCATTACTGTTACATACTATTTTTGTTTCTTTGAAAAATCTAGATGCGGGTGATTCTCATGGGGAGCTCTTGTGCCCAAGTCAAAAATAGTGGTTGCACAAAAAATTGTATGTATATATTATTTTTTTTTTTTTATTATTATTATTGCATTTTAGAGTGAGAAGGCAAGATTTGTGCATTTATGATGTTGTCCTTTTATATTGAGTGAAGAGTTTTAGGTTGCATCGAATTGGTATTTCAAGTTTCATGTAGTCATCTTGAGAGTTTTCATATAAGAAAAGTGTTACAGTCATTAAAAAATATCATAAAAATAAATTTATAAATAGATATAATTTTATATGATATATTAAATATATTTTATAACAAAAATAAATTTATAATCTAACATACCACATCAAACTATATCAATTTATAAATTTATTTTTGTGAATTCTTTTTATATCTAAAGTATTTATTTTCGTATGAATATAGTTTTTATAAGATAGGGTAGATGGAAACCTTTCGAATCCGGTTTATTCTACTTGAAGGCCTTCAAGGTGGGTGTCCCCATCCGGATGTCGGGGGACGAGTTGCCGCCGCCACCACAGTCCAACACCACATTCTTTACCAAAAAGTCCAACAAAATCGCATAATGCAAAGTTACTAATCTTACAAATCAAAACAAAAACCAAATCAAACTTACAAATAAAAAATATATATATCACAAACCCAACAAAAAACTAAAACAAACTTACAAAATTACATATCAAACCAATCAAATAAAAAAAACTAAGTAGTAATCACATAGATTTTCATATTTGTGCACATATCCTCGGAGATATATGGGCATATTTGTATGGCCCATGGTCACAACCATGAGTCATAAAATTCGCAAACCTGTCACCCATAGTCGTAGTCGTGGGTCTCTAACTTATAGATCCATGGCAGGGACCATGGTCTTAAGTTGTAGAGACCCATGGCCAAGCCGTTGTAGACTATGAGCTATTGTAGACTATGGCTTGGCCATGAGTTGTGACCCACGATAACGAAGAGAACTCAATAGCCAACTTAGAGAAGGATGAGAAAAAGAAAGGAAGAGGGAGTATAAGAAAAATGAGAGAAAGGAGACGATAATGGCCACTGAGTTGTGAAATATTGGAAGGAAGTGGGAGAAGAGAATAGGGGTGAAGAGAATAGGGGTAAAGAGAAGAGAAGATAAGATAAGAGGGGAGAAGAGAAGAGCAGTGGAGGACGGTGGCTCGAAATGAGAGGAGAGAGAAAATATGGTATTTATAGTTAGGATTTTGTTATATATATATATATATATAGGGTTGGGCAAGCCCAATCCAGCACCCACCCCGGGCTTTCAAACATGCAAATTAAAACCAATCCGCCCGTGGTATGTGTGCAAATACCTCTGCCCGCCCCAGGTGGGGGCTGAACTAGGCCTGCAACTCTACCAATCCAGTCTGTGTTTAGGCCCGACTCGATTCAGCCTGATAGCCAAGGAACATAAACCGACCCGACGCAAGTCAACCCATTATTATTTTTTTCAACAACGCCACATTTTCCTTTTCTTACACTTTCTCAGAAACCAAACAACAATAAGTATCTCTGGTAATGAATTTAGATAACATCTTGAGAGATTCGACACACTTTCGCACAAAATAATTTTAATTGACCAAGACATGACCCTAATTCTAAGTCATCTATAATCATAGAAACCCAAACCTCCTTAGCCCCCAAAGCTGTAGACAGTTTTGCCCTGCCGCTTCAAGCCGTAGACGATGTCCATGGCCGTTACAATCTTGCATTGAAGTACGATGACATCAAACTGATCGTAACAGAGATAGGTTGGCCTTCTAACGGAGACACGAATTAGATAGGTGCTTCAATACAGAACGCCGCTGCTTACAATGGAAACATGGTCTATAGGATCCTGAATGGTGGAGGAACCCTGTTGAAACCCAAAGTGGATTTGACCGTCTGTCTCTTTGCTCTGTTCAATGAGAACCAGAAAAACGGTCCCACGTTGGAGCGAAACTATGGGCTTTTCTACCTGAACGAGCAGAAAGTCTACGACACACCATTCATCGTGGAGGGGTTGAAGAATTACCACGACAACCGGTCACCTCTACTTGGCCAAGAATGAATGACGACCCCACCGGTGAGCGACAGAACATGAGGAGTGTCGACGAGTTCGGCAGGGAATACTTGGTGCATGGTGAAGGGCGAGGTTGGGAAGGAGAAGCTACAGGTGGCTCTAAATTTCACTTGTGGCGAAGGTGGAGCGGACTGCCAGCCGATCTAGTCGGGTTCCACGTGTTACGATCCCAACACGCTTAATGCCCACGCCCCATTCGCCTTCAGGAGTTATTACCAGACGTAGGGTCGTGTGGGCGATTCTTGCAGAGAAATGGGGAGGGATGGCAGCTAGGGTTTGAGATTTGGGGAGTTGTTAAAACTTGTTAGGATCGAAACTGACATTTAGCTAGTTCGACCCACAAGTTTGTTCAAACCGTTTTTTATCAGTCGGGTTGGGTCGAGGCTAGGAGCCGGACCGAGTCAGCAAATTTTTTGCACCGGCCTAGGTTGAACGCAGACCTTTCTTGCAGCCATATTTCTACTTACATTGAATATGTGCAATTATCCACAAATCAATACTCTCTAAGAATAGAACCATGGAATCCCAAAATCATTAAAATTAGTTTTAGATGCCTATTGCAATTTGCGACTGTAAGAGCACTCCCAACCGATTATGTAAAACTCCTATTTATGTATAATTTGAAGAAAATGATCCAAAAGTTGCATCCAATGAATTATCTATTTCATCTCTAGTTTACATTCGACTACAGTGTTATCGCTACATCTAGCAGTAACTGTTCATAGTTGTAAATTATTTTTTAATGATTTCTCTCTCATCTACTCATCTCCTACGCATTGATCTGCACATCCAATGTTAATTTTAATATGAAATATACTTCAGTATCTCCCACTCTCCTCAGCAAGGCAACATTAATTTTAATACCAAATATATATATATATATTTTGGAATTGCTACATATTATACAAAAATATCAAATATATATATATATACTCTCATCGAAAGAAATGACCCTCTAATTTTGATTAATTTCATTATATAATTTTTTTTAATTAATTTATATTTAGTTTAGTTTATAAATTTAGATTAATTTAAAATATAACATAATTATATGACATTGTATATGGAGAGATATTACAAATATCAAAAGGTACGAGGATATCATTGATAGTTTAGAGAAAATATTTGAAATAAATAAAAAATATTAAAAAATATAATATTTAAATGATATGAAGAAAAAATAGATAAGCTAATGTATAGTATATTGTAAAAGTTATTATGTAAAATAGAAAATAAGAATTTTGATAATATATTTTAAAGAATATGATGAAAAATCTATTGAGAGTACTCTAACAAACAAATCCTTCATGTCTAGACTTATATACACATCAGATGATATTTTGGTAGGGGAAGCAATGGCAGTCAAGAGCATTAAACCTTGGTGTGGACAATTTGACTATAAAAAGGCAATCAAGATATGTAAAAGTGTCGAGTATGACCTCGTTAGATAGGCTGTATCCAAAAATGTTGCTCATCATTCCCGTTATATCTATTTCCCTCCATATTTTCCACCCTTCTTTCACGACAATACTTAGATTTATGATTTTGGTCTTTATTCATGTTGTTTTTCGTTTGTCCATCACAAAGAACAAAATCCAAAGTTTAGACTCTGTTTTAATTGTGTAGCCACTTACATTTATATTGCAATGAGAATTTCCCTTTACCAATATACAGTCTATTGTGTCATTATACTTGGACATGACTATAATCCTCATACTAATTAAAAATGAGAATTAATACAGACACAAAGAGATTATATAAAAATAAACTTACAAACTGACATGATTTTACGTAATGCGTTAGATTTACTTTACTTGCTCCGTTTGGATTCAGAGTTGATCTTAACTCATCTCATCATTACAACTTTTTTAAATTCCTACACAAAATATAATAAACAATTTAATTTTTTAAAATCTCAAAATAATAATATTAAAAAATAATATTATAACAATATTTTATTTAACTTTCAACTCTCATATCAACTCAATTCATCTCAACTCACTATTCAAATCTCACCTAAAAGTAATTTTACAATTTAACATATGGCATCAAACCAGGTCAGTTTGTAGATTTATTTTTGTGTAATTCATTTATGATTAAAATATTTCTCATTGAAAATAAGTGAAAAGTATTCAGTTCACGAATATATCTTTCAAAATAAAATTTATAACTTGATGTAGTTAAATATAATACGTTAAATTTATTTTATAATAAAATAAGTTTTACAATCTAATATACTATAGAAAAATTATATTTATAAGTCTCATACACTACACACTACTATTTTTATTATTTTTTTTAATTTTTTTTCTTACTAAATGTGTAATATATGGATAATAAATAGAAAAATTCAATTATTTTAAAAAAAATAAAACTAAAAATAATTTAAAAAAAAAAAATTACGGTGTATGGGATTTATAAATATCAAAGCTATATACTATAACATACCACACCAGTTTGTACCACTTGTGAGTTACACATTAAAAAATCTCTTTACACATCAAATGTTCATCTAATATAAAAGGGGCTTAAAGGGTTGGTGAGCATTGCAATTTGTACAGTGTATATACCATTCTAGGATTGTCGTTCTTGAAGGGGCACGGACCGACCGCCGTATCAAGGGTCTTAAATAAAAGAAAAAATCTACACAATCTTTTCAATTTTTATATATTATATATTTTTTAATTATTATTATTATTTTTTTATCAAATATTTAATATATAAATAATAAATTAATAAATTAAATTATTTTAAAAAAAATAAATTCAAAAAAATTATTAAAATATTTAAAAATTAAAAAAAAAATATAATATATAAAAGATGAAGAAATTGTGTAACATTCTTCTAAATAAAAATGATAGAATTGTAATTCACGTAGGAAAGTAGCAGGCGAGTGGGAACACCATTCTAAAAATGAACGGCCAAGATCGTCCCAACACGAGACCTAATCTCATTGGCCAGGTGAATACATCCTCGAAACGTGATTGGTCCACATCACCAAGCATGACATGTTCTCACAAATAGCCTTGGGTTTGCGTAAGAGACGGGTGCAGATCGGTAGAAGAAATCGGAGGAGTCTAGACGCAGAAGCCACTCTATAAAAACGCTCAGACCTCTCATGCCCGGTTACACTGAGACCTAGCAAAGGCAAATAAGCATAAGAACGACCCGGCTTGAACACCCCTTTTCTCGAGAGAGTTCCATTTGGATCGCAAAAGGCGAAAGAGAGAGTAGAGAAAGACAGAGAGAGAGAAAGAGGCTACTTATGGCTGGCTCTTGGCGAGCGCGCGGCTCTTTGGTCGTCCTGGCAATTGTTGTCTTCGGTAATTGATGCTTCTCATGGCTCAGATCTGATTTGGTTTTTTGCCTTTTTTTCCTCCCTTTCTGATTTTTGGTATGCTATTTGAGTTTGGTTGGAATGTAGTGGAACCGAGTTGATTTGATAGTTTTTTTATTCACTTAATGACTCGGAAAAGGTTGAAGAAACGATCATGCCGTTAGATCTGATCAGATTTTGATAGGAAATTGGTAATTTAAGAGATCTTAGAAGCGTAGAATTGATAATTATGTGAGATGGTTGGCTAAGTCTGTAGTTGGGACTTGTTGATTTATTCCTATTCAGTTTATTGTGAATATTGGTCGTTACGTTGTTCTCATTTTTAATAAAGGGAAAACATACACTCTTCTGAAATTGTAGATCACATGCGTAATTGCTTGAATTTTAGTAATAATATGTTTCGTAGGGAAGACACTTCTGTTCCGTGTATTATGGTTGTCAATCAATCCATCAGGTTCTCGTAGGTATCGGCACCTATCAGAATCGTGTAAACTAACGATGATCACAATCATGTAAAGGAATGATGCCGGGATGGGCATACATATTTTACATTTTAGGTGGTTGTGTTCAAAATACAGGAAACCTGGTTCGCATATTACTTATATATTTGCGTTTGATTTTGTGCTTGTGTTTGTCTCGCACCATGATGAACGTTGCATTAAAACCTAGACGTCGAGCAGTCTATATCACATTATGATGATTTTTCTTTTCTTCAATTCCCTCCTAGACTGAATATTTTCGGAAGGCCCTTTTACTAGTAACTAACATTGAAAACGTTAAATGACAGGATGTCTGTTTGCAATTTCCATTGCGAAAGAGGAAGCGTCCAAATTGGGAACAGTCATTGGCATTGATCTTGGTACAACTTATTCTTGTGTTGGTGTTTACAAGAACGGTCATGTTGAAATCATAGCCAATGACCAAGGAAACCGTATCACCCCTTCATGGGTTGCTTTCACTGACAGTGAGAGACTGATCGGTGAGGCTGCAAAGAACCAGGCAGCCGTCAACCCTGAAAGAACCATCTTTGACGTCAAGAGGCTTATCGGAAGAAAGTAATTCATCCTTCTCAGCTTGTTGATTTCTGATTATATCCATTTGTTTGGAAATAGTAGTGACAGGCTTTTCTATTGACAGATTTGAAGACAAGGAGGTTCAGAAAGATATGAAGCTTGTTCCATACAAGATTGTGAACAAGGATGGAAAGCCTTACATTCAAGTGAAGATTAAGGATGGTGAGACCAAGGTTTTCAGCCCGGAGGAGATCAGTGCTATGATTCTGATTAAGATGAAGGAAACAGCTGAAGCATTCCTTGGGAAGAAAATCAAGGATGCCGTTGTGACAGTTCCTGGTGAGTAAAGAAAGTAACAACTGTGTACCTAATTCTTTTACTCCATTGGTATAGAGTAATTTCTAGTTTCTCAAACCCTGTCGTTAATTTCAGTTGTACTCACAGTTTTATTTGTTCCAACATGTAGCGTACTTTAATGATGCCCAGAGGCAGGCTACCAAGGATGCAGGTGTCATCGCTGGACTGAATGTTGCCAGAATTATCAATGAACCAACTGCTGCTGCCATCGCTTATGGTCTAGACAAGAAGGGTGGTGAAAAGAACATCCTCGTTTTTGACCTTGGTGGTGGGACATTTGATGTCAGTATCTTGACAATTGATAATGGTGTTTTTGAGGTTCTTGCCACTAATGGAGACACTCATCTTGGAGGTTAGAACATATATTCTTAGCCACTATATTATATCTGTTCTTGAATGTCTATTTAAAATTTTGATTCCGTCTGAAAGTTATCCTGTCTCCCTCGATTTATTCGAGTGATTCGACTACTTTGACTGCAACAAACCCTAGAGGGTTTGAGATTGTGTACTAAACACTGTTGACTGATTCAGTATATTTTATTTATCAAAAGAAAGGCAGATGGAGTATTTTGCAGGCAGCGCAAATGCCAAGTATCTGTTTTTTATGAGACGAAAGTGTTTGTATTAAGCTCCCTATAAGTTAAAATTTCGTGCTTTAAGGAAGGTCTATTTCCTTGCAGGTGAGGATTTTGATCATAGAATTATGGACTATTTTATCAAATTGATTAAGAAAAAGCATGGCAAGGACATCAGCAAGGATAACAGAGCTCTTGGGAAGCTGAGGAGGGAAAGTGAGCGTGCCAAGAGAGCTCTTAGCAGCCAACATCAAGTCCGTGTTGAGATTGAATCACTTTTTGATGGTGTTGACTTCTCTGAACCACTGACCCGAGCTCGATTTGAGGAGCTGAACAATGATTTGTTCAGAAAGACCATGGGGCCTGTTAAGAAGGCTATGGAAGATGCCGGATTGGAGAAGAACCAAATTGATGAAATTGTGCTTGTTGGTGGAAGTACTAGGATTCCAAAGGTTCAACAGCTTCTTAAGGATTATTTTGATGGTAAGGAACCGAACAAGGGTGTGAACCCAGATGAGGCAGTTGCTTATGGTGCTGCTGTACAAGGAAGCATCTTGAGTGGAGAGGGTGGTGAAGAAACCAAAGGTACTACTTTTCTTTTCAAATTATTATGTTTGCAACTATGTTATCCATGAGGTGGTGCTACCGTAATGTAGCTGAACTATATGGGCAGCACTGACAATGTGTCTTGTGGGATTCTTGATGCAGATATCCTTCTCCTGGATGTGGCTCCACTGACCCTTGGAATTGAAACTGTTGGTGGAGTGATGACCAAGTTGATCCCAAGAAACACTGTTATCCCAACAAAGAAATCTCAGGTTTTCACTACTTACCAGGATCAACAGACTACCGTGTCCATTCAGGTATATGGTACTTGCCATGCTGTTTATTTTTCTTCCAGCGCATGAAGTATGGACAAATATTTTCCACAGTTATGTGTTGCTTTCTAAAACTGTTAATCTAAAAGTTGGGATGCTCCTATTATGAAACCAGGTCTTTGAAGGTGAAAGGAGTCTTACAAAGGATTGCAGGAACCTTGGGAAATTTGATCTAAATGGAATTCCTCCAGCTCCAAGGTTTGTTCTCTGCCGTTTTTAAAATGTTTTATTAATAGGGTTTTGCATCAACTGCTAGCCGGGACTTGATATTAATTCATTCCTCGATTCAACAGGGGAACCCCACAAATTGAAGTGACGTTTGAAGTTGACGCAAATGGTATTCTGAACGTTAAGGCAGAAGACAAGGGCACTGGTAAATCAGAGAAGATTACCATCACAAATGATAAGGGTCGCCTGAGCCAGGAAGAGATTGACCGAATGGTTCGTGAGGCAGAAGAGTTTGCGGAGGAAGACAAGAAGGTGAAGGAAAAGATTGATGCCCGTAACAGCCTCGAGACCTACGTCTACAACATGAAGAACCAGATCAACGACAAGGACAAGCTTGCCGACAAGCTCGAGTCTGATGAGAAGGACAAAATTGAAACCGCAGTGAAGGATGCCCTTGAATGGCTGGATGACAACCAGAGCGCCGAGAAAGAGGACTATGATGAGAAGCTCAAAGAGGTGGAAGCCGTTTGCAACCCGATCATCACTGCTGTATATCAGAGGTCAGGGGGTGCCCCCGGTGGTGGATCAGGGGAGGAGGATGAGGAGTCCCATGACGAGCTGTAGACATCTTGTTATTTTATTGAGCACTGCTGAGAAAGCAGGAAAAGCTAAGTGGGGGATATGAGGATATAGACTTTTTTAGGCAACGAGACTTCTGTAATTTTTATGATGGTTGGGAAGTTACGGGAGAAGAATTTCCCTTACTTCGCATGCTTTATTTTTGGGGGTGAAGAGATACTTTTTCCAGGTCTTTTATTATTTACTAGTACTATGTTCTTGTTTATGTTAAAATTTAAAACAAATACTTTTTTTTTCCCCAAACGCCTTGCTTGTGATTCTATTCTGCCTGCTTTGCTTGAATTCCTTCGTATGTGCATGCGTGCTATCTGGCATATACATGAGGTGAATGGTCTTGAAACTCATTTTTGGAGCGCTTTGTATTGAGCTCCATTTCTACCAAAGAGCGGTGCAAAATTATTCATTGAATCTCAACGAAAATATTAGACCTCTCAGCATTTTCTTATTTTGTTTAGAATTTTATTGTTCTCTTAATTACAACACCAGCATTTTCTCTTTCACTTCTTCAATTTTTAAAGTGATTTTATTCATTCTATAAAAGACCCTTCAAATTTTAAAACACTTTCAGAGCTTTTGGCTAGAGTCCAAACCAATAGAGATATAGTTTCCATATTAGACTATCTATTTAAAAGTTAAAATAATAATATAAAATTATATATTTTAATAATAATATTTTTAATTTTCCTTTAATATTTTGTAAATACACATTTAATTTCTACAAAATACCTATCATAAACCATTCAGCAACATTCAGCAAATACACAATATATTTGCACCAACATTCAACAACCTTTGATTTTATTTTTGCAAATACACATTCAGCAAAATTTCCACCAACATTTACACCAACAAAACAGTTCATAAACTAGTTGTTACCCAACATTCCAACCAACAAAACAAAACATCTATACAGATTTTCACCAATTCAGTATCAGTACCTAGCCAAATTGCTAGCAGTAGCAGTACACAATATACCAGTAGCAACAATTCTGTCCACAATTTTCACCAACTTCAGACTATACATTTCAGTCTATACAAAACATCTACTGGACATAAAAAAACATTTCCACAAAACATTTGACACCTAGTTGCTACTCAGCCACATGTTTCTCCAGCCCACATGTGGCTGGGTAGCCACTAAAATCAAAACAAAAAATAACCTCTATAGCCAGTTACAAACCTCCATAAGGTGTTGATGGAGATGTAGATGAACTTTCGGAATAGGACTTCGATGTCTCAAAAATTTCCTTTTGAATATTAAGGAAGTATTCTTGCTGCATGGCATTCATGCCAGCAAGATCCAATCTCATCATCTTTGCCTAAAACTTTTTCTTTTTTAGTTCAATTAAGCACATCTATCACAATCTGCCTTCAACATAGCTGCTTTCAGCTCTACCATGCACCGGTGTCTATCGTATGCCATTCAAGCTAAGACCATGTTAATCTCGACATCATGGCCTTCCCGGGACTTTCGCTTCCTCTACCTTTCTTTCTCAGTTTTTTTGCCTAGAGGTCTCTCACGAAAAACATCCACGTTCTCCTCCACAGTGGCGCCCACAACTTCACTTTCCTACTCAATGGTTGAACGTTTATCATGTGGCCATCTTCTCGTACCAAAGGTGGAAATGTGTTACTGTCATTTTGGTTGGTGTCTCAGAAGACACCAACAGTGTTCCATTGTAAAGCTCGCCTTCTTAATCTCTTTGTATATAAATTTTGTCTTCTCTATTTACAAAAGTGAATGAATATTGTTAGTTCATAAATTAGCTTTACATAATTGCATAATTAAAGGAAAATGCTACATATCTTGTCTTGCTCTGTTGCACCACTCGGGTGCAATGATTTTACATATGCTAAAATGCACAAAACTTATTTGTGCATTTCTGAATTGAGGACCACCGATTCATCATTGCATCAAAGAACCCACAAAACGGTTCATTGTGTTTGGTTTTTTATATTCATGATAAAATATAAAATTTTGTCTCACATTTGAGTGGATTTTTTTATCAGTACCCTTTATACCCTTTATAGCATCAATGCTAATATTGAGCTAAACTAAGACGAGGTGGTTATCCTCCTCTACAGTGAAATATGCACATTTTTGAACTTTTTTTTGTAGGTGGCCTCTTTTCACAGTCAATGAGAGTTGCTTGAACGACAATATTAGAATGTTGCGTTGAGGGTGCTATTACAACTTTCTCCTCCACTTTGTAAGAAAGTAATGAAGAATGGGTCATCATCGAATGGTCTGTCCATCATTGAAAAATATTAAAGTTTTAAGGTGTCAACCATGAACATTCAAATTCATCACATCTAACTCATTGCAAATATATGCCTAGTTCAATATAAAAAACCAAACCAAGTAATAAAAACTGTCTAGCCATGAGCATATACACATCATCAAAACTGTCTAGCCATAAGCATATACACAAGTAATAAAAATTGTCCAGCTAGATCATGATCAATGAGGATCAGTGGAATGTATGAGTTATAGGCAATGAGTATAAGAAAAAATCCAAGCCACGTTTAGTATAAAAAACCAAACTTAACTCAGTGCAAATATATGTCATTTCCAAACCAAACTAGTGCAAACTTAACTCAGTGCAAATATATGCCTAGTTCAGTATAAAAAAACCAAACCAAACTTATACATGTTATTTCCAAACTCAGTGCAAATATAAAATAATAGAGAACATAAATCCAACCCACTATACATGCCAGCAAATCAAAAATCAAAACTAAAATCAGTAAACCATCACAAATTTAAAGCAAGAACACTTTAACAAAACATATATATATATATATACATAATTATTGGTAAGTTTGTGTTTTATATATTCTTTTCTATCTGTATTGTTATTTGGTCTTTGATGCCATGGCCATCAGGAATTGGATTTTTTGGTTGAGGGGAAGAATAGCGTGAAATGCTTGGATAACTTTAGGAAGCTGTCTCCTCATATTGCAGACTATGTATATGCACAAAAGGTATATTGGAATTTAAGTACTTCAAAGTTATTAACCATGAAATTTATGGATGGTGCACAAATAAATGATGTGAAGATCATTCAAAGGCTTGGAATTCAACCAAATGAAGTCGCAAAACTAGTAAGTTCATGGGTCTTATGAAGAAATAGACAGTGTTTGAAGAAATACACACTAATGTACTTTATCAGGTTAGTCAAAAGGAGCATTCTAGGTAAAGCTTTCTTGTTCTAAAAGTGGAGGCATATTTTTTGTTCTAATATACTGTTGGTTTAATATTTTAGTTGTGATAATCATGAACCTGCCTAGTCCCAACCCCAAACCATTGATTGGAACCGTTTTAGGCCCCTTTTTGCCTTTGTGGGCATATCATCTCATCTATAGTAACTGTTTAATGAAACATAATACAACATTATATGACCCTTAAAGCTGTAGTTCTTTTGGATGATAAACAAATGCATCAAACATATTTTCCCTGTGAAAATCAAGTGCATCAAAGTAGTAGTAAGGGGCCTAAGGGCATATTTTGGTAACATATCACATCTAGTAGCAACCTGCCCCAAGGCACCCAACAAGAAGTTTACAAAATATGAGGTAAGAAACAAACCATCTGAACTCATGGATTTTGTATTTGACAAGTTAATCATAATAATAACCATCTCAACATTCTTGCTATACTGTGCACACTGATATTCACTTCTCTTGCAATTTGAAAACTTCCTCTTATTTTGAACTTTGACAAATCCAAAAAAGATTTGTTTGGAAATATACTATAAACTAATATGTTCTTCAAACGTACAAATTCAAATCACTTATACCCCACGACTATTTATATAAAAACCACTCGGCTAGTAATTACATTCTTGTTCTTTTTGGTAGAAAATTAGTTTTGCAAATATGGACATGACATATTCAAGACAAATCTCTGTAGAAAAACATGGACATGATAAAAAAAATCAAAACCTAAAACATTGACGTGTTTAGGACAAATTTTATGTTTTGATCACAAAATCAAAACCTAAAAGAAAATCACTAAAATACAACCTTTAAAATCAGCAAAATACAACCAACAACAACAAAGATCAACACAAAATCAAGTAAGATCAAAGAGAAATTTTAGAAACTTTTACCCTTGCATATATTGAAACCGAAAAACATAGTCTCGGAGAGGTAGTCTAGGGCTTTAGACCAAAGTTCCTCGGAAGGCGTCATAGCATAGGCCGGAAGGAAGCTAGCTGCCGATTGTTGGTGTGGAACAAACACAAAAGGCTACTGTTTGGTCCTTCACCCAGGCTAATGAAAGGACAATGGTTGGATGGAGAGAGAAAGGGACAAAGAAAAAATCCAGAGAAAAAAAGAGAAACCCACTGCCAGATGAAGCTTTACGAGAAAAAAGGAGAGAAAGTTGCCGTCAGGCTCGAGAGAAGGGAGAGAAACAGAGAGAGAGGGTGTTAGGCTCGAGAGGAAGGGTGGGAAAGGGAGAGGAAAAAAAACAAAAAAGAGAAAATGAAAGAGAAATCGTGGGAAATTGATTTACCGTTATTGATTATTTAGAAATAAAATATGGGTTCATATATGAACAATATCTCTTCAAATTTAGATTTGATTTTAGAATTACTGTAGTTCAAAACTTAAGCTAAACGTTTTTCATGATTTCAATGCAGGTCATTTTGGCAAAAATTATCTATATTTAAGATTTTATTGATATTTAACTAATCCAATACCGTTGTTCTAAGGTAACCTAGTAGCAAAATGGTTCTAAACATTTAAAGAAGACCTTATCGGTTCTTGGAAAAGCAGAGATGAGAATTAAATAAGACATTATAATTATGTGAATAGTAATAAAATAATTTGTGAATAATAGTAAAATGATTTGAGTTAAAATATTTTATTGGAGTTTTGGAAAAGCAGAGAGAAAAAATTGAATAAAAATATTATAAAGTTAAAATATTGTTAGAATATAATATTTTAATATTAATTTTGTTTTAAAATTTAAAAAAGTTGTATTATTTTTTATATTTTGTTTAGAAATTTGATAAAATTGTAATGATAATATGTAATAATTAGATGGAAAAACTGTAACTTTGAAATTGAAAAGTGTCTTTATTTGAGTGATATTTGAGAATGCATTATAAAAAATTTTGAAATAAGAGGAGATTCCATTTTATTTCCAAACAAGCCCTTAACAATGGGGCAGAAAGAAGAACAGTCAGTCCCGCCCCCACTGTGTCGCTCAATATTTTTGATTCGAACTACTTGGTTGAGTTGAAGAAGAGTTCTCTGGTCGATCTTTCTTACCATCCTTTTTTTTTTTTTTTTCCTTATAAGCTGTCTTTTTCCCACTTCTTAAAGCTGCGTCTCATTTTTCATTTTTCTGTTTTTTCGAGTGTTTCGAGAGTAGAAAAAGAAAAAAGAAAGAAGAAGAAGAATAGAACCCAATATATAGGCAACTAGATCCCAAATCCACTTGTTATTAACTACATGAACTAGAACTATGATATGTTAGCTTTAAGATGCATGAGAGAATGGCTTGAATGTTTTTTATTTGAATTATTGAAAGAATGCAGAGTAGCCTATACATACATTAGGCAATACTGATAAAGAGTGTAAGGGGTAACAATCATCCATGATATATGGATTTGAGAGGTCACAATGTAATTACATAACCCAGCTTGATGAGAAATAAATTGAACATATCTAATTTTCACCAATTAGGTTCACATGTAAGGTTGTATTTATGTCAATTAAAGACCAACATTTGGGTTGCCTGAGCCTGCTGCAATAACTCCCAGACCTCCACCATGTGACATAGGTCCCAACTTTTCATGGTCACTTGATTCTCTGATGGAAACTTGGTCACCATCTAATTCTCGCACAAGTTCATCAATCTTCCGGAATTGATATGGCCATCTTGTATTGTACAGGAATTGGCGAAGATCAAACCTATTATCCTCTGGTGAATAACTCTGCATATAGTTCAGAATAGTGTCAGCTCTTACTGGATTTAGATATATAGAATACAAGATTTATAAGAAAATCATGCTCTACCGACCCTTCAAACTATCACCCCGTTTGCAACATGACCACCAAACTATCAAAGTTGTCATTTTCCCCTACAAACTACCACATCACTTGTAATTTGCCCCCTCCTTTAAAATCTAATCATAAGATTGTGTTTTGTCACCTATTTTTTTGATCCAACGGTTAGATCTTAAAGAGAGTAAATTAATACTTATGATAACTTGGTAGGTTAGTGCTAAAATTGCAAAAATAGTTGTAGTTTGGTGGGAAAAGTGTAATGTTCCGAAGATTTTTACTAGAAGTTTCCTAGCTGCACAAATATATGATTTTGGTGTTGGCTTTTTGAGTTCAACTTACCTCAGCATGATAGGAAGGTGTCAATACAGTCATTTTATGTCGATTGATGGAATAATACTTGAAGAAGTGTTTTACTTTATCAGCCACCTCCGATGGAGTTAGTCTTGCACCCCATCTGTAGCAGAGATTCTGCAAGGAAAACAGTATGGAAATAGAGAGGAGTTCTTAATTCTTATCACTAAATGAGCAACAAAAATGCGATAGGATCGAAGCACCAAATACGTTAGTAATGCAACAAGTCATCCTTCCTCTAAAAGTGCATGTAAAGAAACTGAACACATACCAACACAATTACTCCAATAAGTTTGTTCTATACTTTCTTTAACAAGTAAATGTACAGAAAGATGATAAGGAGGCATAGCCCAAGTATACAAGTATTATATAATGGATAACCACCTCAGAGAAAAGCCAAAACTAAGAATAAAATTAAAAAAAATTAAAAATGAGGCAGTGTCAAATCTACCATCTATGTGAAAAGACTTCATCTAAACAAGTGAGCTGAAGAATGAAAAACACAACCCTTCATAGGCGTCAATTTATTTATTTATTTACTTTTCATGCCAAGGCATCAAAACAAGCATACGGGAGGGTTTCTGCAAACAGCCAATAACAATTTTCAGCCAATAAACACCTAAAGCGACAAACTGTTCATGGTAGAACCTTAAAAACTCGAATGAGATTTAACGAGTCAATCTCACACTGCAGGATCCAGGTAAACATGCCCCTGCAACAATTTTTAAGACGCTTAACTTATACTGCTCCATTCTTTTATCTATTGCCATTATGTTTTAGTGGAGATCCATTCTTTTGATATTGCAGATTGGATGAAGTTTAATAATTTCTGCTTTCCCTACAGATCACCATAAAGATCTGTTTAAAGAAAAAACTCAAATAAGAGGCATTCCAGAAAGAGTATTTCTTGATCTTCTGAAGCAAGCAAGAATAACAAGACATAAAAGAGACCTTGAACATAGATACTGGACCACATCGGAAGATTTTCCGCAACCTTCCATAGACTGAGAGTTCCTCATATGTCATTCCCATGTCCACTTCATCCAGCTGTTTTACACAACAAACAATTAGGCTTCCAAGCAAAAACATAGCATTGACACAACTTATGATTTGACCCAAAAATAGAAGACAGAGATAAAGGCCAAGGATATGAATGAAAATTTGAATACGTTAAAGTGAAGAATATTAACGAGAGTAGCACACTCAAAAGCATACTATCAACTAGTTGATGACACAGAGTATTGATAATAATAATAATAATAATAACAAAACCTACAAAGATTTTGCTACAACAAAGTTGACAGTCCTTATAATCTATATTGGCATGTTGGGGGATGGACATTTTAATGCAGATATAAACAATCTAGAAAACTAATTATAAGACGTACACATCCTGACAGTTACACTATGATGGAACAAAGAATGTTTTGTGGTTATTCCTATCATGCAACTCTGTTTACCAGGAAACAAAGGTATGCGGATGAAAGAAAATCCATTACCTGACTGTAGTCAGAACGTATAGGCTCCAGTTCGGCAGTTGGTGGAGCTGATTCAATATCTGCCAAGGATGAGTAACCAAGATGGGTGGCAGCCCATCGCAGAAATGCCCGGAGATCCTGCTTACTAATACTTCCGATTGGATTAATATCGGCTGCGCTGCAATCATACTGCATGAAAGTGAAACACAGGAGCTCTAATTTAATTAAAATATAACAGAATAAGATCAAAGATAAACATGAGTTCCAATATAGTTAGCGATAACATATATATATATATATATGAATTAGAGAAATCCCCTGCAACGAACTCAGTTTTAAATACAGGCAACAAGTTGAAATTAAAACTTGAAAGAAGTTGAGGGGATTTGTTTCTAAAAGCAAATCATATACACACTTCGTAGACATGGATCACCATTGAACATATAGAAAAAAATATTATTATACAGTACCTTTGTTAGATAACCACGCAATCCTTCATCCACATTGGAGCTACCCAAAACAAGATAAAATCCAGGTTTGTTATGCACCCAAGGCAAGAGTGATGCTAACATAAAAGCTAGCACCATTCTGATTCGAGCTTGAATGTTCTGCAAACCTAAGTTCTCGATGTTAGATCCACCATCTACCTGTGGAAATAAAAACCAGATTGAAGAGTAGTTACTTGAACATTATTCTGTACTCCTCTGAATCTTGTTACTTTAGGTAAAGTAAAACCCAAGGTACCGCGTGAAAAGCATAACACAAGATCCCAGATAATTGCCCCCTTCCCCAACAAAAAAAGTACTAATTTAAAAGGAGAAAAGAAAACACAAGCCCTCTATAGGATTAGATCATATTTGATAACCAAAATCACTGTGCATAAAACAAATAATATACTTGGGAGGCACCATAGCATGCCATGAATAGCATATTTTACCTTATAGCGCAGTCGCTTTCCTGTAAGTGTTTGAAACAAAGATAGAAGAGAAGAAATAACCCCATCTATGGAAACATCAAGATGCCACGAGCCAATCTCATCTGCTAGTACCTTTGCACGTGATTTTGTGGCTTCAGAACTGCCAGGAAACAAAAGACCCTGTTAGGATTATAGTGGATGAATCTTGAAATGTGACATGTGCCGCAACAAACAAGGGAAACTAAGAAGTTAGATCAAAATTAATTGTTGTTTTGCCTAATAGTTATGGATGACATGACAACAATTAATTTATATTGAATTGAACTACAACAATCTCAGTGTTTAACACATATATTACTGCAAATAACTTTTGTGGTCTGGAGGTGTAAGCCCATTACTATCACAATCTTTTCTGTATTATCATTTATAAGAAATAAATCCCAGTTGTCTGTCCTTGGAGATCTCATGCAGCCTGATCACAACCTGTAGTTTTAGAAAGCATGCATATGCACTCTTGGATGGGCCTCGAAAAGGTAACATGTTTCGTGGGCCAGCCAATGATAATCTGATTTTCTTGTGATATATTTGGATGGGCTTTGAGAAATATAAGCCAAAAATAAGATGGGTTTTGCTACACATCAGCCACTATTCACCCCCACACCCCACACCTGACAGTTTTTTTTTTCTTTCATAGGGTTTGGGGTAGTGAATAATGGCCGTTGAGAAGAATTATTCAAATAAGATTATCAAGAGCTATGAAACACAGTGATTTCAAATATAAGCAACATGAGAAGTTTATGGGACTTCTCTTCAAAATGTCTTTTTTGTAAGTAAAAAAGAATTTCTCTTCAAAATGTTTTGTTGTCAAATGTATGATCTGCAAAAAATTTAAAATATTTATAGTAAGAACTCATGAATGATAAAGTTGTTAATTGTCCTTAACCGTGGAATGCTTAATGTGAAAGTTAACATAATTACAACAGCATATGAAAACTATAAGAGCATTGGTTTTGTGTACATGGACCCACCTGTTCTCAGATCCCATAAATACTGTGTAAAATATGCGTTTAGCAAATTCTCTGCTGTCGGTAGGAAACTGTCCATCAGTGTAATTTCCAATTCGTATTGCATCAGCTTTGACTTGCTCATCTCCATTTGCAATTTCTGCATGCAAATGTGCATCACATTTAATGATTTATAATCAAACCTTTTGACACTTGATTCTGGGTTGTAAGATATGTCGAGCTTTCTTCCTGCCTCTGCTGAACCCACCAGTAGTTAAGGAGGTAGGCAAGGAAGTGACCACCTGGAACCCCTCAAAAGTTAAACTTTCTCAGTCCTAGAACAATGGTTTCAAGCTCTGGAGAAAGTTGGAAATCGACTCGATCAATTCAACACAAATTCTCTCCATAAAATGGGATGACTCCTAACGGCAACCTGTACTTTCTGTTACACAGCTTCATATTACCAATCCTCGCTAAAATAAACATACAATTATTATCTTTCATATACACCCTTTGTAAAATATTTATAAGCTTCACTTCCTTACGCACCTAGTTGAGTTCTGTAGTTTGCACTCAGTCATCTATGGGTATTAAATAGCCCTGGCCACTGATTGGCTCATTGAAACTCTTTCTGGCGTTTTAACTTTTGACGAATTTAGGTATGATCAACTGTAACACGGTATTATGAGAAATGAAATTGGAAGGCTAACAAATAATAGATCTAATCTTTAACAAAAGCCTATTAACAGTCACCTGCCCCAGCCATTCATCTTGAAATAATGGTCCCTTTTCACATCTAATGCAGCATATAGCCCGTCTAATTTTTAAAATGAAAGTTGATCAAGAAAAGAAATAAGTAATGTACAATACAAGATTACAGCATCGATACGCTATGTTCACTACCACTGACCTTTGACAACCAGCTGGCACATGCAGCCAACTATAGCAGCCACAGAGGAGCTATCTGCTCCACCAGAAAGAGGAAGCAAAAAACCAGAAGCTCCACTCCTTCTTAAATAATCCCATAACCAGCAACTGGGTCCAAAGGCTATTTCTTCCTCAGGACAGTGATACTTGATCTGAATCATGTTAATTTTAGTAAGAGCTTGGTGGTTAGAACAGCCATACAATGACATTTTTTATTCTTGTTAAAAGAATGCTGCCCATAAACTACATAATCGCCTATAAAACCAAATTAAACTCATTTGTAGAAAATCTCCTAGTCAAAACAAGACTACTAAATACATGCCGTTCATTCAATTCTAGTAAATCCTTGATCCCATGAGCATTGAATTGGTTAAAGACCTCTTTCTGGACCAGGAACCAACCTCAAGTGGACTGGAAGGACACATCTTTAGGTTAAAAGGTTGAGAAAGCTTGTATGGTACTGCCACTGAAGGAACTTTGGTTTTGCAGCTTGCTTGCTCTTGAAAACTACTAATAGATCCTCTAAGACTAGCAACCTGCCATTAAGCAAACGGGTTAATGAATCAAGTCAATTACTTATATTTACAGCACAAGAGTTAAAATCACAAGAAATGCCACGAATTTGAACTGATAGAATGAATAACAGACTAACAGCATGAGTATCCAAGAAGCCAAAGCAGACCAGTTAAGTTGTTTGCATTGAAAAACTTGCTAATAAACCATTAATAAATCATTTATTAAAAGGGTGATTGGTAGATATAAAAGTTCTTAGTGTTGATGCAATACATAATTGCCATTAAGGATGGAGGAAGAGCAGCAATGGATGATTCATTTTCCAAGCGGCAAATTAAGTGATCAACCCAAATTGCACATTCATGCACTAGTGGAAAGTATTTTTGTGCATCAATTAAAGTAATTTAGAAACTACATAGACACAAGGACCTGTACACATAGACAAATGCACCTGTACATGCAACACAAGGAGTGCAAGATGTTTCATACCGCATCTAGATCTACTTGAGCAACCGCAATCTCAATATCCTTCAAAGAAAATTGTGAGCCTTGAGCCACCACATCTCCATTTACAGCAATGCAAGAACATCCATCTATGAGAGTAAAATGTTAACCAAATTAGATAGAAGGAAATTTTCACATAAGAGGAGAAAAGAAAAACTATATCGAATAGTGGGATTAGCAGAAGAGGCAAACCAATAAAAGCACAAAGCACAAGGTAAGGTGTCCATGATTGGAAAAATAGAAAGCTGGAGGTATTCCATACTAAGTAGAGAAACTGCAACACAAAAGTACAAGTGAAATTTCCAGAATAGTTAGTATGTACCATAGTAAAGGCGGGCACCATCACATCCCTGCTGATTGCTGTACATGTAAACCCCTCCGCGAGTATGAGTAGCACCTTTAATAGCACTGAGTCGAATATCAAGCTTTCTTAGTTGGTGGTGACTTCCACTTGCATTCATGAACACCTCAACTCCATTCAATGCAAGTTCAGCATGAGGAGGAAGAGGAGTAAAAAGCTCTTCACAAATTTCAGCCGCAACAGCTCTAACAATTGGAAAAACGCTTGAAATTTAACATTTCATCAAGTGTCTGATAAAGTGATAAATCCACGAAAGTTATCAATTTATTCATGCATCCTAACATGCATAAAAGCATACAACAGTGGCAAATATAATGTGGAAACTACGGCAACTTGCATCCCCACTAAAACTTCTTTTATATCGTCCATGGGTTTTGCAATTAGGTGATGATTTGGTGCATACAGGATATTTTTTACATAGATAGAAGTAGATCGTGTGTCTAAAGGAATTATCTGCAAGAAAAATTTCATCTGAAGAATGAGGATTGAAATCTTGAATCTATTATCATGATATGAAAAAAATAAAATAAAATTAAGGGCTATTTGCACTGACACAATTTCCTATATTTACACTCGCACATGCCAGTCCAAACTTGCAGTGCATGTAACTACAAAAGGAACAGGAGGTAGAAGTTCCTAGAAAGACCACACCTAGTAATCTTGTTACTTACGTGTCCAAAAACTGAATGAATCCATAGCCAAAAGGTACTGTTTGCTGTGATATATGCTCAGAAATTTCAATTGGGAGCTGAAAGTCCACAAGTTGGTCTCTTTGCTTCCATGCTGTGAACCATCGAAGCTCCCTGTAATTTCCATCATTTGCAAGCCACATCTTCGGGCGTATCATAACAATTTTTCTGTTAAAACACAGAACTTGACAATTGTAACGCTCGGACCCTTTTATAATGGGCATACCAATGCTGCAAAGGATGCCATCAGTCCAATCACCAAGTAATATGTCTTTCAAACACTCCCATCTGCAAGCACATCAAACACTGCAATCAGGAAGTAATCAAAATATCCTCTTATGAAAAAAAAAGCGTTTTTCGTTTAAGCTTATAGCATCTGAACCCAGCTGTTGAGGTGTCATTCGTTCAATCATTCATCCATAAAATTCAATAACGCCCTCTTCTATTTATGTTTCTTCAAGTAATATAAACACTTGCAAACATAAAAATTCTGATATAGATTCAGTAGAATCTTTTTTTTTTTACCTCTCTTACCGCACCAATTAATATATCCATTTCATTTGACAAATTAAAACAAAACAATATCTTTCCACAAATTTTATCATATACCAAAAAAAAACACAGAGAAAACTTACGCATGAGTAACGGTATCCAGCTCCAAAAAATGGTCCTCGCAGCTATAACCGGTGACCTCGAGCTCGGGGCCTAGCCGAATCACTGCCCCGGCTTCCTTAGCCATTACTATGGACTCTTTGATGTGCTTCAAGTTGGAATCAAAATCCATAGCCCACTGGTTCAGATTACATGTGGCCACCTTCAACAGCCTCATCTCGAATTTGCCTTCTTCTCTGAACTCAAAACCAAACAACTAAAAGCACAAAAAGATGGAAGGAAGAAAGAAGAATTCAGAACCAGCGTTGGCTAGTTGAATTACGTGTAAAAGGCCGAACTTTCTTTCACGCTCTGTTTGGTTGATGAGAAAAGATTAGGACTTTTGCTCACCTTGCCGATGTTTGTGAAGAAATCGTGCAATGTGGAATTGGTTTCTGCTCGAAGTTTTATAGCCTTTGAACAACGACTTGGGTAGTACTTGGGAAGCAGAGTGCCCGACGGGTTAGATTCCTGGACCCTTTTACGGGTAAAACATGGACCCTTTTACGGGTTAAACATGGAACTAGCTAGGCGATATTTTGGAGTTGTGACGACAAAAGTCACAAAACAGTCGATAACCCAAAACGCTGTTGCTAATGAACTCGAAACTAACGTTACGAGAGTTGTTATTGTAGCGAAGCTCTTATTTCAACGGCGACATTTAGCGCCTCTATAAGCCTCGATGGAGGCCACTTTCTTTCCGTAAAGAAATTGTGACGCAACTTTCTACGTTTATTTGGGTCAATTGGCTTTACAAGTTTGGAAATTCAAACAATATATTTTATATAATTTTGACCGCGACATATTTGTTATTAAGAAATTCTTTATACAACCGAAATGCATACCCACTGCGGCACCGGCTGACGTGATAGCATGCCACATCATCGGGTAATATTAAAAAAAAATGCGCAAAAAAGGAAGGGAAAATCAAAAACGAAACCAAAAAGGGTGATCAAGAAAAGCTGCTTTGGGTTGGATGCGTTAGTGCGAAACCAGAGAGGGAGATCAAAACTGAAAGAGGTATCTGTCGTGCATTGGAACCGTCTTTTATCGTTGTAGTGCGTTGGAGGGAAATTGAATTAAAAGAGCTACTTTGGGTTGGATGTTGTGGAGGGAAACCAGAAAGGTCGCTATCGTGCGTTGGATCCGTGTTAGACCCCCACGTCGAGTTGCCTCTAGAGTTGTCGCACATGTTTTAATCATGATGGGGACATAGCCCTTGGCTAGCCCACAAGCGTGTCTTGGCTCATGTCGTGACACGCACGGGGCGCCCAACATGTATGCATGCATGCCTTGGCCTGAGCGGTTAGTGACCGGGCGTGTGCATGCCCATGCACGCAGACATGCGCCGCATGCCTATGCGCACTCTTAGGCGCACTCTTAGGCGCCGCGTGGCCCTGCGCCGCACAACAAACATTCCTGCGCCCATGCACTGCGCTGCACTATCGGCGCCCAGGCCTCCGTGGGTCATGTCGCCCAGTAGAACGCCCCAGCCCACCTGCCGCACACTAGCGAGGTTAATGGCATGTCATCCAGTGCACGGCTCCAGCCCATGCCTTGTAGGCAAGGCCAGTGGCATGCCACCATGTATGCCATCCAGCGCATGACTCCAGCCCATGCTTTGCAGCCTCAACGCCCAAGCCACCAGCTTGGGCTATGCAAAGTCAGCGCCTGAGCCACTAGCCTGGGCCACCATCAGCAAGCCATGTCGCACCACTTAACCATAGACCAGCCTGAAGACCACCATGCACCAACCTAGCCCACCATGGGCCCATGCATGCCACTATCATGTTTATTTATTTTATTTATTTTTAATGGACCTATTAGGAGTTTCCAAATTGTATTGCTTATAAATAGGACATCATTTACTTGCTTTATGATCTTTTGACAAAATTTATAGAGGGAAGACTATTGTTTAAGAGATCATAAACCGGTGTCATTGCACTTGGACTTTTTGGGTGAAATTCATGAATCCCAAAGAGAGAATCACACCTTGCAATTTTTTGAATATGTGTAATTCATTTATTTTGTTCTTGAAACTTAGTGCAATCGTGAATTCAAGTTGTATTATTATTGTTATTATCTTTTTATCAATATATGAGGTTTATTCAACTCTTGTGCAATCCGTTAATCAATTGTTGAATTATCAATCTTTGTTCATTTGTTCATTCAAGTTCCTAAGTATTTTGCTTTTGTTATTGAGTGTTCATCTTTGTGTTTTTAGTGTTGTTTATCCATTTGCTCTTCCAATCCATATTTCGATCAACCCTAGTATTTGTCACTTTCCATAAATTGTTTGCCTTATCATCTTTTGCCCTAGCCGAACACAAGACCCTTGCCATCTTCAAACCCATTTTTGGCAATCACTTGTCATATTGGGATTTGATCTAGCCGCCCACTTCCCTTTCCAAATTGTAGTTCCTATAATTTAAGAACCCTAGTTGACCCAATCCACTCCCATAGTTGACCATATGCAATTCCTAAAATCTCTCAATCAATCAAACAAGTCAAACCCCAAAGTGGCGCCAACCCTAGTTTCACCCATTGTTGTGCACCCCTTTCCACCATTGAAGCCATACACTTCATCATCTTTTCTACCATTCCATACACCAATTCAAGCCTAAACACCTAACATCACCATACCAAAGATGTCATCTTTGTGATCATTATTCGAGAATCAAACAAAAGAGGAATGGGCTTTTGGTCATCTCAAAGAAATCATAAGCGTGAAGATCATAGTATATAGGGACTTGACCGAGGTCCCTAACAATTCGTCTTTGGTCGTCGTCATGCGTCTTTGGTCGCTGTCGTTCATTCCACTTCATATCTTACAAAAAATAGATTTTGTGATGCACCCTACTGTATAGCGAAATCAGAGAGCAAAACCACAATGATTCGGTTGAAGACCCAGTCCACCAAACATTATCGTGAATTTCTTCAGACATTGATCAGATTTCATTTTAAAAGTTTTGTCAATGAGTAGCTTTTGTATTGAACAAGTTGTTGGGGCTTTGTGGGAAGGGGATTTCAGATATGGGTGGAGAAGGAAAAAAAAAAGGGCTTCATCAATTTGTGGGTGTAGCTCTATAGTTTTGTGGATACGACGACGAGAAGAGACCCATTGTAGGTTCGATGGTGTTTGTGGTTGTTTTTGTGAGATAGAGTGATGAAAGTGACAAGAGCTCATGGGTGGATGTGGCTTTCTCTAAGATGAAGGGTAATCGTGACAGAAGGGAGAAGAAGAAGATGAAAGAAAGAGAGAGAGACAAAATGTGGGGCGAAATGGGGAGACAAGATGCCCTTCTATCTTAGAGCTGTAGTATTGTTACGAAACGACACTGTTTTTAATTTTTGCTACGTCGGATGCAATGCTACAACGGAGACACATGGTAGTTGTATATATATACTTTTTTATGTTATATATAGTTCTAAAGTATGCAAGTCTCATGCATTATATTTAAAAAATTGTGACAAATTAAAAAGTTCATTTTTTTAGAAATGCAACGTAGACAAAGATATTTTATAAAAATAAATTTACAAATTAAAGTGGATTCAAGTAATATATTTGATCTACTTTACAATAGATGTAAATTTATAATATGACATACCACATTAAATCACGTTAATTTATAAATAAATTTTTATGAAATATCTTTATATTTAAACCATTTATTATTTCATGTGAATTCTAAAATTATCATTATTTTATGACTGCGCCGAGCTTGCAAATTGTTTTTGTAATGAAACTTACAAAGGGGGTAACTATAGGGTTAATCGCTTTGTTTTTTCTTAAACTTTCCGTGTAAAGAAAAAGAAATTGCAACGATGGTTCATACGTGCTTGTGTTGAATTTCCATATAAATCATGAACTAATACGGAAGAAAGATACACAACTGCTACAAGGGATAATGATAATTCGAATAACACATTTTCGTATCAATAAATAAACTTATCCCTTGCATTTTGCCTTACAAGAACAAGAACTGTGGTTTTGACCTGAGACTGCACGTTTGCTAAACACACACATGGGCGTAGGAAATGTCGAGATCCCAAACGGTACACAAATTGATGCCTCCACTCATAATATAAACCAAATCACTATAAAAGGCATCTCCAAAGGACCAAAATAATAAAATTATTATATTGTAGAGTATATTATTTAAATAATAAAATTTTATTTATATAGTTTAAATTTTAAAATTTATCTTTCAAATCAAACTCCTCGTTTGTATTCACAGTTCATCTTAATTCATTCACAACTATTCACTACTATTCAACAACTTTAACTCACAAATCTCACTATTATTCATAACTCATCTAATTACTATTCACTACTCATCTCAACTCATTTCGAATCCAAACGACAAAAATTGTATTATATGAAAAATTATTCTCATCAGTTACTGTTTATCACTCCACACCTTATAAAAAATATTTTTATACCCTATAAAAAATATCTCCATGTCATATGAAAAAAATATGTGTATGAGGTGTGAGAGTAAATAATAATCGATGCATAATAAATCTTTTATTATATATATTCTATAAGATTGTAATGCGACTTGAGAATATAATTTTTTTTCAATAATTTCACACCTTGCAGTAATACTCTGTGCGCGGGATGCGTATATCAGAGAAATTTAACAAGAGATAGGGAGGGAGATTGTGTAACACAGCAAACAAACAGTCCCCTTTGATCGAACGTCGTCGTTTCGCACCCCCTGTCTGTCTCCACCTAGGGCTAGAGAGAGAATCTCGCATATAGCAAAAGCCGAGCTTTCTCGTTGCTCCGAAACTCTGCCATTAAAGAAAGAAATCCCCCTATATATATTCATATATCTATCTATCAGAACCGTCATCTGGGAGGTCGAGCCAATGACGGAAGTCGCGAGCTCAGTGGTGCACGAGGTATTGGGCCGGAGGGCCCAGGACGTGGATGAGCCAATCATCGACTACATCATCAACGTCCTCGCCGACGAAGACTTCGATTTTGGCGTTGATGGTGAGGGCGCCTTCGACGCCATCGGAGAGATCCTCGTCAGCGCCGAATGCGTCACCGACTTCACCGAGTGTCGATCGGTGAGAGTTTTTTTTTTTTTTTTCTCTTGAAGCTGTTGGCTATCGTCCCCGTTTGGTTGCTCGGAAAGTGCATTAAGATACAAGAAACTCTTAGGGTTTGTGAATACTGGATTTCACATTGTTTGCGCAGCTAAAGCATTGTTTTTCTTTCCGCTTTTGGCGCCCGTTTGGTTACTCATGAAGATTTGAGATTTCAGGCTCTATGTTGTTAGATAAGTTAAAAATTTTGGATTCTAATTTATTTCTCAGTCTCTGTTTTTTTTTAAAACTTCCATTAAAATCTAATTTGTTGGCACAATTGCTTTGCCGAGGCCATGAAACAAGCTCTATGTTTTTCTTTGCCTTATTGTAATGTCTGTGGAAGTCTATGATAGGTTTGCAGCACTTTGTCTGAAAAGTTTGGAAAGCATGGGTTGGTTAAAGCTAAACCAACTGTGCGGAGCCTGGCAACTCCATTCAGAATGAATGAGGGAATGGATGAGGAGGAAGTCCCGAAGAAGAAACCTGAGGTGATGGATGGTCCTGTGCTATCTGAACGTGAGCGAGCGAAGCAAGCAAGAGACAAGCGGAAGGAGGAACGTCAAAGAGAGGTGAAATTATTATAATAAGAGGTTTTTTTGATCTAGTATGCCTGGCTGCAGCTCTTATTGGCAATGCATGAGTTTGGTGTCGTAAAGGCTGTATTTTTTCCTCATCATTTAGCCTTGCTGAGTGCTGATATTTTTAGATCGAGGCTGTGATTGATCCGAGCCTATTCGGTGATGACATACATTGACCAACAAATTGGGTATTTAGTTTTTCTCTTGTTCTGAGTATTATCTCCTAATTATCCAGGTACAATTCCAAATGCATTTGGCAGAGATGGAAGCAACAAGAGCAGGGATGCCTGTTATATGTGTAAATCATGATAGAGGTGGTGGACCAACCATCAAGGATATCCATTTGGAGAACTTTGATATCTCTGTGGGTGGTCGCGATCTCATTGTGGATGGTTCAGTCACACTATCATTTGGAAGGCACTATGGTGAGTTCTCTTTCTGTTACTCACTAAGGTCTTGTTTGTTTTCAGAAAACATTTCATCTCATCCCATCATTACAACTTTCCCAACTTCCAATATAAATAAAATAAACAATTCAACTTTTTCAAATCTCAAAACAAAAATAATATTAAAAAATATATTCTAACAATACTTTATTCAACTTTTTAACTTTAATCTCAACTCATTTCATCTCATCTGCGAAAACAAACGAGGCATTAGTGTCCCAATAAGAGAGAAGGAAACTGAAATTGTGTAAGAAGAATAAAAAAGTATGCATATTTTCAGTGGAGTGTTTAAACTAAAATTTATTCTAGCATCTACATTGTTGATAACTTTTTCATTCTGCTAGTTGACACTTGACATCATGTGTAGAGAATTGTATAAAATGTTTGTTTGAGTTGGTGATTTCCTTTTTGTCTCTTGCTACCATCGAATCCACAATAATGATGAGTCCCATTTAAGTGATTTGTGTTCTCTGTGACACACCTCCTGCCCTGTGCCTACTCATCCAATTGGTGAAGTTTCTGTAGGGATATGAATTTAGGCTTAAACCTGAAGCTTGTGAATTTGTGATTGAATTGTGTGTTTACGTTTGGTTTCCCTTCCCATATAATTTAGCTTTGAATTAAACCCTTATTATCAGATTTATCATCACATGGATTCCTTAAAAAGATGAAATTCACGTGAGAACATGCACCTTATAATCCACTTCAATATTTTTAGACAAATTTGCTTATCATAAAAAAAAAAAGATTTTGAGGCATTCCAAAATCTTCAAACTCAACCTATTCAATCTATATATATAGCTTTTATCTGTGCTTTTACACACTGCGATTTGGATGTAGGCCTTGTAGGAAGAAATGGTACAGGGAAAACAACCTTCCTTAGGCACATGGCTCTGCATGCCATTGATGGTATTCCTAACAACTGTCAGATACTGCATGTTGAGCAAGAAGTGGTTGGTGATGATACTACAGCATTGCAGTGTGTTCTTAACTCTGATGTTGAGAGAACCCAGCTTATAGAAGAAGAAGCTAGTCTGCTTGCCCAACAGGTTGAATACATGCTGTTTCATCTTGAGAACTGCATAAGTTCTGAGATTTAGCTTTCTAACTGCCTCCTCTTTGTTGTTCCGCTTGTGTTGAGGTTTATGTTTTTTAGTGGACCCTGCTGACAATTTTTGTGGTTTTCCTGAAGAGAGAGTTGGACTTTGAAGATGCAACTGTAAAGGAAAATGGGGATCTGGATAAGGTGATTGACAAAGATGCCATCTCACAAAGGCTTGAGGAGATATACAAAAGGCTTGACTTAATTGATGCTGATTCTGCAGAGTCACGTGCTGCCTCTATTCTTGCGGTCAGTTCATAACTCTTTTGTGTTATTGGTGGCTTTTTAAATATGCTTGCTTAAATTTAGCTTGAACAGGTATATAGCTTAAATTTAGCTTGAACAGGTATATAAAGTGTTGGAGCTGCAAATCAGAACTAAATTCAGCTTTACCTTAACTTAATCAGAGGATTGAGCACTGAAACCAAATTAATAAAGTTGGTTTACTGTATGGGTTGATGATGGATAAGAAAAATAAGTGGGATGTGGTGTTTTACGTGTATGTTTTCATGAGAGAGAGGGTGGGGTGGGGCGGGGCGCACCAAGTGGTTGTTGCTTATTTGTGGTGAATGAAACTTGATTAATATACAATTGGGAGACTGGTAAAAGAAAACAATAATACTTTTTAGCTTTAATATCACATTATCTGTATTAATGTCACGGTGTCCATTTCTGGTGTGTGTTGATTCACAAATTTTCCTCTTATACAAAGTTTATTTACTACAACCTCTTTTTAGCTTTAATATCACATTATCAGCTCTTTTATGAGGTATTATTGTTCTAATTTTGACTATTTTCAGGGCCTGAGTTTCTCTTCAGATATGCAGAAGAAGGCCACTAAAACGTTTTCTGGAGGATGGCGAATGAGAATAGCTCTTGCTCGTGCATTGTTTGTAGAGCCCGATTTGCTGCTACTTGATGAACCCACAGTGCGTTCTGTTTTATGTTTTCCCTTCCAGATTTTTCATCCTGCTCTATAGGATTTGGTACATACTTTTTTACTTGTATTTAATCATTGAAATTCAGAACCATCTCGATCTTCATGCGGTCCTATGGCTGGAATCCTACCTGGTGAAATGGCCAAAGACAGTTATAGTTGTTTCTCATGCGAGAGAGTTCTTGAACACGGTAGTACCCATCACACCTTGCTGTAGTAATTGAAAAAATTAGAATTACTAATTAATCTGGTTACTTTCCTGTGACATGTCAAAACATTGTTTGAGGTGTCTTTTCAACTTCACTACATTCTCAGGTAGTCACAGACATTCTTCATTTACATGGGCAAAAACTGACTGGGTACAAGGGGAATTATGATATATTTGAGAGGACGCGAGAGGAACAGCTTAAGAACCAACAGAAAGCAATTGAGGCAAATGAACGTTCCAGAGCTCATATGCAGGTGTTTTTTTCTCTATAACGATATTAATGTATGAGTTTATGTTTGTGGGCTAATGTGTTCACTGTCATTTTAGTTATATTGTTAGAATCCATTGCATCTCTCTCTCTCTCTCTCTCTCTCTCTCTCTCTCTCTCTCTCTCTCTCTCCCCCAAGGCGTTTCCAAACCATATTAACTTGTATTTGCATGCAAATATTTTTTCTTTGCTATTGCAGGCATTTATTGATAAGTTCCGCTACAATGCAAAGAGGGCATCTCTTGTTCAGTCTAGAATCAAGGTACTTATTGTTTATTATTTTTTTTTGTCTTTAAATCAAATGCTGGAGACTTATGACAGCTGTGAATCCTTGATGCATTTTGTTTGGCCTGGTGTATATCAGTTAAAACAATTTCGAAATTAGTGTGACAAGTTTTTTCTTATGTCCTTTAAACTATAGCTTGGTTATTTGCATCTTGTGTCTGAAGAGAACTCATACGAATATGCATTTCCTGTTGCTTTCTTCAGGCATTGGATCGGTTGGGTCACATGGATGAAATTGTCAATGACCCCGAGTATGCACAGATTTTCTTTTATGGTTAAATTACAATGGCAGAATTAATACTTTCCATGAGTTTGCTCTATGGTTTACTTATAAAAAAAAAAGTTTGCTCTATGGTTACTTTTTACCTATATATAGTTAAACTTATTTGACATATTTTTTTGCAGCTACAAATTTGAGTTCCCAACTCCAGATGACAGACCAGGTCCCCCTGTGATAAGTTTCAGGTCTGCTGAGCTCAATTAGCAAAAGAGATTTTTTCAAAACTTTATGGGTTATAGTCCACTCTTATTATTTGAAATCCTATGCTTTAATATTATTGAAGTGTAGATATTCGCTGCTGAATACTGATTACTGAATACTCTTAACTAACTTCTAATTATGTAGAGAGTTGGTATTATTATTATGATTTTTGCCTCTGCACACAATGTACTGTAGGGCCTAGAGTAAGAGAGATAAAGACACATGAAATGGACTCCAGAACATTTATAGTTGCCCGAGTGAATTTCTCGGGCAGCATTAAATGCCTAACAATGCTATGGAGCCCACTTCATATGTCTATTTCTCTCTCATTCTAAACCCTGACCGAACTCTAGGGGGTCTCTCTCCGTTAGATAATGTGCTTTTTGAATTGTTTTGATGTTTCTTAAATGTGATTGCAGCGATGCATCATTTGGCTATCCTGGGGGGCCCTTATTGTTTCATAATTTGAATTTTGGAATTGATTTAGACAGTCGTGTTGCAAGTAAGTATGTTCGTCCCAAAGAATGCTTGTGTTCTTACCCTTTATCTCATAGATACCTGCCTTTTTGGTTTATACCTTAATGCATAAAATCTTCTGTATTTCTGGTGGAAAACAGAAATTCCATTCCATTGTTTCTCTGTTACTCTTTTTGAATTTTTGGGACAACTCTTATAACAGCAAATATAACTTTTTAAAAAAAAAAGGCAAATATAAGCATTACTCGTAATTGTATAAGAAATAAGCCCCTTCAGAGCATTGCTAAGCACTCTTTAATCTGGTATATTGTTATTCCTCATTTCACATTCGGTATTTCCTTTTTCAATTCGTTTTGCAGTGGTTGGCCCCAATGGCATTGGCAAATCAACTATACTCAAACTAATTGCAGGGGAACTACAACCAAGCTCAGGGACTGTTTTCCGTTCTGCTAAGGTACCTTGCATCGTTGTCTTTGTATGACCAGTATTAAAGAACAATCTTACATTTTACTAATTTCAGATCACAAACAACATGTAAAAGGTTTCAAACATGTAACTGCATTCTTTTCATCTATATTACCTTCTTTGTAAGAACACAGAATGCCTATTGTTCATCTCCTCAACTAATTGCAAGATTGCAGTTGGGTTTATCTGCTTTTATCTGATAGGACTTTTGTTGTTGTCCACAGGTCCGAATTGCTGTTTTTAGTCAGCACCATGTTGATGGGCTTGACTTATCTTCAAATCCCCTTTTGTATATGATGCGTTGCTATCCGGTAAGTTCTCCATGTACTCTTTTTTTTCTCCCCTTCCTGGATGAGTTCGAATCCACTTTTGGGTAAGGAAAGATTTACATCTTGACATCTTTTTTTTGACAAGTAAAAAGAGATATATTAAATCATGAAAATATGCAAGGCCCGAGTACACAGGGGGTATACAAAAGAGCCTAGATACAAGCTAAGGGCTGCGAATAGCAGCGTAGAGATCATTGAAAGAAGTGCCATTCAGTGCAATAGAAGAAGCCCAAAGTAATAAAGTATGATAAAAAAAAGTCCCTAAACCCTTCCGGTGAACGCTCTTTCTCCTTAAAACAGCGACTATTCTTTTCGTTCCAAGTGCACCACATTAGACAAAGAGGCACCATCTTCTAAGTAATCGTGATTTGCCCCTTACCCCGGATTCCTCTCCAACACGCCAATAGCTCTATCACCCTTCTAGGCATTACCCATGGCATACCTAGCCTTGTGAAGATGTCATCCCATAAAACCTTAACTACTTCACAATGAAGGAGTAGATGATCTGTTGACTCACTGTAGTGTTTGCACATGAAGCACCTGTCTGTTAGGTAGAGGCCGCGCCTTCTTAGCTTATCGATAGTCAGAATACTCTCGTGGGATGCTAGCCAAACAAAAAAATCCACTTTTAAGGGAACCTTATATGCATTTCCAGGGGAATGCATTGGAGGGGTGTGTCGATAGTACCTTGTAAAAGGAACGCACTGAGAAGCTCTTGTTCCTTGAGGCTGACCAAAGCAAATGATCCTATAGATCCAGCGCATGTAACGCGCTGTAAAAATTGGAGGAGCTCTCCTAGCTCCCAATCCTATGCCACTCTAGTGAATCTCACTGACCAATGGGTGAAATTGGAGGAGATGTTCAGATTGTTAGCAACTGTAGCTTCCTTATCGAATGCAATCTTGAAAAGAGAGGGAAAAGTGATCTTCAGAGCAACCTCGCCACACCAAGTGTCGTGCCAGAAACTGACTTGAGTGCCTCTACCCACTGCAAACCTACAATTAGCAAGAAAATCTGCCCAGCCATTGCGTATAAATTTCCACAAACCCACGCCATAGATCCCTCCTACTTCATTGGAGCACCAACCTCCCCGCATGCTTTCATACTTAACGTCAATAATTTCCCTCTAAAGGATGTCTCTTTCCCTGTGATACTGCCATAACCATTTACCTAATAGAGCCTTGTTGAAAGTTCTCAAGTTGTGAAGCCCCAATCCACCGTTAGGCAAAGGTGTACATACCTTTTCCCACTTAAATCAAATGGAATTTTTTCGTGTCCTCCAAATTGCCCCATAGGAAATCGTGAAAGGTCTTCTCCAATCTATGTGCCACACCTGCAAGCAAGGGGAATAAGGAGAGAAAATATGTGGGTAGATTAGAGTGTGCTCTTAATAAGAGTGACTCTACCACGTTTGTATAGATAAAGACACTTCCAACCCGCTAGTTTGTGCTCGATTTTCTTGACAATCCCATCCCACATTGCCTTGGATTTATGAGGGGTCCTTAGAGGGAGACCAAGATACTTCATAGGCAAGGATGACACCATGCAACCCAGAAAATCAGCCAATTCGCTTAGATTATCAACCGCACCAACTTGTACAATTTCAGATTTTGCAAGATTGACCTTGAGACCAGAGACGACTTCAAAACAAAGCAAGAGAGCTCTTAGGGAGCGAATTTGATCAGGATTTGGCTCACAAAAAATCAGCGTCTCGTTAGCGAAGAGAAGATGAGAAATTGAGAGATTACCATGAGTGAAGCCACCTACTGAGAAGTCCGAGATGAAACCCCCATCCACCATTCCATTCAACATTCTACTTAAGACATCCATTACTAAGATGAAGAGAGGAGGTGATAAAGGGTCTGATTGCCTCAATCTCCGAGAACTTTTAAAGAAGTCTTTAGGAGTGCCATTCACCAAAACAAAAAATCTGCCTGTAGTGATACAATGCTTCATCCATTGGCACCACCTTTCCCCAAAGTCGTACCTGCCAAGTATGTGCACCAAGAAATCCCAATTTACATGATCAAAAGCTTTCTCCATATCCAACTTGCTTAAAATACTTGGAAGCTGGCTTTGACTCGACTTTCCAAACATTAATTAGCAATCAGGACCTGTCAAGTATTTCCAAACATTCATTACAATTAGGATGTAATGACATGTACGGTGGTGGGGGTAGGCGAAACTTTATCTTCATACCTGAAGAAAAGGAGGGCAATAGATAGAGATGGAAGGGGGAGGCCTTGTGGGAGTTTATTTACGAAGGGAGAAACACCTACAAAAGACCATTGACTGTGGTGATTCAACTGCAAAAATGCTCATACAGGGAGGCGCTGATTTTGAAGCAACCTTGTGAAACAAGAAAAGGGGACAGTGGCATGGAAGCTTAGAAAGGAGCCGCTGCAAGAAAGGGCAACGGACATGGTGCTGGCAAATTTTCTCGTACTGCACATTGGCATGGTGGCGGTGGCAGGCCTTCTGTTGACATGGTAGTGGGGGACGTACATAGTATGTTGATGGACGAGAAGGCACAGTTGGCTGGCCTCCAGTTTAAAGTAGATTGGCTAATATGGTGCGTAGAGGATAAAGGAGAATCGAGGGTGGGCCTGAAAAGACGTGGGCTTAGTGTGGGCCTGGGAGAGGAAGAAATTGGCTTAATTGAAACATCAGATGGGCAGCGTAAAAAGGGCTTGTGTTCGGAAGTCATTGGACCCAGGAAGGCTTCAGCAGCGTGGTGGGACAGAGCAGCTTGTGCGGGCCTAGCAAGGTGGGTCAATCGTTTGGGCCTCAACCCCGTGGGGCACAACTCGGGAAAGGAGAAACTCGGGGCCCAACTTGTGTGGAGAATCTGAAAAGGGAGGGGGGTGAGTGAGGCTTATGTAGTGGGAGTTTGAAAGCACATTAGACGAGGGTGGGTTTTTATTCGCCATACCAAAAGGACTCTAGAATAAAATCTCGGAGTGACATATAGTGTGGAAATAATGCCCTAAAGGACTCATTTTCTTCAGTTTTTTCGAGTTGCATGTGATCAAGCTTCTGTGGTGGATCTCATAGTGTTATCGAGAGATCAAGTCCAATGAAACATCACTTCAGTAGGGCGGCACAAGAATGAGAAGTTGGCAGCTTCGAGGACTTTTTTAGCCTATTGTATTATGCGAAACTAAGTAGACAACGAGTGTACACGTTGTGGTGGGTACCTGCAGGTAAAGGTACATTCTCGGTTCGATCCTTGTACAAGTCCTTCACACACTTGCCCCAAAATCAGTTTCCATGGCGAAGGATTTGGCAGAATAAGATGCCTCCCAAAGCGGCATTCCTTACTTGGACAGCTTCCTTGTATAAGATTTTGACAACAGATAACCTAAGGAAGTGCAAGGTGATTATACTAGATTGGTGCTATGTGTAAGAAATCCAGCGAGACTGTGGATCATCTCTTATTACATTTTGAGATTGCTAGAGCGTTGTGGAATGATGTTTTTGGCCGAGTTAGCTTGGATAATGCCCGCCACAGTGGTTGAGTTTTTGGCCAGCTGGACACATCTAGTAGGTATTCCACAAATCAAAGTTGTGTGGAATATAGTACCTATCTGTATTATGTGGTGCCTGTGGTAGGGGTGAAATGATCGGATGTTTGAAGATAAGGAGTGTTAACTAGCATTCCTATGGGCCATAGCTGTAGACTTTAATGGTCTTGATTTTCATGACTTTCTTGTTTCTATTGCTGCGACCTAGATATGTCTTATCTCTTATATACCATCTTGTGTATTTCGGCTATGCCTATCATTATTAATACAATTTTTTACTTATAAAAAAAGTAATATTGCCTCTCTTGCAGAGTTGTTGGGTTGTAAAATCCCTTCCCTCCCTATGAAATATCTTGGACTTCCCTTGGGGGTGTCATTTAAAGCAAAGAGTATTTGGAATGGGATGGTAGAGAAGATTGAGAAAAAATTATCGGGGTGGAAGTGACTCTACCTATCAAAAGGGGGAAGGATAACA